>NC_092816.1:213474853-213784276 GCF_023375885.2 Dermacentor andersoni
TAGATAGGTCATTCCAGGCTGCTGCAACACGGAAAAATAACGAGGCGGTAGAAGTGACAGTGCAGGCACATGGCCGGGAAACTTGAAATGGATAATGCGTGTGGTGAAATATGCAGGCTGGCGAGACAATGTAGGGTGCACAGCATAGTGAAATGTGGAAAAACTTGTGAAATAAGCAAAGACTGGCAATGTGGCGACAAAGTGAAAGTTGTAACAAACCTAATCTCGCTTTCAAGGATGTCACACTGATGATGATGATGATATTTGATGTTTTATGGCGCAAGGGCCAGGTATGGCCAAAGAGCGCCATGTCTGTGGTAGTGGGTGTGCAGTGTAACTATGATTGCTATGAAATTGGTGTGACGTGGCTGTAAAGGGGCCTTAAAATATACGCTCTAAAGTGCGTAAAATATGTGTAATAAAATTATGGCGATGACGTATGACTTGTACTATGAACATATAGATGCATATAAAAAGAATGATGCGATAGGTAAAATATATCAGATTATAAGAAATGCCAGAGCACTACTACCTCCTTAGAGCCCTTGAAGCACAAGGGCCTGGAGGCATGTGCTATTCAAAACAGTTATCGCAGTGGCATCCTCTCGAGAGAGGAGGCGCTACGAATTCATGGGACTAATAACATGTAAGACCACATCTCTAATATAATGTAGGACTGTGTCTGTATTAAAAAGCGGTTCTGGACCAAGGAGCATTGCAGGATGAAGAGGAATGTGCTGTCGGTATGCTAATGAAAAATGTCTCTTTCTCTCAGATTCGGCTTCCCGACACTCCAGGAGGACGTGGAGTACGGTCAGCCTCTGCCCGCATCTACCACAGGTTGGAGGCTCACTTCCGGTGAGTAGAAAATTATGGGTGCCAAACGTGTGTCCTATTCTGAGACGACAGAATAGGACATCTGTTCGGCGCGATTTTGTAGTAGGGGGCCAGGATCCTAACTGCGGTTTTATCAGGTGGAGCTTATTATCCGTTTCCGCGTCCCACATGCGTTGCCAGTGGTCTCGCAATCTCCTTCGCAAGAAAGGTCTCAGATCTGTGACAGGCACCGCAGCGGTAGGGTTAACAGCTTGCGATGCGATTGACGTGGCCATCTCGTCCGCCAGAATGTTACCCTCGATGCTCCTATGGCCAGGCACCCAGCATATAATGATATGCTGGTTAGATCTGTACGCTTTACACAAGACGGAATATAGTTCATTAAGTACTGGATTTTTGTGTGTATAAAGTGACATCAGGCCCTTCACGACACTTAGGGAGTCTGTGTATATCGCTGACTTTTGGAGTTTTGATTTTCTTATATGTTTCACGGCAGACAGTAATGCGTAAGCCTCGGCACTAAATATACTTGTTTCCGGGTGTAGTACATCGGATTCTGAGAAGGATGGGCCGACAGCAGCATACGACACCCCGGCATTAGACTTCGAAGCGTCTGTGTAGAACTCTGCGCAGGAGTGCTTGTGCTGGAGTTCTAGGAAATGAGTTCGTATTTCGATCTCTGGTGCGTGTTTTGTTATTTCTAAAAAGGATATGTCACATTCTACGACCTGCCACTCCCAAGGCGGTAACACCTTGGTTGGATGCATTAGGCGAAGCTCGAGGAGTGGGACATGTATCTGATCACTAAGCTCCTTCACTCGAAGTGAGAAAGGCTTTCTTACAGAAGGACGATTATGGAATAGTGTAGAGCAGGTCATATCGTTAACAGTGTTAAAACATGGATGTTGACGATTGGAGTGTATCTTTAGGAAATATGTAAGGCTGATGTAAGTTCTCTGTAGATGGAGCGACCATTCATTTGATTCCGCGTATAAGCTTTCAATCGGGCTTGTTCTGAAAGCACCAGTGGCTAAGCGGATACCTAGATGGTGGATAGGATCTAGGATCTTTAGTGCGCTCGGAGCGGCAGAGTTGTATACGACGGCACCATAGTCCAATCGTGATCGAATTAGGCTCTTATAAACATTCATCAGACACTTCCTGTCGCTACCCCATGTTGAGTGGGATAGAATTTTAAGTAAGTTCATTGTCCTTAGACATATTTCTTTAAGATATTTAATGTGCTGTATAAAAGTAAGCTTGCAGTCTAGTATAATACCTAAAAATTTGTGTTCTTTGTTTATGGGTATTTGATGTCCACACAGTTGAACACAAGGATCGGGAACCAGGCCTCTCTTTCTAGTAAAAAGAACACAAGAGCTTTTGTGGGGGTTGATCTTAAATCCGTTTTCGTCAGCCCACTTGGAAACCTTGTTCAGGCCCTGCTGTACCTGTCTCTCGCATACTGCGAGGTTGCAGGATTTAAAGCCTATTTGTAAATCGTCGACGTATACGGAATAAAAAATGGCCGGTGGCAGTGAAGCACGTAGTGTGTTCATCTTAACAATAAAAAGAGTGCAGCTGAGCACACCTCCCTGGGGTACACCGGTTTCCTGCGTAAAAGGACGTGACAGTGCATTACCGACTTTTACTCGGAAGGTGCGGTTGGACAAATAACTTTCTATTAGGGCGAGCATATTGCCACGGATGCCCATGCCCGACAAGTCTCTCAAGATTCCGTAGCGCCACGTTGTGTCGTACGCCTTCTCCATATCGAGGAACACGGATAGGAAATATTGCTTATGTAGAAAGGCGTCGCGAATGTTTCCCTCAATGCGCACGAGGTGATCAATTGTGGACCGCCCTTCCCTGAAGCCACACTGAAAGGGATCAAGCATTTGGTTTAATTCCAGGAAATGTATGAGTCGCCGATTGATCATTTTCTCAAACAGCTTACAAATGCAACTTGTGAGGGCTATCGGGCGGTAACTTGACGCCAACGAAGGATCTTTACCTTGCTTCAGAATGGGAATCACAATCGCTTCTCTCCATGCAAGTGGAAGATATCCAGCAGCCCAAATAGTGTTAAAAAGTGCAAGTAAAGTCAGTTGTGTATCAGTGTGTACGTTCTTAATTATGTCGTACATAATTCTGTCAGGCCCTGGTGCAGAGCTCTTGCATGTGATCAAGGCAGCTCTTAGCTCGGCAATGCTAAAGGGACGGTTGTAAGGCTCATTCTCTCGACCTTTTCTTGTTAATGGCTTACGTTCTTCTGTTTCTTTGTATTTGAGAAAGGATTGTGTATAATTTGTTGGGCTTGACACGTTCTCAAAATGCTCCCCAAGTGAGTCTGCCTGGTCTTGTAGTGTATCACCCTGTGTGTTTACTAGAGGGAGTGAGTATGTTTGCCGCCCTCTAATCCTATTTACTCTGTTCCAGGCTTTGGCCTCATCCCTAAACGAGTTAATACTTGATAAAAACTTGTGCCAGCTTTCTCTTCTGGCCTGTCGGCGGGTTCGCCTGCCTTGTGACTTTACTTTTTTAAAGTTGATAAGATTTTCTGCAGTGGGAGAAGCACGTAGCAGCCCCCACGCCTTGTTCTGATTCCTACGCGCGATCCTACATTCGCTGTTCCACCACGGTACACGTGGTTTGCATGCCAAACCACTTACTTCGGATATGCATTTTGACGCGGCATCTATTATAAATGTTGTAAGATACTCCACCGCAGCATCAATTTCTAAACAAGAGATGTCAGCCCATGAGATGCTGGTGAGAGTTCGAAATTTCTCCCAGTCGGCTGTGTCTATGTTCCACCTAGGAGCTTGTGGAGGATATTCGTTTTCTTTAGATGTTTTTATTAGTACCAGGAAGTGGTCGCTCCCGTAAGGATTGTTTGTAACTGTCCATTCGAGTTCGGGCAGTATACACGGGGAAACTAGGCTGAGGTCAATTGATGAAAATGTTCTGTTGGCGAGAGAATAATATGTGGGTGCCTTCTTATTCAGCAGGCATGCACCAGAAGAGAAGAGGAACTGTTCAACAAGACGACCTCGCGCATCTATACGAGAGTCGCCCCACAGGTTGTTGTGCGCATTGAAATCTCCAAGTACAACGTAAGGTTCTGGCAATTCATCTATGAAGGACTGAAATTCATGTTTGCTTAGTTTGTACTGTGGGGGTATATAAATCGAACAAATGGTGATAAGTTTGTTTAGCAAAACAATTCGAACCGCCACTGCTTCAAGGGCCGTTCGTAGCGGTAAATGTTGACATGCTATACTTTTATGAGTGAGAATCGCAACACCACCCGATGATGCGACGGCATCATCGCGATCTTTGCGAAACGTAACATACGTACGGAGAAAGTTTGCGTGTCTGGATTTCAAATGTGTTTCCTGTAAACACAGCACTTTTGGATTATGTTTGTGGATGAGTTCTTGCAAATCATCAAGGTTTGTAAGGAGACCTCTAATGTTCCATTGAATGATTTGTGTATCCATATTTAAAATAAATTGGTGCTGTGTTTACGGAAACGGACGGGATGCCTTAGATTACAGAACCCTTTCGAGGCCCTGTAATAGGGGTTTTGTTCTTTTTGGAGCGTTCGAGGGAGCCTCGCCGCTCCTTAGGCGCTTGGTGCGCCTTGAGGATGGGTGTAGTGTCCATTGCCTCTTGTGAGGCGCCGGACACGTGCTCTTGCGAGCGAGAAATTACAAGAGAGAGTCCTGCCTTGGAGGGCAAGACCCCTGCGCCCACCAGCCCAGAGGTCGATGGGGCACCCTGCGGGATTTGGCTGCGCCGGCTGTTGCCAGCGCTGGAAGGGGCCGGGGAGGTTGGGACAGCCTCGGCGGCGGCCACCTTCGGGGTCGATGGTCCCTCATTCTGGGTCGACGGAGCAGCGCTAGCTGCAACCGCCGCGGGGGCAGATGGCGTAACTGCCGACTCACTGCCTGTGGGTCGGACAGTTGCCGGAGGCCGTTGTGGCGCTGCCCCCTGACGCGCCACTTCGGCAAAGGTTTTCTTGGGCAGGTACGATACCCGCCTGCGTGCCTCCTTGAAACTTATATTTTCCTTTACTTTAACTGCTACTATTTCCTTTTCTTTTTTCCAGGATGGGCACGCACGCGAGTACGCGGCGTGCTCCCCTTCACAATTTACACAATAGAGAGTGTTCTTGCAAGCTTCAGAAGTATGTTCATGGGCGCTGCACTTTGCACAGGTTTGACGGCCTCGGCAGCTCTGCGAACTGTGGCCGAAACGTTGGCATTTGAAACATCTGAGCGGATTTGGCACATATGGCCTAACACGGAGCTTGATATACCCTGCCTCGATTGATTCGGGCAGGACACTTGATCCGAAGGTGATTATCAAGTGCTTGGTTTGGATTTCTTTGCCATCTCGCCTCATCTTAATTCTTTTGACATTGATTACATTCTGTTCACTGAAGCCCTCCAAGAGTTCAGCCTCAGTGAGCTCGAGCAAGTCATCGTCCGACACAACGCCGCGGGTGGTGTTCATAGTACGGTGCGGGGTTACTGTTAGTTGGTGATCCCCAAATGACACTAGCTTAGGCAGTTTCTCGTATTGCTTCTTATCGCGGAGCTCCACGAGGAGATCACCGCTTGCCATCCTGGTCGCCTTATAACCGGCTCCAAAAACATCAGTCAGGGTCTTTGATACAATGAAAGGTGAAATGGTGCGTACTGGTTTGCCTGGTGTTTCCGAGTGAACTACATGGAAACGTGGGAAGTTGTGGACTTGGCGTCCGAAAAACTGAAAGACTTCATCGGTGCGCCCTCTTTTCTGAGGGCGATCAGGGAGTTGAGGAAAGGAGCTATCCATAAATATATGTGATATTTCGGCAGTAACGCCAGCCACCCACCATGGAGTCCTACAAGGGGACGCTGCAGGACCTGTGAAACACTGCCTGCAAACGCCAGCTGTACATTACCACTATAACCAAATATGAAATAACCAAGGTTGGCTATTCACACAAGGTTAACCCTTGCTGCCTGGAAAAATCGGAATGAAAAGAAGCCAGAAGAAGACAGGAAAGGTGGAAAGTAAGGGAAAGACGAAGGTTGTAGGGAGAGAGAGACAGGAAAAGGCAACTACCGATTTCCCCCGGGTGGGTCAGTCCGGGGGTGCCGTCTACGTGAAGCAGAGGCCAAAGAGGTGTGTTGCCTCCGCCGGGGGGCCTTAAAGGTCCAAACACCCGGAATCGGCTCAACCCCCAGGATCCCCCTTTCCCCGGACACGGCTAAGCCGCGCACGGCTACACGCGGGAGGGTCCAACCCTCGTGTGCTCGGGTCCGTGGTGTCGCAACACACCAAACGCCTGCTGACGCAGACGCCCCTGTGGGGAAGGATGTCACACTGATGTCGTAAGAATATGAAGAGTGAATAAATCAGGCTGCTGCTTTGAAGTGATTCAAGTGCATTAATAAGGTAGGTGTGATGCGGGTTCCAAATGGGTGATGCATATTCTAACTTCAAGTACATCTGCAATCCTTTGCAGGTAAGCAAAACATATCCCCGTGATACTTTCCTTGCTTTCTTGCACTGCTGCCGGACAAGTGACTTGACTTTACTTTGAAATTTGTTGCCTGAAGTTTCTCGCCATGAGTAAGGGTGACAAGAAAGATGTTTCGACACTAATATCTGATTTTCAACGGGAAATACGTGCTGACATAAGGTCGCTGAAAGCGAAGCTTAAAATTCTGCAGCGATATATGTGATGATGTGAAAGAAATAGGAACCGACATTAAGGCTCTCAGAGCCGAAATAAAAACACTAGTTTCCCAGAACGAAAAACTAAAGACCGAGAACCAATGGCTTTAAAAGAAAATTGAAGAACTTGAGCAATATCAAAGAAGTAACAATCTTGAAATAAAAGGTGCACCCGAGGAGCTTGACTCAACTATTGTGGTTTATAGAATAGGTGAGCTCGTAGGCGAGCCAATCTGTGATAGTGATGTTGACATCTGCCACAGGGTATCCACGGCAAAAAAGAATGAACGAAACATTGTTGTCCGCTTCATTTCACACACAAAACGTAATGCGCTACTCGCGAAATCAAAGAAACAGAAGATGGTTTCGACTGACCTAGGCCACAAGGGCACAGAAGGTGCTATCTATGTTAACGAGCACCTGACACCACAGAACAAGCAGCTCCTTGGTGCAGCCATAGCAAAAAAGAAATCCGCAACATGGAAATATGTATGGACGAGTGGAGGAAAAATTCTTGTTCGCAAAGATGAAACTTCAGATGTAATCCGCATAACAAGTACTGCTGACTTAGATCTCATCAAGTGAAAAAAAGGGAGGACAAAATGGACGAAAAATATTTTTTCCTTGTCAATGGAAAAAAACAGCACGGATGAGTAGTGATGCTTGTTCTAGATCTGGTTTACCTTACTACATCAAAATATAAGAAGTCTTAAGAATAAGAAGGAAGAATTTGATATATTTTTGCGTTCTCTTCATGCTGACCCTGATGCAATACTGTTCACAGAGACATGGCTGTGTAATATTGACATGTTCTCCTGAATTCCCCAATTATTCTGCAGTGCGATTGGATCACGCTGGAAGAGGCGGAGAGTTAGCTATATACCTGAAGTGGCAATATTCCTTTCAAGTACTTGATGGTCTTTCTATGAGTAGTGGTGACATAGAATGTGTAGCAATAGAAACAAACTTGTTTCTGCTTACTGTAGTATACAGACCCCCAAATGGATACAAGCGCCGTTTTCTAAGCCATTTAAAACAACTTATGCATTGTTTTAATGACATAAAAAAAACACATTTCATCATGGGTGATGTGAACATTAATATGATGAGTGAAGATTTGTATGCACTTGATCTGATAAACCTTATAGCATCCTATGGATGTGAAAATGCTATTTTAGAGCCTACCCGTGTTACTCACAACAGCTCCACATCTATCGATGTCTGTATAAGAAGTGTAAACAAATACGATTACAATGCAGGCATATTGTGCTCTGGCCTTAGTGATCACCTACCTATCTATATTTGTACACAAAACTTACTCATTAAAGAAAAACGTCCAAATCTCCCGCGATATAGAAGTATTAATGACAAAACTCTTAAGTTTAGCGAATTAACTAAACGAGCTGACTGGTCACGTGTGTATGTGCAAGAAAATCCAGATAAAGCATATGACACTTCTTCAGAAATCTTTGTTCAGTGTTACAACACTGCTTTTCTGCTACAACAGTTCAAAATAAGAAAGGGTAAAAATAGAAAGCCATGGATAAACAGCGACCTTTTGAAAAGAATCAAGCAAAAAAACACTTTTTCACAGATTTCTAGCTACCAGAGAAATTACAATATTGTGAGAGTTCAAACAATTTCGCAACAGGTTAAATAGTGACACTAGAAAAGCAAAAATAGCCTATTATGAGGTAATGTTCTCGCGCATAAAGTCAGATCCCAAAAAAATATGGAAGTTAATTCTTTACCTGGAAGAACAGTGCCTTGCAATACACCTAAGAAATAAAAGTTAATGATATTATTTTAGAAGGCAGGGAGCTTGCGAATGAAATTAATCATTACTTCGTGAATGTGGCTGTTAGCGATGAGAATACAATGCAATATGAAATTGAACTAGGTAACCAGGTGAATTCTCTCGTGTTGAACGAGGTATCACCAGAAGAAGTCCGCAGATACATAGCAGAACTAAGGACCAACATTTCAAGTGGTTACGATGATGTAAGAGTGACTCCAGTTTAGGCTGTTGCATCTATACTTAGCCCGGTATTAGCATATCTTATAAATTTTTCGTTTCTGGTCGGAACTTTCCCTACGAAACTTAATGTGGCGAAAGTTACTCCTATCCATAAAGGCGGCATTACTTCTGAATTAACAAATTACCGACCGATATCCCTGCTACGTGTCTTCTCAAAAATATATGAAAAATGCATAAACAACCGTCTTACGAAATATCTCGACAAACACAGTCTATTATCGCCATGTCAATATGGTTTTCGAAAAAACAAAATGACGGAAGAGGCTCTAATAAGCGTAAAAAACCGCATAATAGAAAATATTGAAAATAAGATGTTCACTTCAGGTGTCTTCCTTGATTTGCGTAAAGCTTTCGATTCAGTTGACCATCATATCCTATTGCTGAAATTAGGCCGCTATGGAATTCGTGGTGTTGTCCTGGACTTATTTAAAAGGTATTTATCATCAAGATATCAATTTGTTGGCACAGACAATGTAGAGTCCCAGTACTTAAGCGTAACAAAAGGAGTTCCACATGGATCCATCTTAGGTCCCGTGCTTTTCCTTCTATATATCAATGATATTACGGATGTTCAATATACACCTGAAATTACAATGTTTGCTGACGACACTAGCCTGTTCTTCACCGAATCTACTATTCATGAAGTAGAATCTCCAGCAAATCTATACCTCCCTAAACTTTCAGGTTGGCTAACAAAAAATTAACAAAAACTAAACACACAAAAAACTGAATTTGTTATGTTCAGGCCTATTAACAAGCACATCCACGGTAATGTAATAATTTATTATAACGATCAACGCATCGAACAAGTAAACACACAGAAATTCCTAGGAGTCTGGTTCCATGAACACCTGTCATGGACACCACACGTGAAACATCTCTTAATTGATCTGGCTCGCTCTGTAGGATGTCTCAGTAGAATCGCTTCCCTTCTCCCTTCGTGGTTAACTAAATCACTCTACTATAAATTATTTTACTCGAAACTACTACACGGAATGCTGGTGCGGGGAACAACAACTAAAACAAATTATGACAGGTTAATAATCCTGCAGAAACACGTGCTTTGTATCCTGGAAAAATATAAAGGTCATGCCAAGGACCTAGCCACTCAACCACTTTTTCTCAAACATGAAATCCTATCCGCAAAAAAAGTATATAATCTAAAGTTGATGCAACACATACATAAACACAAATTACACGATGCCTTCTCCAGCACTGTATCCACGAAATATGGGTTCAGAAGCTCTAGCCGAAAAACTAAAGAAATACACACGAACTATGGCAAACAGGCCATTGAATATAAAGCAGTGCAATTATTAAACCTCCATGAATCAAATATTGACCTTACATTACAAGCCAAGAAGCTCAAGAGCAATTATAGATCATTCCTTCTGACTACTAACCTCATAGTCGATCCATAAATGTTGTCAAATTATGTTTTGTATATTTTGAGATGAATTTTTTTTTTTTTTGCTGGTAATCGCGAGAATTTAAACAAAACTGTTAGATTCCATTTCAATGTATCTTTTTTTAAATGTATAATGTATTGTAGAGAGTGTTGCATACACATGTATAAACAAATACGTAAGTGATCCGATGTAGAGAAGCAGATGCATTAATGAAGTGTATATTGAGTTGTGTCAATTGCTGTAGACTGTCTTGTTGATCAGGGGGCCAAGACCTCGTCAGGCTTTCTTGCCTTTAGTCTTTGCCTACCGCAGGGAAATTTTGTATTCTTCCTGCAAAATAAACATGTTTGATTTGATTTGATCAGACAAGAGTTTTGTATGCTGGCAGAGATGATAACGCAAGAATCCAAGAGTCTTATTAGCAGACGAAATTACATTAGTAATGTGCAGGGCCCAGGACAAATCGTTAGACAGTAGTGCAGCATCAACAAACCGTTCTTGTGGAAAAACCGGTTACCCGGTTATTCGGTTCACTGGTCATTCAAAATTGAAAACCGGATAACCGGAGTGATCAGTTGTTCGGTTGGTTATTTGGTTATTAGTAACCGGATATTCGGATAGCCGCATATTCGGGTACCCTGGTATTTGTTCATCTGTACGTGTGCCCAAATAACCTCTTTCTCTCTTCTATAAGATTTGTAGTTATTTTTGCAACCGCTCGTGCGAGCCAGATATCCTGTCTCGTTAACCTCCTTACCTTTCATTTAAATTTATCATTCCGAATCGCTGTGCTCTCTAAAATGGTACTACAGGTTTTCCCCCTGAAATTATTCCAAGCGCCAGCTATTTTAGTTGAAGCGTCAGTCAATTTAATCTCAGCGCCAAATAATTTATTCTACGCGCCACATATTTTAATCCTAATATCAGTGAACTTAATCGAAAGTAAATATACATTTGTGGAGGTGTTATAGCATTTCAAAACAATGATGAAACGTTACAATTTTGCGCCGGCGAAACATAACTGAAGAGCTTTCTTGAAGAGCATTTTCATGGGACTACAGAAATGCCTTTCCCGTGCGATATATAATCGAAATATTGCACTGATATGGACATTATATTACTCCTGTGAACAGGTCATGCAAAACGTAGCTATTTGATGGCTTTGCTGACATGCATTGAAACAAAGGCACATCCAGCAACAAACTTTTGTTTCATAAGCTGATAAAAACAGGCTGAAAAGAGCGTCACCTGACCTCTCATCATTTTGTTTTCTACAAGGCCCGTTGACATGGATATCAAATGAACTAGCTTCAAACAATCTCTGCGATTATAACCATGTAACACATCTGAGATCATGTGGAAGAGTGTGTTACGGGATATCACGTAACATTCGCCAGCACACTCCTGATTTTGATCCATATTGACATGGATATCAAACGATCGGGCTTCGAAGGAGCTCTGTGATAGTACCCACTAAGCGTACGCTTGACCACGTGGTGAAGGATGTCATGAGACCTTGCGTAACTTTTGTAAGCCCACATGTGACTCACAAACACAGTGGGATTGGTGTCAAACGAGCGCGAAAATCAAAAGCTATGCGATGGTGCACATGTAGTTAACATCAAATCACATGGGAAAGGACGTCACGAGACCTCACATATCTTTTGCTAGCCCATGCACGATTCCCAACCATGCTAACACGGATATCAAATGATCGAGCTTCGAACAAGGTCTGTGATGGTACGCACTTCATGTACTTCAGGCCACGTGGAAAAGAGTCACATGACGTCGCGCAACTTTAGCCAGACCATCGGTAATTACCAACCATGCCGACATGGATATCAAACGAACGGGAAAATCAAAAGCTATGTGATGGTGTACACATAGTTAATGTCAAATCACACAGGAAAGGGCACGGCAAAGGGTGTCACGTGACCTCACATATCTTTCGCTAGCCCATGCATGATCCCCAACCATGCTGACATGGATATCAAATGATCGGGCTTCGAAAAAGGTCTGTGCTGGTACACACTTCGAATACTTTAGACCACGTGGAAAAGAGTCACGTGACATCACATCACTTCAGCTAGACCATGAGTAATTACCAACCATGCCAACATGAATATCAAACGAACAGGAAAATCAAAGCTATGCGATAGTGCACACATAGTTAACGTCAAATCACGTGGTAAAGGGTGTCACGTGACTTCGCATATCTTTCGCTAGCCCATGCACGATTCTAACCATACTGACATGGATATTGACACAATGATATGGGGCTCCTGCACTGCGTGATGTGCACGCAGAGGTCGGTGCCATGAGAGACGAAGCATGTAAGCTGCACGCTCTGCTTCTGGCCTGCCATTAAAGAGAAGAGTCTATTTTGCAAGACGGGCACCACGTCCTGTCAACACTTGACGCCATGCTACCTCTGGCTGATAATAGTCCGACCAGCAAACACGTGGAAGAGTTCGTACAAAGAGCCGAAGAAGCTTTGGGGTTCTCACCCGTGCTCTTGGGACAAAGGAACGACAAGAGAGCAGTGCAAACAATCACAAGGGCATTTATTGCACCTTTCATAGACTAATGCCTGCTAGCCAAGTTGCTATCTACAAAACATGCCGATGGGCGCGTGACAAATCGCGGAAGCATGACTCACCGCGACTGGATAACGAGCGAATATATTCGCCCCATGCTGGACACCGTGTGGTCGTTCACGCATACCGTCACGCGAATGGTGGCGCATTCGAACGATCGTGTTCGTCCATTCCAAGGTAGGCTTCGCGAGACAGTCTCGCAGAAGCACAGATCGGCGCAAGCGCAGAATGTCCACGCCGCTTTCCGACCCTGAGCCAAAGAGTAAGCGCCTTCTCCTTTCCACGCCCAAGTAACCCCGCATTAGGTGGTGTTAGCAGAGCCACACTCGCACAATCTCTTCCAATGCGCTTCAACCACATTGACTGCCACGGGCACCAAGCCACGCGGCGAAGCCGTATTACAGGAGAGGGAAGCTATGTGGGAAAACAACACATCAGGGGATGCGTGAGCGTCGCGCATCCCCACATGCCCCCAAGCTTAAATCACTACATATTCCGGTGAAACATATGACATGGTCTAACATCAATGCGTGCTTTGCGAACAAGGTTGCACATGCAACAGTGGCCGCGCCGAGGAAATGTCCACATGCTGTCCATAACATGTGAGCCGACATTGTCCTTGGGTACACCGCTAGCGTCCGCTGGTCACAGCAGCAGCTCTGCAGACTCGACGGCATGATTCCAGGCCAGGACTCCAGAAATGGCGACCCAGTAGTCGGTACGAGCACGTGTCGCTCGCGCCGACGCGCCCTGCTGGCGAGAGCTGCAGCAGCTGTTGGTGACCGCCGGCTCTTTTCTCTGCTGCTGAGGGTGAACCATTTCAGCATTCTCAGATTTTATTGCTTCGAACTCGGTATGTAAAGTTGAAAAGGCCTGAAAGTGAGTCTCCAGGTCGGCCATACACTCAGTTAGGCCAGTTATGGCACTGTCAGTTGCGTTAAGCTGGCTTTTGATACCTTGTACTTTGGAAATAAGTTTAGTTTGACTGGCACATATTTAAAAAAAATTCAGCAAGCGTACCTTCAGAATTGTTTGGACCTGGGTTAGTTTCAACATCACCTAACAGGAGCAACAATGAGCGGATGACATGACTGCATTCAATCACAAGGCAAACGCAGAACTGCGGGCTCGGCAGCTGTAGTAAACAATAATTACTAGACTTTTTAGGGAACAGAGAATACTGATCCCCAACCTGCATGATGAAAACGAACGAATTAGTGGCCTGTGCTGGTGCACAGCCACCGAGCCCACAGAGTGGCAGTGACGGTTGGTGCGCTTTTATCGACGGTTGATGACTGCAGCGATGAGGCAAGCCAGGTTGTAGGGGCGTTGTCAAATAAGTGTTGAATTCGCGTGAATTCCATACCAGGGTGGTGCCGTCACTGCAGTGAAGTGCAGTGGGCGATGTCATAATGGGCGATGTAGCAGGGGAAAGGGTCAGCAGAGCCAGTAACATCGCATGGGCAAGGATGATAAACGCCTGCATGAAGAAAACGAACGGATTAGTGGCCTGCGCTGATGCACAGCCACCAAGCCCACGAAGCGGCGGTGATGGTTGGTGCGCTCTTACATCCACGGCTGTTGATGACTGTAGCAATGAGGCCAACCAGGTTGCTTTAGGGGACGAGTATGTCGGTAGGGGCGTTGTCAAATAAGTGTTGAATCCGGGTGAGTTCCATACTATGGTGGTGCTGTCACTGCAGTGAAGTGTAGGGGGGATGTAGTGGGGGAAAGGGTCAGCAGAACCGGTAACATAGTATGGGCAAAGATGATAAACACCTGCATGATGAAAGTGAACAGATTAGTGGCCTGGGCTGATGCACAGGCACCAAGCCCACAGCTTTAGGTCGTTTAGGTCATGAGCAACAGCAGTGTGTTGTGGCTGCTGTAAGCCACTGCACTTGCTCTGTGTTCAGACTTGGTGGTATAGATTGAATTACAAGACACTCACTCGTGATGCACACTATTTTCTGGTCACAAATACAGGCAGTGACAGAAGTCTCCCTAGCTGTGTATGAAATGACGTACAAGTACAAGAATTAATCTAAGAGTAAAAAAATTAATCAGTTCTAAGTAGTACCATATATGTGCATATATGTTTATGCGATAGCGTTAAGGGCCCCCTGTCACAGAAAATCTAGTGTCAGGCATCGTTTCGGCAAAAAAGATTTTTGAACAATCAATACCGAGGCCCTCCATAAAGTGCAAGGAAGCTACTAAACTAATTGAATTTCTCAAGGTAAAATACGTAGAAAAATCGTAAAATATGACTTACACACAACCTACAGACATGATAGCGTCAGACTGTAATTTTACTATACGAGAAAACGTAATTCTGTTACGCGAAAACTGAAAGAAACCCCTTTTCCAGCGCTTCTACCATACATAGACGGGCCACGGCTTCTGCCATTTCCGTGCGCCAGCACATGAACAACTCAGGGGCCTTGGAGAGGTGTGCCTGGTTCCTTGCAATACTTCCAGATGGCGCTTGCCTCCGTTGCATGAAGCCAGGAGGCGATAGAGAGGAGGGGAGCAAGCTAACCCCAAGGAATGAGGCCACAGTCAATGATAAGAGGCAGCATAATCTGGAAGTTAGGAGGGAGGAAGGGAATGCCCTCGTGCTTATCGGTGGTGACTCAAATATGGACAGGTGCAAAAGAACTATAATGGAGCATGTAAAGGGTGATAAGCAGGTAGCAGTCGGGGCATTCCCAGGCAGGACAATGGACGCAGTACTGAGAGAGACAAAAAGCGAATTTTCTAAGAATGTTACAGCGCGCAGTTTGGTAGTGGTAGTGGCGGGGCTAAATGATGTCCTGAATGGTGAAGCTACAAAAGTAGTGGTAAGATTAGCGGAGGGAGTTGACAATTTAAGGGCGATAGCACAGCAAGTTCAGATTGTGGTATGCACAGTGCCGGAGATGTAAGGACAGAACGGAGAAATTACCAAGGACGTTGTGGCTGTTAATCGGGAGATAAGAAAGCTAAGCCAGGAGAAAGGCTTTGAAGTGGCAGACATAAACAGAGAAGTGCACAGAGCAGGCTTTGGCAGAGGCTTTACACGAGATGGCATGCACTTTAATGGAAGGCTAGGAGCCGAGATCGGCTGGCGCCTGGCAGGCCGGGCAGTAGCTTCTTTAGGGGGTCCACTGCGGCTCAGGGTGTAGGGGTAGGTAGAAACAATGTAGAAAGTGCAACAATAGAGGCTGATGCCAATAAAATGGCCACTAGGAGGTCCAGGAAGAAAACTACAAAAAAGAAATTTAACACCAGGATCAGGTACACAAACATGCAAGGCGGTAGAAAAAGAGCGAAGTGGTTAGAAATAGAACAGCAGTTAAAGGATGAAGAAGTAGGTGTGTACAAGCTATGCGAAACACATCTCAGGGATCTAGAAGGCCCACTGTTTATTGAGGGCTACGTCTGGGAAGGGAGCAACAGAACAACAACGGAGAGGAAGGGAGGAGGAGTAGGTATGCTGATACATCAAGGAACAAATTGGCAAAGAATAAAGTCAACTTGCAAAGAACATGTCTGGGTATCAGGTACAGTTGCCGGCAAAAAGACATGGCTAGGAGTAGTGGCTAGGCCAGGGGAGAAATGCAGGCAAGCGAACAAGGATCTAGTGAAGTGTCTCAATGACGATATAAAGCACTTTGGAGAAGGTGCCGATACTTGTCTGCTGGGTGACATGAATGGCCACACCGAGGATCTGGATGGATACACAGATTGTAAAGGGAAGTTGATGCTAGACTTCTGTGAGTGACACAACCTAGTTATAGTAAATAGAGAAACTAAGTGTGAGGGACAAATCACGTGGGAATCCCATAACAGACAAATGACCATTGACTACTGCTTAATGTCGCAGAGCATGTATAGCAAGCTCGCAATAATGGAAATAGACGAAGTGGGGAAGTACAGCCTCGGAAGTAATCATAAGCGTATTAGTCTACAGTTGGGAGCCCTACTCAAAAGAGAAATGCAGGGAAGTCAAAAAGAGTACGCAAAATTAAATGACGAACAAATAGCGCAAATAGCGGCTGGCATAGAGGAAGCAATAGAGAAACATCCCATGGAAAGGTGGGAATATAATCAGAACTACTCATTAGTACAAAAATAAAAGAAGTAAAAGGAGGAGAGGAAAGAGGAAGCCGTGAAACTGGTGAAATAAGGAAATTAGGGAGGCCATCGAACAACGACCGTTGGCATCACGGGAACACAGAGAAGCAAAGAGGGCGCAGTTATCTGAAGAGGAAATAGGCCAAAAATGGGAATCTTATCGACAAAAGAAACAAGTGCAGGTCCTCGTCCAGGCTAAAATAAAGCAGTCCTCTGATCGCTGGCTGGCTAAAGTTTGCGATGCAACTAAAGGAGGGTCAAGAAAATTCTCGAACCATATAAGCTGGCTGGGTAAAGCGAATCACAGAAAGCAGGAACAGATTCACGATGCCGAGGGGAAATGTTTAGAGGGAGATGACGCTGTAAACTACATTGGTTCAGTTATAGCTGAGTCATTTAGGAAAGCCGACAGGGTAATCTCCCCAAATGAGGGAGCAACACAGGATAGCACAATAGAAAACAGCTTAGGACTGACCAATCTTAACTGGAAAAAGGCGGAAGGAAATGTTCCAAAATGCACGTCCGCAGGGATAGACAAAATTCCAATCAAATTCCGCACAGCTGGAAACAGAGTAAAATGAATTTGATTTATAAAGGGAAAGGCGATAAGACGAACATAAAATCCTTCCGACCAATTACGATAACATCAGTTATATATAGGCTGGCAATGCAGGTGGTGAAATTAAAAATACAGTCATGGGTAGAAAGTAATAGAATACTCGGAGAACTTCAGAACAGGTTCAGAAGTGGTAGGCGCTTAGATGATAGCCTGTTCAAGCTTACCCAGTGCATAGAAATAGCTAAGGCGGAAAATAGACCTCTGTATTTAGCCTTCCTGGACATAAGCGGTGCATACGACAACATGAACAGGGAACTCCTGTGGAACATATTAAAAGATGTAGGTATCGGTCATGAGGTAATTAATTTCCTACAGGAAATATATAGAGAAAATAATGTTGAAATAACATGGGAAGGAATTAAGAGTACGACAACTGTCAAGGTACACAAAGGATTAAGGCAAGGTTACCCTCTATTACCGCTGCTGTTCATGCTTTATATGATAAGTATGGGAAGAAGACTACAAGGAAGCAATCTAGGGTATAATCTGTCGTACAGATTAGGCGGAAGGGTTGTTGAGCAACGACTACCGGGTTTAATGTATGTGGACGATATTGTACTGTTAGCAGATAGCCAGGAAGATTTGCAAACTCTGATTAATTATTGTGGAGACGAAGGAGACAGTCTAGGTTTCAGTTTTAGCAAAGCTAAGTCTGGTGGGATGTTTTTCAACGATACAACTGATCAGGAGCTTACAATACAAGGCCATGAAATAACTCGAGTGGCCGAATACAAATATCTCGGGGTATGGATAAACAAAGGTCAGATGTACATGGAAAAGCATGAACAGTCTCTCATAGCAAAAGGGCGAAAAGATGCCGGGATAATGAAACGTAGGGCATTGTGGGGGTACAACAGGTATGAAGTACTGAGAGGTATTTGGAAAGGAATAATGGTGCCGGGGCTTACTTTCGGGAATGTAGTCCTGTGTTTAAGGGCAGAAGTTCAGTCTAGACTAGAAGTAAATCAGAGAGCTGTTGGAAGATTAGCACTAGGTGCCCACCGGAAAACCACGAATGAAGCAGTACAGGGGGATATGGGCTGGGCATCGTTCGAAACATGGGAAGCTCAGTGTAAAATCCTATACGAAAAACGCTTGAGGAAATTGGGCGATAACAGGTGGGCAGCTAAGGTATTTAAGTACCTATATAGAAAGAGCACTGACTCACAATGATGGAAAAGAACTAGGAAGCTAACCAGTAAGTATGCCAGGCACGAGGACGGAGAAAGACAGAGCGTTAAACGACAGGTTAAAAGCGTGAGAGGTAAGAATTGGATAAATTCAATGGAAAAGAAGCATAGTGTTGAACTAAATCGATACTGGAAACAGCAGATTAGGAAGGAAACGTTTTATGATAACTCAAGAGGCAGTGCCCTATTCTTTGAAGCTAGGGGAGGATGTCTTAGAAAGTGCAGCTATAAAAAAAAATTTAATGAAGAAGGCACATGTTCTGTGTGTGGTAAATCTGTAGAAACAATAGAACACCTCATACTAAAATGTAAGGGTATCGATCCCGACAAAGATGCGGCCACAGTCACGCTTCCTGAGGCCCTAGGGTTCAGAGATAACAATAGTCATGTAAATAAATATGCGGTGGAAATTAGCAAAAGGTGATTGGAGGATTGGTGGCTCAAAAGCAGAGAGGTGACATAAGGTTAAAAGTGTAGGAAGAAGTAGTTAAAGAAAATGGCGAATTTTAATAACTTCCAACACAGTTAAACAAAAATAAAAAGCTGAGCATGGTGGTAACTGCCATCACCCCGTTTCAAAGGGGATGCTCCTACCTTCCATCCATCCATCCATCCATCCATCCATCCTGAGGCCGCGTTTCTACCAGAAAGCCCTTAATGCATAGCGCTTGCGGCCAGCATTTCCCGGTAAACATTATAGTTACCTACGCTCCAGTTATAGGGAAGCATGAGAATCAGTCAGAGATCTTTGAATCCTATCACGTTCCACTCTCAAAGGCGAAGCTTAAGCATCCTCCATCTTTTTTCTGCACCACTTGTATCCAGTTTTCACTAATTCTTACGACAGCAAGCTTAGAAATAAAACTACAAACCTCTGGTGTTCGTACAGACTCTGCAGCAGCAGCCCACCAGCGTGGCTTATTCACAGCAAAATGTAGACGGCAAACCCACTGCAATATCTGGCTGCCTCCCAATAGCAGTGCATGGTCATTTATCCGCAATTTCTACTACTCACCAGACAAGGGGTCGATGGTGTTCACCTTGGCCATGCGTGCTGTCGAGAGAACCAGCTCGTCAAAGACGGGCACGCTTCCACCCACCAGGCCTGTGTTGCCTCCCTGTGGGCAGATGGCCAAGCGGCGGCCATGACAGTGTGACAACACTGCAGACACCTCCTCCGTAGAACTTGGAAGAAGGACAGCAGCCCCCGATCCTGCATGTTCAGCTCGGCTTATTGTGGCACAATTCCAGCTGCACTTAAGGACACACACATGGTGGCAAGTACTTCTCGAGCGAAACTTTTTCCCCTGTAAACCTTACCTGCAGAGAGAGTTCTGTCTCATCATTCATGATTGCCATCAACATAAAACATATTCCAAGCACATTTAGGAGATCAGGTATAGCACACTAGGTTGAGCGAGTGTCACTGCTCTTTGTCAAATTAACAATAGTGTAAGTTTTCTTTTATTCTTGTATGCTCTGTCATTGCTCTGTACAAAATCGCATGCTGTATTTTATTCTCCCTGATCTTGCCGTTTCATGCTGTTCCTTGAAATGATGCACATTGTACCTTTCTCCATCTTATATTGCATGGGAGAATATGTTTGCCTAGCTTTAATGTATGTCTGTTTTCTTTTTTATTTGGTCTTCAATTGAGTTTGTCACAAAGTATTATCACCACACTACTGCTTAAGATCTTGCACTCATACTGGCAGTAACCAACAAATTAAAGAAAATATGCAGTCCCTTAGGAACACCATAATAAACATCTTAGCCAAAAATGATTCCTCTATTTTGCTCTAATGGCTGCCTACCTTTACCTTCAACTTTTCAAAGCAAGTTTATTTTTCTGACTCAAGATTAAATGCAACAGCTACTTGGTGAATTTCTTTAAACATCGCAATTAAGCAGTGCCTCTGGCAAAAAAGTAGAGAGATCTCCTCACTAATAGCACTGGCACCCCCTGATGGCAGGGATTATCACAGCACTGATACTATGGCCCCCAGAAGTGGACGGCAAGTTAAGAGTTGTTTGGCAAATCAGATGTGCGCAAATCAACAAGGTCCACAAACGAAAGGGAAAACTGTCATCCAATCCAGAGTAGTCATGTAGTCTGCAAAGAAGATCCACACAGCATTCTCAGAAAGGATTTACTTTGTGGCTTCATGCAACTCGCGAGTGGATGACAATATTGTAGTAGTCATTGAAAGCTGGGAGCATTTGAGCATTTATCACGATCACTTAGTCACCATATTCAATCTCCTCTCTGCCCTCCCTTGGGAGCCGTGCAGTCTTCCTTCATCCTCCTGCTCCTGACCATGGAATCCTTTTTCCTTTTCATGGAGCAGTTACACTGTACCATCTTAAGATCAGTCACTAAAAAAGAAAAGCTCACTAGGATGATGGGCACAGTATGGAGGCCTGTAGCAGGCATGACTAAAAGGTATGGTCCCAAATGATCATGGATGCACATTATGGTGGTGACTGAACATTAAAAAAAAAAAAAAAAAAAAAAAATGCACCACCTAGCATGGCTCTGGAGATGGCGCAATCTCATCGAAGCTACCACACTGTGACTCGTAAAAAATTATGTTATTCTGCTGCCACCCCTTGACTTCCACCAGAACGGATTTTTTGCTTTGCTTTATGGTGGATTAGATGTATTCCTGCTTCACATAATGTGCTGCCCACATTCCCGCTTGTGAACTTTGCATTTGCCATTGTTGTGCATTTCATTTTATGTGAAAGGCGCTGTAGTAACTGACTGCTCTAGCATTTCTTATCCTTGAAAGCATTACTGTGAGAAACTTGCCTGCCTGGCTCTTCCATAGATTTGTGATTATTTCATTTATTAATTTATTTCAAGATACTTCACATTCTTCTATTTGAAACAGTGGGTCGGGGGGGAGGCTAGCACAATAATATGGTAATGCAAAAACAAGAAACAGAATAAAGTGTATAGCAATGATACAGACATTAATAAACAAAGACAATATTTTAGGCATGAATTCGTACATTTCAGGTAATAACACAATAGAAGATACAAGAGCAATCTCAAGATACATGCTAAAGAAGGCCCTTTTAGAAAGCCTGGCACTATAATCATATTTGTGGAACCAGCACAATAGTGTGATGCCACGACAAATACTTAAAGATGAAATTTAAAAATACATGTTTTATTTTCATTATGCTAGAGAGAATCATATATTCGTGAGACAAAATAAGCAGACCTATTCTGGACAGATTCTAGAAGGTTAATTAGATTATTGCGATAGGGTGACCAGAGTGGAGCTAGATACTCAAGTTGTGGATGGACAAGTGTTTCAAAAACCAATTTGCAAATATTAGCCAGGCAGTGGTGTAAGTTTCGGCAAATGTATCCCAAAGATCTGGAAGCACTACCAGAGACAAAGGCAATGTGAGAGGACCGGGAAAGGTTTTGTGATAGACTGACTCCTAGGTATTTGAAGGATGAGACACATGGTGCAAAACTGTTATTAATGAGTTGCTTAAGGCTAAATGACAACTTTACATTTAGTTGAGTTACGCAACACTAGCCAGCTGTTGCACAAGTTAGCTACTTGCTGGAGCTTAATTTGTAGGGCACTGTGGTCAGCAGTGCAGGAAATTGGTTGGCAAATGATGCTGTCAGCTGCAAACATTCTAACACAAGACAAAATTGTCATGATCCGCCCGGGTTCGTGAACAAGGGAGGGCTCGAGGCACCCTCCGTTAGACAGACGCTCCGCAGCGTGGTGGTGACGAACGATGACTGACCGCGAGCAGCTGTGCTCGTCGGTGTTTGTTGCGGTACGGTGACTAATGTTACCTACCGAGCCTGGTGGGCCAACGAAGATTATGCCCGAGGGGGCGTCACATGCTTGCTACACCCCCTTACCCCCAGTTTGTTTGTTGACAACAAACGTCCAAGTTCAAAGTGCGAGGCTCTGCCTCCACCCTAGCCGGGTCAACGGTGCCTGCTACCTAGGCGAGTAACGGTCCGGTGGCTTCCGCCGTCGAGTACTCCACCTGGGCACCGGTGTTGATGGGCCGGGTGTGGCAACACCAGGTGCTGCCTGAGACAGCCTCGCACCATCTGGAGGATCCATAGTGGTCGGCCTTGTGAGTGGTGTCGGACTTGACACCGGCCTAATGGGCGACGCACCACTGGCAATGCTTGCCGCCTCTGAGGTGGGCGGTGCTCCGCTGGAAGCGACTGGTGTTGCCAATAGTCCTCCTGTGGGCTGGAACTCGGAAGTGGCAGTCAAGGGTGCTGGCCAGGTCCCAAGGCGAGGCCTAACATGGTCGGCGTGTCTGTACCATGTGGCCTCATCTGGCATGCGGACGAGCAGCGATGAGGTGCTGGCAGGAGATACCACCTGTCCGGCGGACCAGGGTGGGCCAGGACGGAAGTTCCTGGCAAAAACTGGAGCTCCCGACTCCGGCAAAGGCCCGGGACGGCACCCTTGGTCAGCAGCCAGCTTCTGCTGCTTCAGGAACACTGCGGATCGGAGGTCTGGATGCAAGATATCCAAGGGTGTCTTGACCATCCGACCCAGCAGGAGCTCACCGGGGGCACGGCTAGTGACATCGTGGGGCGTGGTCCAGTACTGAAACAGTATCTGGGCAATCTGCGTCCGGAAATCCCCAGTCTGACTCTTCTTGAGCTTGTCCTTGATGGTTTGCACCACCCGTTCGGCTGCACCGTTTGAAGCAGGGTGGTACGGCGGAACCATCATCCAGCGGATTCCGTTCTTCGTCAGCCAGGCCAGATACTCTGCGCTGGTGAAAGCAGGACCATTGTTGGACACGATGACGCCCGGCAACCCCTGGGCAGCGAAGACCTGTCGTAGCCCTGCAATGGTCGCGCCTGCTGATGGAGTGGTGACAGGTACAACCGCCACCCGCTTTGAAAAGGCGTCCACTACCACTAGGAATAATGGCTCTTGAAAGGTCCCCCAAAATCCACATGTAGGCGGGACCAGGGTCTCTGTGGGAATGGCCAGGGGGTGATTTCCACATGACGTGCGGCCCGCTGATGCTCCTGGCAGATTTGGCAGTTCTGCACCATGTGAGCGATGTCCTGGTCTAGGCCAGGCCACCAAACATGGGACCGGGCCACCATCTTGGTCTTTTCCACACCAGGAAGACCCGTGTGCAGCAACTGCAGGACCCTGGACTGGAGACTGTGGGATCACCACCCTGGAACCCCACAGTAGGCAGCCCTGCTACAAGCTCAGCTCAGTGGCCTTGTGGCTATAGGCCTTCTGAATGAATTCTTCCCCACGGGACACCACCTTGACCACCTGAGACATTACTGGGCCCCGCCTGGTCGCTTGTGATACCGTAGATCTGGAGAGCACCTCCGGGTGCGCGTGCTCCAGCATGAACACTTCAGCAGGTTCTGGAACAGCATCAGGCACCTCTGGTAGGTGCAGGCGGCTCAGGGCATCAGCAGGTCCCAGGTCCTTTCCCGGACGGTAAACCAGCTCGTAACTGTAAGCTGCCAACCTCAAGGCCCAGCGTACCACTCGAGGTGATGCCTGCACAGGAACTGCCTTGTCAGGCCCCAGCAGCCCCAACAGCGGCTTGTGGTCCGCGACAGCCTCGAACTTCCGGCCCCACAGATACTGGTGGAAGCATTCGACACCGAACATGAGGGCCAAACCTTCTTTGTCCAGCTCGCTGTAACGTTGCTCTGCAGCATGAAGCCGGCGAGAAGCAAACGACACAGGGCGCATTCCTGGCCATCCTTGTCCCGGTGCGCCAGGACGGCTCCCACGCCGTACGGTGACGCATCTATGGTCAGGACGACAGGCTTAGCAGGATTTAAATGTACCAGCACTGGAGCCTTGGTGATTAGCTCCTTGCTGCACTGGAAGGCCCAGTCCTGCTCCTTCTTCCAGACCCATTGCTGACCATCTCGAAGCAAAAGACGGAGCGGCTGTAGATGCTCCGACAGTTTCGGCAGAAAACTCCTCTAGAAATTAATGAGGCCGAGGTAGCTCTAACGCTCCTTCTTGTTCTGGGGCTTAGGTGCCTTGAGCACGGCATCAACTTTGCGGGGAGCCGGGGCTAGGCCAGCCTGGGAAATGACATATCCCAAGTACTCAACACTGGGGGCCAGGAAAATGCACTTTTCCAGCTTGAACTCGAGGCCGGCATCCTGCAGTCGTGCCAGGATGTTGTGCAGGTTCTGCAGGTGGTCCCCATCATCGCTGCCAGTAACCAGGATGATTGCCACGTGCCACGTGGCAATCATTGCCACGTGCCTCATGCCGCTGAAGAGGTTGTCCATCTCCCTCTGAAATATGGCTGGGGCCGAGGCCACGCCAAACAGTAAGCGCGTGTACTAGAAGAGCCCCAAAGTTGTTTTTATTGTGACATACTTCCAGGAGGCATGCTGGAGCACCAGCTGCTGGTAAGCATCTCTGAGGTCGAGTTTGGTGAACTTCTGTTCTAACCAGAGATCTTCAATCCGGGGCAACGGGTACTTCTCGACGGTAGCTAAGGGGTTGATGGTAACCTTGAAATCCCCACAGATCCTGACACTGCCGTCTCGCTTGAGGACTGGTACGATGGGAGTGGCCCATTCAGATATCTTGACAGGTACCAGGACGCCCTCTCGCTGTAACCGTTGCAGCTCCTGGGTGACCCCGTCCTTCAGGGCGAACAGCAATGGGCGAGGCTTGAAAAAACATGGCCGGGCTCCCTCAGGTACATAGATGCCAGCCGTCATGCTGGCGAATGTGTCCACTCCTGGCTGGAACAGGGACTTGAACTTGGTCAGGAGGCTGGGGACGTCTTTCACCGTATGCAGGCTGGCTTCCTGGTACTCTGGCAGACAAACGTCCAGTGCATGAATCCAGTTTTGGCCCAGCAGCGTCGGTGACGACCCCTTGGTTAAGTAAAGGGGAAGGGTTGCCTCCCTGTCGCCAAAGCGAACGCTGACCTGTGCCTGACCCTGGACCTGGAAGAGTTGCCCGGAGTAGCTGCGCAGCATCATGCCCGAAGCCTCAACGGACACGCCGGGGAAAGTACGCCTGAATAGTTTCCCGGCCGTGACCGACACGTTGGCCCCTGTGTCCAGCTCCATGGAAATGGGGTGCCCGCAGATTTCGACGGTCAGCATGTACGGTGGCACAGTTATATGCAAGTTCATTAATGTATATATTGTTACGCATTAGGAAAATGAAGACCGGTGAATGTGCTTGCGGTCCCGAGTGGGAGAAAGAAGAGGAGAACGACAAACCAGCTGGCTGCGCTTGTGCTCACCTTCGCGACCTAAAGTAAACGGCCCTCTTCATCCTTACTATTTGAAGAGGGCCGTAACAAAGTGGTGGAGGTGCTGGGTAGCGCTTACAACAACGGAACCGTCACTGCCCCAGTTTCATCGAAGCCGTCGACTTGCCGGCGTCCCGCCATCAGCCATGACCGTCTTCGACATGCCAAAAGAAGTAGCCGCTGCGAGGGCAGCACCTAGCAGTCCACTGCCATACTACCAAGTTCCACCTACCTTCGAAGGCAAAGCGGGGGAAGATGCTGACGAGTGGCTCGTCCACTACAAACGAGTGAGCAAGTCCAACGGTTGGGATGCAACCGCTCAACTCACCAATGTGGTGTTCTCTCTGACCGATACCGCTCTCGAGTGGTACGAGAACCATGAGGACACGTTTACGACGTGGGAACATTATGTTGACGAGTTAAAGCCGTGTTTCGCGGACTCAGTCGCCAAAAAGCGTGTGGGGCAGACACTGTCGCAATGGGTGCAGCTACCAGGCGAGACATGCACCACATATATCAAAGAAATGTTGAAGCTGTGCAAGGTGGTCAGTGCTTGCATGTCGGAAGAAGATAAAGTTGGACATTTGCTGAAAGGGGTGGCTGAGGATTTGTACAATTTTCTAATTGGAAAGGAAAGCCTTAGTTCTGTGTCCGACGTCATTCGACATTGCAGAACTTTTGAAACGCCCAAGATGCGTCGGATTGCGCCAAAGTTTGGTCGGTTGGCAAACGTTACGACGGTTGCCAGTGTGGACACGAGCCCTTGCCTTGACCTTCCTTCGACCATCCGACAGATTGTCCACGAGGAACTTTCCCGCCACGAAGAGATGTTACATTCAACTGCTGACCACCATGGTGTACACGTCATGTGAGGCTATGACGGCGCCTCATTCGGCCCTTCGGCAACCGATGGTTAGCGCAGTGGCCGTAGAGTACAGCGCAGCCCCGCAGTCGAGGATGACAACACGCTCTCTGATTCCGCGCTATGACCAACGCGCTCAGCGCACACCTTCTCGACGCCCGATGTATCGTCGTGACACACACCATGAACCAACCTACTACACGAGGGAAAACAATAATATCCGGTTCATCGACGTGCAAACAAGGTTTGGACCTCTCCTGGTGTGTTACTCCTGCGGTGACCGGGGCATATATCGTGGTTTTGCAACCAGGGTATGACCACGTGATATCGCCAGCCCTCAGAGATTTCTCGGCCCTCCGAACGGCCACACAGTGCCCCGTGGCCAGCACATGTATCATCTGGCAACGAGTATTGGCTGAGTAGCTCCCGGAATCGCTCCCTGGCATCTGACAGGAGTTTGACACCCCCACCGCAACATCGTGGTCCCCATTCTCCTCTTCTTTTCCCCACTCGGGACCGCAAGCACGTTCACCAGTCTTCGTTTTCCTCATGCATAACAATATTAGAAAAAGTGGCGAGGCAAGAACGCTGCCCTGTGGCACACCAGATGTTACGAAGGAAAGAGCGGGGCAGCTATTGTTAATGACAGTGGCGATTGGAGTGAAAGTTTCGGAGCCAAAATAGTGTAAGCGAGTCTACCTTTAGTGCAGTCAATTTTGTAATCATATGGCAATGGGAAACATGGTCAAAAGCTTTTGAGAAATCTAGAAATATACAATCTATATTGAAGTACAAGTCAGCGGTGAATTCTAGTATCTGGATTTCACATGACAAGGTCTTCCTGAATCCGTGCCGATAGAGAAAAAAAATTTGTTTGAATGAAGGTGATTACAAATGTGAGAGGCTACTATAGGTTCGAGCGTCTTACAGCATATGCATGCTAAAGGTATTGAACGGTAGTTTTTGGGTTTGTGCTTATCACTTCTTTTGAACACCATGGGAATTACTTTAGCAATCTTCCCAATACTGGGAAGTTGCACTGTTGATAATGATTGCTGAAATACATATCAAAGTCTTGTGCTAAAAACTGTAATAGTGTTTTTTAGTATTTCTTTAGCTGATATCGCCAACTTCGGGTGAAATAGACAATTTCAGGTCACTTACAAAGCTTAAAATAACCTTGATGCTGACGCTAATGGGCTGTATGCAAGCCTAATCAAGGTCCGAAACATCGGGCAAGTTATAATGCTGTTCCCTGGTGAATATTGATCAAAAGTTGAATGGGAAGCATATCGCTTATCTGGTAGACGTATGTGGTTATCCTCATGTAAGCAAATTGTGTTGGCATCTCTTCTGGGAGTTATTACTTGCCAGAATTTCTTTGGCTTACTCTTAAGAAGAGAAGCCTTGGGAAAAGTAGTACTTATCTCTTGCACAGCCAGTGTTCCATTTGAAATCAAGGGTCTGACAGAATCCCGTCTGGTCGGGATGGTACATGACGAAAATTAGAAGGCACCGATAAAAAAAGGAAAGATGGAATGATGTTTTGGCTCCCCCACAGGAGCCTTGTTCACAACGAGGCAGAACGATTTTGCGCCACTGTTTAAGTATGGCGCATGAGCGGACCCAGTAATCTTGCATTAATTGGAGGCAAGTATCCGTCATTGCGATTAAACATATGTGCTGTTGTCTGGATGACCAATGGTTCAAGATAGAGCCGTGCCTTTCTGTCCTTTCTTGCGCAATCACACGTGCCTCTGCCCAGTTTACGTTGTGTGCAGCAGATATCGAGTGCTCAGCAAGTGCATTTTGATGTTTGTGCCGGTTTCTGATGTCCCTTTGGTGATCACGTAACCTTCGCTCATAGCCACCTGATTGGCCGATATACACAGATGGGCAGCCGGTGCAAAGAATCGAGTACACCACACCAGGAAATTTTTTTTTCTTGAGTTTGTCCTTGACTTGGACTAGCTGATTCTTCAGTTTTCGAGCTGGCACATGTGCAGCCTGTACGTCATATGAACGAAATACACGCGCCAGGGTTTCACTGATGCCAGGCACATATGGAATGGTAGCTCGCTTCCGAATACCTGGTGTTGGTTGCAACTTTGGACAATCAAGTTGACGTTTCACAGATTCAATTACATGGTGAGGATAGCCACAGCTGGGCAGATCACGGTGTACGGGCTCAGTTTGAGCCACCTGATCTTCCCACGTTCCCACGTGGAACAGACATTTTTTCTATGGAGGAGCGATGAAACGACCGAATGTTTTTGGCAATCAGGATGCAGGATCAGGATGTTCCCTTTGTTTACAAGTGGAAGCTGCCATGCATGCATTACTTCTCAGGAGACATGTGAGAACTAATAGAGAATGCGAGAAAGCTTCTCACTCAGTTTTTCCAATGGGTTTGCTCACAGGCGCTCACTGGCATGCCTCGTCTTTGCCATGTCCCACACTATCCATTTTTCCGTTACCGATCAAGACGTGGCTTGCTGCATTGCCGTCTAAGCTGCAATCGACCACTCTGCATGACACACAACATGCCGCAGTTATGTCACACCTACTTACAATATAAAAGTAAGTCGCGTAAATTTGATAACATTTGTACAACATTTGTACGCTAAAGAACACTGACAAGGAAGCATGCTTAGAGACATTAACAGCTTTAGACAATTTCTCGAGATGAAGCTGTTTAACCTAATAGTACTACGGAAATATGCAAAGCGGAGAGGAGTAATTAATAAAGGAAATTACTTCTCTCCATCTTGCGGGTTTCCGCAGAACTATTACGTCAACCTTCTGCTTTTGCTTCGAGTGGTTGATGAATTCAACTTTGCCCTGCCATCTGCTAGGCACCTGGTTAGCTTAGATAGTAGAGCGGCTGCCCCAGAAATGTGGTGGTCCCGGGTTCGAGTCCCGAACCAGTATAAATTTTTCTTCAACTGCGAGGGTTTTTCTTTCAAGGGACCCGTATGGGTTTCCTTTGTAGCAATTTGCTACAATTGGTTTTGCAATTGCAGCATACCCAACAGCATGCTTATTACAGCACAATCTAAAAGCATAGTTAATAAAAAATTTAATTAGCAACACATCTGCAGGCTTGGAATGACGCCTGACATTGGCAAAAGATGCCGAGAGCGAGTGCGGATATACTAATCCAGATACAACCAAATTAGGAAGGCCCACTAAGCTTCAACAAAGACAATCCCTCACCAGTACAGGAATTGGCCTCCCTGGTACAGTATTTGGCCACTACCTCCCTGATAATTCCTACAATTTACCCATGGCTTTCAGTCCCCAGCAGCTGCGGAGCATCTGACCAAGGTGGCAGTCTAACCTGTAATGCAGCAGAGGGTACCAAGAATCTCTGGGTTCGGACAGGCTGCCAATGGAAACTGACTCTGTCAACCTTTAAATGCCAAACTCTGTCAAGTGAGGCTAGCTTAGCAGGACTCTTTTGAGAAACTATCAGTCATTGTTTGGGATATCGGCCTTGGTGAGATTAGAAGAACTGGTGAGGCTTATACATTGCTGAATAATGGCCATGTCCCCTGCTATAGAGGTCTCCCAGATAAGAAGCAATATGGGATAGGATTTCTAATCCATAAGGACATAGCGAGCAACATTGATCAATTCTACAGCATTAATGAGAGGGTAGTTGTAGTCATAATCAAACTTAATAAGAGGTATAGATTAAAAGTAGTACAAGCCTATGCTCCAACATCCAGTCACAATGATGATGAAGTACATCAGTTTTATGAAGATGTAGAATTAGCGATGCGAAAAGTGCAAACTCAGTACAGTGAAACCTCGTTAAACCGTAGTCGGCCGGAGCTCGGAAAAAGTACGTACTAAACGGTACTACTGTTTAACCGAAATAGCATGAGATCGCACTTACCTGTCGAAAACGGAACTCAGAGAGGGTGGGATGAAAGGGGAAAAAAACATGCAGTATTTATTCACTTCGCGCGACATAAATGTTATTTTCGTTTGATGCCGCGGCGGCCTAGCACGACGACAGCGGCCTCAAACTTACTGAAGCTGCGTGCCAGCTTCTCAGCCAGCCCCCTCCTCTCGGCAAACACTCGCACGGCAATCCTCGTTGGCGTTACGTATTCTCCGTGCACGCGCGCAGTAGTGCTGCATAAGTCCCGGGGCGCCTTTTTCATTGCCAGGTGCCGGAGTTCGGAAAACTTTTCGTTTGGAATAGTTACGTTATCGCGCCCCTGTTCTCGTTGCGACGATTGCATTCATGAGGCTGACGTAGCGCGCAGCTTATGCCACTGTCGGGCCTGAATCGCCCGTGCTGTCGCTTTCCGTGTCGTCCTCATCACTGTCGCTAGTCGACACTTCGGCAACAACAGAGGCAACGATGGCGAAAAGTCGAACCTTGTAGCCGACATCTCTTCGCGGTCGCAGCAGCGCTGCCGAGCAACTTCGCATTCCAAATGCCACACACTGTAGTCAACAGCAGATCCATGTCGCGGGCCAACGCCGACTTCTTCGTGTCACGTTCGATAGCACGGACGATGTCTAATTTTTCTTCTATGCTGAGCACCCGGCGTCTTTTTTATCCGAGCTTCGGCATGACATGAGTCCTCGCTTGCACGACGCCACAACACAGAACACCTATACAAACTTAGAGAAGGGAAACTGTACCTTCCACAGTGCTACGAAAATAAGCATAGCGGTGGCGTCGTGAACTAAAGTATGCGACCACAGGTGGCGCTGTACAACAGGAAACGGAAACGGGGTTTTGCACACGCTTTACCAGGTGTTCTGTGGGTTTACTGGGTTTCTGGCTGCTGCGCCTCGATCGTGCTCCCGCCAGTTTAGTTGCTGTGTAGCAAACGTAGCGCCTGCATATTAATAGGCGCTACGTTTGCCACACAGCAACCAAACTGGCGGGAGCACGATCGAGGCGCAGCAGAATACATGTAGCACTGAGTCATACCGAGTTAAGGCACACTCTAAACTGACTTTTAAGGGCATCCCGAGCGGTTTTTCGTTTATTACGCCGCCGTTACCCTGAGTTAAATTGTGCCGCCGCGCTCCAGCTGTTGCATATCGTGTAGGGCTACTGACAGAATGCGGTTTCCAGGTGGCACGATGGCCTCGACTGGAATAAACGCACACGACACCAAAGATTGAGTAAGCCTGAAAATATTTTATTTGCATTTTACAAGTACAACAAAAAGCACACGTCTACGCATCCACACAAACGCGGTTACATAGTCAAGAAATGGCTCATTAATAAGGGTAGCACAAACGCACAAGAAAGAAGACCTGAGCTACAAAACGTACGGTCGGCTGCTAAGTATAATAATTTCCCTGTCACCGCGCGTCACTTTTATACAGCATCTTTACAGCACTACCAGGCCGGGTAGTTTGGCGGAAAGAACGCAACCGCTTATACGGCCGTCAGCTGCCTCTTCCTTACGGTGTCATAATTATCCTAATCTCCGCATCAACGTCGTGCAAGTTCGCATACAGGTATCTGTATCTGAACCATATGTGCCAGCTTAATACACGTGTAGTGAAATTATGATAACCACTGCGTCTTATCAAACGTATTGGTTTTGCAAATGCGCATTACAGCTGACGGAACGACATACTGTAAGTGAAGCACAAGAGAGCAAGGACAAAAGGAGGATACAACACTTGAAGAAATGAAGAATTAGTAGGCATACAGCAAACAAGCGATGACGGAGAACACACAATGATGCATCGGGTGTTCTGTGACATCGGTTTGCGTACTTGCGGTGTTATGGAGATCAACGGCATAAAAACGTACCTTCAAGCGTACTCCCTCAACCTCCGCCGCATTCATTATGATAACCAACGCCTAAACAAAATGAGGCACTATTCTTTGCCAAGAGTAGACCTTTTTACAGCAAGTCTATGTAATGACTCGCAGACGAAACCAGCATGCTTTCGAAAACGTTTTACCGCCGTAGTATTCGAACGCCAACGGCCAGGAAACACATCGATACCAATAGGCTGTCGGCTGTCGGTGGTTAATCGAGCACAAAAACCTTGACGCTATGACTAAAAAGCAGCTTCAACAATCAAATATTTAAAAAATCAACTGCCTATTTGCCTGAGGTAAAAAAGCATCCTTAGACACCTCGATTGTTCATGTCAATGGTTTGTGTAAATTAAAAAATTCAGCATGTTTAGCGCCCCTAGCAGAGAAAGCACAAATTAAAGTAGTCGACCAAATTACAGTAGCTCCACTTGCGCGCTTACGCTGAAACGCGCCTCGATTGATTTTTCGCCCTCTGTGGCCATTTGTTGAACTTGAGAGTGTGCGGGGCCTGGCCACAACACTCCATACGCTCTCTGGCACGGCGTCGAAATGATGTTGATGTTGATGCGGCTTCACGTGCAAACGCACAGGGCGCTTGGAGGCCGTTGTACCGATCTCTGAGGCTCGTTGTTCTGCTGAGCCGCTCGATGGAGACGACTCACCGCCGAGTGTGCGACGAAAAGTGGAAACGCTACGTTTTAACCGATGCGTACGCAATAAGCTGGTACGGTTTATGCGGATACAAAATACATTATGTTCAATGGCCGCTGAGTCGGGGAATTGACTTTACTACTTTTAAACCGAAACTACTGTTTAAGCGGGTACGGTTTAACGAGGTTTTACTGTATACTGTAGTCATGGGCGACTTCAATGCAAAAGTGAGGGAAAAGCAGGCTGATGAACTAGCAACTGGCAACTACGGTGTCGATTCTAGGAACGCTAGAGAGATGCCGGTAGAATTCGCAGAAAGGAATAAGCGGAGAATAATGAACACCTTTTTCAAGAAGCATAGCAACAGAAAGTGGACCTGGAAAAGCCCTAATGGTGAAACAAGAAATGAAATTGATTTCATACTTTCTGCTGATTCCAGCATAGTGCAGGATGTAGAATTGATAGGTAGGGTAAAGTGCAGTGATCATAGGTTAGTGAGGGCTAGGATTCACCTCAATTTGAAGAGAGAAAGAGCAAAATTGGTCAAGAAGAAACAGGTCAACCTAGAGGCAATAAGGGTAAAAGCAGACAAATTCAGGCTGGCACTTGCAAACAAATATGCAGCCTTACAACAGAGCGATGAAAATGGCATAGAGATAATGAATGAAACCGTAACTGGACTGGCTTCAGAGGCAAAAATTGAAGTGGGAGGCAAGGCACCAAGGCAACCAGTAGGCAAGCTCTCCCAAGTAACAAAGGACTTAATAAAGTAAAGACAAAGAATGAGAGTGTCCAACTCAAGAGATAAGATAGAACTCGCGGAACTGTAAAAACTGATAACCAAGGCGAAAATAAGTGATATTCAAAACTATAACACAGTGTCGCGGTACAACGCGGACAGAACACAGAAAGACGTCCTTCACGAACAACCGGACAATCTGTTCAAAAACAAACAGAGCAGAGACACGTCTTCTTCGTCATCACCCAATCTCGCTCTGACCTACTAGACAGAGTCCGTTGGTGCTCCCATCGTCGTTGTCGTCTGCATAGAATACACACGTCATTTGTCCCTCCCTACGAGAGCATCGTCCCGATGCTAGACAAGAAATGTCAGTTGCGGAAGTAAAGGCCGCTAGCATAGTTATTCGCTGACATACGGCTTTATGTGGACAACGTGCACAAGTTCAGGACGGTGGGTGCGGCGCCGCGTACATTTCGGATTATCGGGAACGACCTCGTAGGTGACATCACTGAGTCGCCGCAATACCCGATATGGTCCGAAGTATCGCCTTAACAGTTTCTCGGAGAGGCCTCGTTTTCGTACGGGTGTCCAAACCCATACTCTGTCGCCGACTTCATAGGTAACTATTCTATGGTGAAGATCGTAGCGGCCTGCGTCGTAGTCTTGCTGCTGGCAGATCCGCAAGCGCGCGAGCTGCCGAGGTTCTTCTGCGCGTTGCGTAAACACATCGGCGTCCGTATCAGCGTCGTCAAAGTCGTGTGGAAGCATCGCATCCAGCATCGTTCATACTTCTCGGAGTCATGCGCGTCGTCTCTTGTTTCACTGTGTTATATGCAAAGGTGATATACGGTAGGATGTCATCCCAATTTTTATGTTCGACATCCACGTACATTGACAGCATGTCTTCAATGGTTTTGTTTAGGCGCTCTGTTAACCCATTGGTTTGTGGATGGTAGGCGGTTGACTTTCGATGGGCCGTTCCACTTAGTAGCAAGACGTGATCTAAAAGTGCAGCCGTAAATGCGGTTCCTCGGTCTGTTATTACGACGGTTGGTGCGCCGTGTCGCAACACCACATGCTCAATGAAAAAGCGCGCTACCTCGGCTGCTGTGCTGCTTTGGATTGCCTTTGTTTCAGCGTAGCGTATGAGATAGTCGGTCGCTACGATAACAAAACGATTCCCTGCAGTACAAGTAGGAAGTGGGCCCAATATATCCATTCCGATTTGGTCAAATGGTCTTCAAGGAACCTGGACGGGTTGTAGGAGACTGGCTGGTTTCGACGGAGGCGACTTGCGCCTCTGGCAGTCGAGGCAAGTGCGAACGTGATGCTTCACGGTGGTGGTAAGTCTCGGCTAGTAGTATCTCTGCTGCACTCTGGCCAGCATTCTCGTGTAGCCTAAGTGACCAGAAGTCACCTCGTTGTGACAGGCTTCAAGTACTTCCGTACGGAGAGCTGCAGGAATGACGAGCAGATAGGGGGACCCGGTCGAAGAAAAGTTTCGCTCGTAAAGTACTTTCGCCCGCAAGCAAAACAACAGTCCTCTTGCGAAAACTCTAGGCGGTTTTGCAGACCTGCCCTCTAAGTAATTGATGAGTTCAAGCAACTCAGGGTCGTCCCGTTGTTGTTGCGCGATGGTGGATGTGTCCAGAACACAAAGAAATGCTCAGTCTTCTTCTTCGGGCGGAGCAGGTGACTCTATCCGCGATCGAGACAAGCAGTGAGCATCCGTATGTCGTTTCCCCGACTTGTACGTGACAGTCATGTCAAACTCTTGCAGCCTTAGGCTCCAACGCGCCAGTCGTCCAGAAGGATCTTTAAGGTTTGTCAACCAACATGGTGAATGGTGGTCGCTGATAACTGTGAAGTGGCGGCCATACAAATATGGGCAAAATTTCATAACCGCCCATACCACGGTGAGGCATTCTTTCTCAGTTGTGGAGTAATTAGCCTCTGTACGTGAGAGTGTTCTAGTTGCATAGGCAAGCACTCTTTCTGTGTCGTCTTGCCGCTGCACAAGAACAGCTCCCAAGCCAACATTGCTGGCATCAGTGTGAAGCAATGTAGGAGCGGTCTCATCAAAGTGAGCAAGCACTGGAGGTGTCTGGAGACGTTGCCGCAAGTCGTTGAATGCACCTTGCTCTTCGTCGCCCCATACAAAAAGCAACGTCGTCTCTCGTCAGGCGAGTTAACGGCGACGCAATGCGCACAGAGTCTGCAATAAACCGCCGGTAATAGGCACAGAGGCCGAGGAAGCGCCTGACAGCCTTTTTATCGGATGGTACGGGAAACTGTGTGACGGCTGCAATTTTTTCAGGATCCGGCCGGACACCTGCATGGCTGATGACGTGACCGAGAAACTGCAGTTCCGCGAAGCCAAAGTAGCACTTCTGCGGCTTCAGGGTGAGGCCGGCGGACCGTATGGACTGCAGAACCGCTTCAAGCCGTTCGAGGTGTTCTTCAAACGTTGCGGAGAACACGATGACGTCGTCAAGATACACTAAGCAGGTTTTCCACTTCAGACCGGAAAGTACAGTATCCATGAGGCGTTGGAACGTAGCAGGGGCAGAACACAAGCCGAAAGGCAAGACTTTAAATTTGTATAGGCCGTCTGGCGTCACGAAAGCAGTTTTTTCACGATCTCTCGGGTCTACTTCGATTTGCCAATATCCGCTTTTTAAGTCCATTGAAGAGAAGTAACGTGCCTGTCGAAGCCTGTCGAGTGAATCATCTATACAGGGAAGTGGGTATACGTCTTTCTTTGTCACCTTATTTAGCTTTCGGTAGTCTACACAGAAACGCAAGCTGCCGTCTTTTTTCTTGACCAGAACTACAGGAGATGCCCAGGGACTCGTTGATGGTTGGATCACGTCATCTTCAAGCATTTTTGTCACTTGTTGTTGTATGGCTTCACGTTCTCTAGGAGCCACACGATATGGATTTTGGTGAATTGGTCTTGCCGTATCCTCTGTAATTATTCGGTGCTTTGTTAGAGGCATCCGACCGACGCTGGACGTCGACGCTCTCGTTCGTGCTGCGACAAAGCAGTGCTAACGTCAAGTACAGGAGTTGGGTCTTGCATAGGTGCTTCTTCGAGTAGTGAGCAGCAGCCATGAACATCCGCAATGGCGTCAAAATAAGCCACAGCCGTGCCCTTAGGAAGGTGCCGTCGCTCTGTGCTAAAATTTGTTAGCAACAGGTTTGTGCGCCCGTCGGTGACATTCACGATTCCTCGTGCGACCAAGATACCGTGAGTAAACAACAACGTGGTTATTTGGTCGGAACTCCTTCACAACGAAACGGTATGTCACATGCTACCGAAACAAGGGCACACGATTGAGGGGGGATGACGACGTCGTCTTCTGTTAGACGGAATGAGTTGTGTTGCGGCGAAAAGCAATGGACTAAACCGGAGCTCTCATAAAACGTCACCATGCGGTCCGGGATGTTAATTACGGCGCCATATTCTTTTAGGAAGTCCATTCCAATAATAAAATCTTTGCAGCATACAGGAAGGACAATGAATGCGGCCACAAAAGAAGAATCCCCGATGTTAACTCTAGCAGTACATCTTCCAGTAGGCATCAGTAATTGGTCACCTGCCGTCCTTATGCGAGGTCTCGTCCATGGCGTCTTTACTTTCTTCAGGCGGAGGACGAGTTCCTGACTCATTATAGAGAAGTCAGCACCAGTGTCGACTAACACTGTCGCTGGCTGCCCATCCACGAAAACATCAATGTCGGTGCTCACAATTTCTTCAGTGTTTATCAGCTTCACGTCGTTCTGCAGCGAGAATGTTGGGGGCTTTTTAGTGTCTTGCGGCAGGCCTGCAACCTTGCCCCCAGAGGTCGCCGCCTTCAGTTTCCCTGACGGAGGCTGGGTGATCTTCGTCCTCGGAGCTCCGCAAAAGTATGTCTAGTAGATGAAGCCATCTGACGTGGAGGGGTTGGAGAGCGCGACAGACGGCCAAAATCGGACCGATTATTGGGCACGGATTCATCATTCGGGTGCGCTATTGGGGGTCCCTGAAAAGCAGCGTCGTCGCGGCGTAGCATGGCGTCGTCATTTGCACGTCGACCATAGGACCACGGACGAAGGGGTCGAAATGATGTGTCACGATGCCAGCAATGACGCGAAATATGGCCGGCGCCTCCGCAGTGAAAACAGAGTGGGCGCCTATCGACAGTGCGCCATACGTCGGTTCTCCGAAGTTGCAGCCATCCCATAGCGTCGTTGACCAAGACGCGGCGAACGACGGCTGCCGGTATGACTGAAGCGGCGTAACGGCTGCGCGCTTCGAAGCCTCCTCCTGTGGCGGCGACCAAGGAGTGGCTGTCGGAGGTTGGTGGTACGGTGATGTGGTTGCAACCGGTGGTGGACATCGGACAGCGGCGGCGTAACTCAGGGGTCGCTGGTGGTCTTGAAGATCGGTTACCGGGAACGCCTGCTGGATTTCGTCACGCACCACTTCGGCGATTGACGCGACGGGTCTATCAAGTGTCGGTGCCATGATCTTTTGAATTTACTCTCTGATGAGCTCCCTGACCAACTCACGCAAGGAGTTCTGATACTCGGCAGTCACTGAGGCGGCATTGATTGTAGTGCTGGCGGACAGTCGATCGTATTGCCTGCATCTTTGATGAAGGGCCCTCTCAATAGCCGTAGCCTCTTTGATAAACTCAGCGACAGTGACTGGTGGATTGCGCACGAGCCCCGCGAACAACTGCTCTTTTACGCCTCGCATGAGGTAGTGCAACTTCCTATCTTCGGTCATGTTCGGGTCGGCTCTATGAAAGAGGCGGGCCATGTCCTCGGCGAACATTGTGACCGACTCATTAGGTTGTTTCACGCGTAGCTCCATCATTTGCTGGGCGCGGTCGCGTCGGTCGGCACTCGCAAAAGTTTCCGTGATCCTCTGCTGAAAGTCATGCCAGCTCGTGAGGCTACCTTCGCGGTTCTCGAACCAAGTACGGCCACTGTCCTCAAGGGCGAAATAGACGTGGGAGAGCTTTTGCTGCTCAGTCCACTGATTAATCTGTGCGACGCGTTCATACTTGTCCAGCCAGTCTTCAATGTCTTCGAAGACTGCACCGCAATAGCGATCGGGAACCAGCGGATGCAGAACGGTTACCTGTTGTGGAGTGGGAAACCGACTGGTTTGGGGTGCTTGTGGTGGACTGGTTTCGGCCATTGCGAGGTGTGTGCAGCTCCTGGAGAGAGGTGGTTGAAGAGCGGAGAACTCCTGGGCAAGGCCTAGCAGTCGACGGCTAAATTGATGCACGGGTGTCGTAACTGGTGACAGTGTGTCCGGGCTAGATGAGCGACTCCCAGAAGGACTCCGACGCATCAGACGCGGTCAATACCCAGCACCTCCACCAGTGTCGCGGTACAACGCGGACAGAACACAGGAAGACGTCCTTCACGAACAACCGTATAATCTGTTCAAAAACAAACAGAGCAGAGACACGTCTTCTTCATCATCACCCAATCTTGCTCTGACCCACTAGACAGAGTCCGTTAGTGCTCCCATCGTCGTCGTCGTCTGCATAGGATACACGCGTCAATAGGAAAGAATCAAGGAGTCGTAAAAAGTGGACATAGCCTGAAATCAGTAAGAAAGAAACTTGGCATAGCACAAACCAAGATGTATGCACTGAAAGATAAGCAGGGTAATATCATCAGCAATCTCGAAGATATAGTAAAAGCAGCGGAAGAATTCTGTACTGACCTATACTGTACCTAGAGGAATCAGGATACCTCCATTAGAAATGGTATAAAGTTTGTAAACAGGGATGAAGTGCCTCAGACAGGCTGGCCAACGTTTCGATAGGAGGACCTATCTTCGTCAAAGGCGAAGATAGGTCCTCCTATCGAAACGTTGGCCAGCCTGTCTGAGGCACTTCAACCCTGTTTACAAACTTTATACCACAGTGTGCTATTCCATCTGTCAGCCCCTTTCTTGTTTTTGGACTTCCATTAGAAATAGTAATGAACAGGATACAGAAACTTCTTCCATAACTAGCGGTGACGTTAGAAGGGCCTTGCAAGACATGAAACAAGGAAGAGCGGCAGGAGAAGATGGAATAACAGTCGATTTAATCAAAGATGGAGGAGACATAATGATTGGAAAACTGGCGGCTCTTTATACAAAGCGTCTATCGACTGCAAGGGTCCCAGAAAACTGGAAGAATACAAACATTAAACTAATCCACAAAACGGGAGACGTTAAATAATTGAAAAATTATAGGCCCATTAGCTTACTCCCAGTATTATATAAAATATTTACCAAAATAATCTGCAATAGAATAAGGGTAACACTGGACTTTAGTCCACCAAGGGAACAGGCTGGCTTCAGGAAGGGATACTCTACAATGGATCACATCCATGTAATTAATCAGTTTATCGAGAAATCTGGAGAGTACAATAATACCCCTGTCACACCGGGCGTTTTAATGTCAATCGAATCGAATGGCATTCGGTGCAACGAATGTCATTCGCCCGCGGAGGTGCTACACTCGAAAAATTAATGTCATTCGGTGGCAATCATTCCGAAAAAATGTGGCGACTAATGTAGAACAAGGTAGGTATAAAGTGCTTGCATAAGTGCATATAAAGTGCTTGCCGATGCCTGATGAACCAAAACGTGTAACCAGGCGCCCAAATGTTTACAATATGGCCAACGAGCAGAGTGAGGGCAGCACGGTGGCATGAGTGGCGGCCAGCAGCTGCTGAGCTGGAGAGTAACAACAGTTTGCAACAGCCTGCCGTACAGGTTTTGTCTCTTTAAAGTAACAAGTCCATTAAAACATGCCAAAGTTATTATTTCATTACAAGTACCGCTTTCAATTTGCAAACACTCTGTCCTGTTTTGCTTTGTTTCTGAGGTTGAGAGTACACATTCGCTCCAAGTGTGAAGCCGAATGAGTTTCTCGAACTCATTCGATTGCGGAAGTCATCCGGTGCTAATGGCATTAAATATCACTGTGTAGCAGCCGAATAATGTGTTTCGATGCTAATGCCATTCGATTCAAATGACATTAAAATGCCCAGTGTGACAGGGGTATAAGCCTCTCTATATGGGTTTCCTAGATTATGAAAAGGCATTTGATTTAGTAGAGATACCAGCATTCACGGACGCATTATGTAATCAAGGAGTACAAAATGCTTACGTAAATACCTTGGAAAATATCTACAGAGGTTTCACAGCTGCCTTAATTCTACACAAGAAAAGCAGGAAGATACCTATGAAGAAAAGGGTCAGATAGGGAAACACAATCTCTCCAATGCTACTCACTGCGTGCTTGGAAGAAGTATTCAAGCTATTAAACTGGGAAGGCTAAGGAGTAAGGACCGACGGCGAATATCTCAGCAACCTTCAGTTTGCCGATGACATTGTTCTATTCAGCAATGTAGATGAGTTACAACAAATGATTGAGGACCTTAATAGAGTGTAAGAGTGGAGTTTAAGATTAATATGCAGAAGACAAAGAATAATGAATGGGCAAGGAAACAAGAGTTCAGGATCGCCAGTCAGCCTCTAGAGTCTGTGAAGGAGTATGTTTACCTAGGTCAACTAATCACAGGGAACCCTGATCATGAGAAGGAAATTTATAGAAGAATAAAAATGGGTTGGATTGCACATGGCAGACATTGTCAGTGCCTCACTGGAAGCCTACCATTATCACTAAAAAGGAAGGTGTACAATCAGTGCATTTTATCAGCGCTGACATATGGGGCAGAGACTTGGAGACTGACAAAGAAGCTTGAGAACAAGTTAACCCTTTAAGGCGCCTTGTACGCAATTGTTTACATTGTACGTCTGGTGTTTTTTTCGGGTTTAGGGCGCGCAATTTTCTATTAGGTTGGCTTTAGCGCATTCCCAAACTTTAAACTGACAACCATGTGCATTTTGGGCACCATCTGTCGCATTTCGGTGGAGATGTTCATATCAAAACAAGAAATGACGGACGCCCGAGCAGCAAGGAGCGGTGAGTCAAGTTCTTATTTTTTTAGAGCCGCTTTTTTTTTATTGTGGCAAGCGAAAAAAATTAGACACGCTTGTGCATCATATGAAGTACCGAGGAGTGATAATTTCATCCATTCTGAGGAGATGACCGAACGCTAACGCTCGCACGCGCATGTGTACACGATTGTGTACAAAGCGCCGTGGTCGCTGCAGAAATGAAGAACGCTGAGAGTTGCTTTGATTTTCTTTCCAGGTTTTTTGGCCATTCGTCGTTCTTTTTTCTATAATGCAAACAAGCATAAGAAAACCCAAAAGTCAGCTGAAAGGCTTTTGGAGCTCATTGCTGATAAACGTTTCAGACGTCGGGGAAAGTGACGAAGAAGAAGCCACGTGTGAAGCGACCGACGCCTGCGTTGCAGCTGCGTTCACCAACCTCACAGAAGAGGAAGATGCTGCTGCAGGGAAAACGCAAGCTGAAGTGGACACTGAGGTTGCTTTTTCCTTTTGTGGACCTGGGTATCTGCAGTTCTTGGCTGGACTACCTTCGTGACAATCAAACGCTGCCTAGAGCTAAACTCCTATATTTGATGAATTTTCGCTTGCAAGTTGCCGAAGCATTAAGTCGGTACTACCCCAGAAAACGCGTGGAAGGCCTTCTCTTACAGAGATCCAAGCACCACAACCAAAGATAGGACAAAAAAGCAAAAATATCACTTCCTTGCACCGACGCGCACTACGAATCCTTTGACCATTGGCCCGAATCCTGCGACCAGAAGGTGCGAATGAGGTGCAAGCTCGAGAAGTGCACAGGAGGCGCCCGGATATTCTGCATGAAATTCACCGTGCCACAGTGCCTGACGAAAGAGAGAAATTGCTTCCTCGCATTCCACAAGTGAATTTTGTGACCACCGAGGCGCTGTGTACACAATTGTGTACGATGTTGCAAATAATAAAGTTTCATGATAACATTCAAGAATTGGATGGTTTTGTCTTTCTTAGGTCCGAAAAAGAATGTTTACACATAAAAAAATTTTTTCTATGCATAATTGCAAGTGGCGCCTGAAAGGGTTAAGGACCATGCAAAGAGTGATGGAATGAAGATTGCTAGGCATAACGTTAAGAGACAGAAAGAGGGCGGTTTGGATCAGAGAGCAAACGGGTATAGACGATATTTTGATTGAAATCAAGAGAAAAAAAAAACGAAGCTGGGCAGGTTATCTAGTGCACTGGTTAGATAACCGTTGGACCATTGGGGTTACAGAATGGGTTCCAAGAGAAGGAAACGCAGTTGAGGATGGCAGAAGACTAAGTGGAGCGATGAAATTAGGAAATTCGCGGGCGCTAGTTAGAATCGGTTGGCGCAGGACAGGGGTAATTGGAGATCGCAGGGACAGGCCTTCACCCTGCAGTGGACATAAAACAGGCTGATGATGATGATGATGATCTTGCTGGAGATTATAGCAGAAATTCTGGTGTCTGCCAGTGTTACGACCATTTGGCCAGCAAAATGTGCCACTTTCAAAAGAGAGGCAAATGCTGGGGAAGGTTAAAGAAGAAAACTGTTCAAAGTTCCAAGCAGCAATGAACAAGAACTTTCATGTTGGTATGAAATTCTTGTGGGTAAAACTTCTGCGGTTCTCACCCATGTTCTTCGGACAAAGGAACGACAACACAGTAGTGCCAACAATCACAAGGGCATTTATTGCACCTTTCATAGACTAATGCGTAAAGTCATGCGGCAAGGCCGGATTACAGAAGACGGGAGCTATACGGGAAAACAACATATCAGGAGACGCGTAAGAGTCGTGCATCCCCACAAACTGAACCATGCTTGTCTAATATATTCCATAGTTTTGTGCATATGAACCTACAAGAACTTTCATTTCACTAGGGCCACTTGTCAAAGTGATGCTATGAGCAGCAAATATTAATGTATCAAATCTCTATTTAAACTTTGACACCACATCATTACTAAAGCAAGTCAAAGAAAATACAGCAGTCGCACAACATGTCTTTAAAGGTACCTCATCGATTAATTAATTCTTGTCTAAAATATTCAGTTTCTGCAGGCACGTATCACTGTGACATTTTTAGCAGTGTGTACTATATATATGCATATGTCCCTTACGGCTATGTGCTGTATGTGTTCACTTTTGGTAATGCATTGTCATTTGTTTTAACATTTTGAAATGCAGTTATGGATGGTGATGCAGTAGCACTGTTTGTACTTTTCCATGTCTCCTTTCTTTCCTTTCTGGTGAGCACATAGCAGGGCAAGTTTGGCATGTGTAAGCTGACATGCAAAATTGTACACTCCACTAACAGCCACAAATTCTCCATGACAACCATTGCTGCTGATGTTGCTCTGGAGGCCCAAATACATGACCTGCAGCCTATCCTCGATGTTGCTTTGTTGAACATGTCATAATGCAGCCCACGTCTACTATGTGTGTGGCCTTTATTAACACTGGCCTATCTCATGTCCACTGCAGTACAAAGGCCCCCCACCAGCCCTCGTATGGGTCCCATCCATTAGTCCACACTTATCCACTTCTGCTTCTTCCCTTTTGAAATTTCAGCTACCCTTGTTTACTATAAAATCTGCATTGGCCTCTACCACCCATAATTTTCTGTTCTACTGCTCTGAATGAGGGGCCCGATTTGGCATGATGGAACTTGGCTTTTTCTCAAGTGTTATCCCACGAGTGAAAAGTGTGCCACCACTCCTGTGCACTAATGGCAAAGAGCTACTTGCCATGGCAGGTGCGCAGCCAGTCCACATTAAAGGCCTCAGTGTCTGCAGGGTCGGTGAGCACAGCCGATGGTCCCAGCAGACGCTCAAAAGTGGCCACGTCTGCATCATTCAGCATGGCATAGGGGCCCCGGTGTTCATGCACACGGCTGCTGGATGCATGGCGCCGGCCCAGCTGCCCGCATCGCCGCAGCATCATCGCTGCAAGAAAACAAGCAAGCCTTCACAAGTGTTCCACCACACCCAGACGAGGCTGTGGCCATTCATCTCTCCAGCCAAACTGAGGGCACACTTGTATTTACAAAATATCTCAAATGCACTTTTGGGATTTTGCACAAGTGACGGTCAGGATAAACAAAAAAGTGCATAATACATGTGCAACACATATATTAAATGAAAAATAAATTATATATACAAATATTCAATATGTAGGCAGGCCTACGTAAAACGTAAACACTTTGCTTGAAGAAGCGCAAGCACAAGGCATAGAACAGTAGCTACCCATGACAAAGGGGTATGATCACACATTCTTGGAAATTCACAATTTATGAAACAAAACATTTTACAAGAACACAAAGAAGCATTTGGTGAACCTGAATAGTACATCTCATAGTGACACAGGAGCATAAAATTGCATACAATATCTGCATTGGCCTCTACCACCCATAATTTTCTGTTCTATTGCTCTGAATGAGGGGCCCTATTTGGAATGATGGAACCTGGCTTTTCCTCAAGTGTTATCCCACGAGTGAAATGTTTACAATATTAGAAACAAAAAAATTGTGGCAGAAGCCATCTCACGATAGACTGCCGACGGTTATGCATCAGCACTGAATCAATATAACGACACACCTTATTGCCACCATCGAAACAAGTATGAGGCATGCGCTGCAGCAGGACTCCTCTTTCGCATTCCTCTAAGAATAATCGGCACCATCTGGTGCCGCTGCCGTGAAGGCTGTGCGTGGCCTTCAAAATTCTTGACGTGCTGGTGTGTGCGAATGCTAAGAAATGCATGTGGCAACCAAGCTTCTATCTTGTGCTTCTTTCTGGACATGCTGTGCCATCTAGTGGTGCTGCCGAGAAGTCCGGGCATGGCCTCGGAGACAAGAGGTGGTGCGCCGGTACCTGTGAATTCTGAGAACTGTTTCCTTGCTTGTCATACTGAGTGACACAAGTTGGCAAAATGTTCATTCAAGAGTGCCACCCACCTACCGGCACATAGCCAGTGCCCCAAGTTGGCATCAAAGAGCTTCACTGAAGAACAGCACAGACCAAGTGCCACACACCCAGTGTTCCAAGTCAGCGTCAAAGAGTTTCTTCGAACAGCAGTGCCTACCCAGTGCGACATCTACACTGACCTATGTCAGCGTGAAAGAGGCTCGTTAAATAGTGACACGTATGTACACATTGACATACACTCAGTGACCCAGGTTGGTCCGATGGTTGGTTTTGAACACTGTTCCTTCATAACAGCAGCCAGATGCACTATCCATTTGAACCCGGGCCACCCACTGAGCCAGGATGGAGGAAAAACATTTAGCTGCAAAGGTATATAGCCCCTACAAAGTGCATGAAGTACCCAAAGAATGCCAATGCATTAAAACAAGAGAATGTAAATGGTTTACATAAGTGGTGAACAAAAGTGCAAGTCTAATGCAAACCGAAATTTAATAGCAAAATACCTGCATTATATCAGCTAAAGAAAAGCAATTCTATGGCAACACTGAAACTTGTATAAGCTTGAGTGGCTATGCTAACAGAAAGATCAGGGAAATGTAGTAGTAGTATATCGCAGTTCTTCCACTGAACACTTAGTTCAGGAAGTCAGTAGGGCTAAAAGGCAATTTTGTGTAAAGCAGACATTTGAAGAACTTGGTGCCCCCTCCCAATCTTTATCAAAACAAGTGTGAAACATGTTTAAAACTATTTTTAGTGCTACCAGCATGAGTGTTATTTTTATGAGTATTTGTATTGCAGAATTGAAAAAAATGTGGTGTATATGCGAACAGCAATACTGAGGGCCAAACATGCACTATGTTCGCATCTGTTGAGTGAAGTAACAGCATGGACTACATAAACAATTTGGCTGCACAATGATTTGTTTTAGTCATGCACAGAACAAATCTCCATACCATTTATGCTTGAAGGGCAGTGTCTTTCACCCTGCACAGGGTGAAAGACAGACACTGAATTATTGGACAAAGCGCTTCTACTTGCATCAAGCAGCACACTGTAAGAACTGTATGTGCTGCTGCCACAATTTAAGTACAAGTCTTGTATTACCATTGTGACCAGACAGTAAAAGAAATTGTGAAGACAGTGAAGTCGCATTTTTGGACCTTTGATAGTCTCATCAGAACGCAAGTTTTTGTTGTGCTGATATCACAATGAACCTTGCTTTTATCCCAACTTGCATTTTCTTCACTTTATTTATTTATTTATTTTATTTTGTTCTGTGAGTAGTACTTGTTAGCACAGTATATAAAGCTAGGTTGCTTTAACAAATTTTCATCAACTTAAAGTACAGCGATTTGTCCCGTCGTTATGTGTCTTTCTTTCGTCCTATGCAGCCTTCAAGCACGAATCAGCACCACCTTGCCCTCCACACCCTTATGAGTATATCGCTAGTTCATTGTATTACGGGATCCTGACAGGTCGAGACAACACGCGATAATTAAAGGCTTAATACCTGTTACAAGAGATAGTAGTACTACAAATTCTGGCTTCCGCACAGGAGCCTTGTTCGATTGTTCAGAAAAATTTTGTTATAGTATTGACATCTTCTATAAACACACTTTGTTTCTACCAAGTTCAAAACACACGGTGTTCTATGGACAAGAAGTTAGCTAAATGCGTCATTATATCGAGAATTTTGTGATGTTGAAGTTCTTTAAAATCAGCGTTCAACGATATATGTGTGTTTACGATGATTAAGTTCAATTGGAAGCCAGCACTTGTCTTTGTTGCTCCTTCCCGCCATTTGTCCTCTGTTGCGCTGTACACATAATAATGGATTACCGACTAAACCAGTCTCACACCTTGCTTTTTGTTGCCCCTCCTTCTTGCGCCTATCAAGGCCTGCAGCATTCTGTAAATTATTAAATAAAATGACACATACTCCAATAATAACAAAGCATGGATGCAAAATTAGCTATGAACGGTATGTCTGAAGGAAAACAAATGAACTGAGAATTATCTAGAAAAAAAGTTGCTTATGATGAAGGAGCACAGATGGCGTGATGTCACACGCATCACTCCTTTGCTTGATTTATTTATCTTCCGCTCAGTCTTATCTTTACATATGCCAATAAATTTGTCTTAATTGAAGTTTGGATAACATGCACATATTTTGCAATGTGTGCCAGTTAGGTGACCAAAATCATTGATATTTGGTCTGTGTTGCTGCGGTCAATCACCTTGCGGGTTTCTGCAGAACTATTATGTCAAAACTCTTGCCTCTGCTTCGAGTTATTGATAAGTTCGACTTCGCCCTGCCATCTGCTAGCCGCCAGGTTAGCTCAGATCTAGAGCGGCTGCCCCGGAAAGGCGGTGGTCCCGAGTTTGAGTCCTGGTCCAGAACGAATTTTTCATCAACCGCGAGGCTTTTCTTTTGAGGAACCCGTATGCGTTTCCTTTGTAGTAATTGCTACTATTGGATGGATGTCTCATTCTTCCTTTATTAATATATATTCAAGTATAATGACGCTTATTGTATGACCGTATTTTATTTTCTTCATCTGTATTAGATATGCTTGAATGTTGTCTATTTCTGTATTGCATGCCAGTTATCTTAAAGAGGCTTGTATATGAAAAATGTTGAAAAATTCTTTTCTAACTTGGGTAATTGTTTTAGTATATATTGAACTGCTTTAGTTAGTTTAGTGTTGTTAATTATGTACAGTGCTCAAGGAAAGAAATGCAACAATTTAGGGCTAACTAATGCATATACTTTCGTTTCCACCAGCTGCAGTTTGTGTCACATCGACATAATTTTGGCGCAATTGGAGTCCGCGACACCTTTGGTGACCAGATTCCTAGAAACACGACGTGGTATTTTCGAGTACTTTGCACATACGCAGGGTTCAACTAAATTCTCCCTGTCATGTCTCATTCCATGAGCACTGTATGTTGCAAAGTACCAGCTGTTATTGTGCTGTCATGCACGCCTCCTGGGTCCAGTCAAGCTGCTCACGGCAGCTTTTAGCTCAGGAGGATGTTTCTAATGTATACAAGAAGAATAAATAAAGCTGAAGTTGAGTTCAAGTTGTCGCATTAAGCAGAGGGGTGAAGCTTGTGTCAGCATGCTGTCTTTAAAAGAACCGAGTTTTTCTAGATGACTCTCAGTGCATGTGTTTAGGTTAACATGCACTGTCCACAGCCATTTCCGCAATAATGTTTCGTTATTTATTTAGTTACATTACTCTCAATGCCTGATAGTGTGGAGAAGAGTGGTTCACATGTGTTTATACAATGTTGTATAAGGCAGCTTGAAACGAATGATCAAGACTGCTGGCGACCAAGGCAGGGAGGTGGCTACTGGCTACACAAAAGCGAATTCTTGTTAAACTAAGCTGGAAGTCGGCACCTGTCCTGTGGTTTCTGTCCATGTAATTACGACTGTTGATCCCCTGAAATTTTATATTCTATTGCTAAAGACTTGTAACAGTTGGCAATTAATAGTATATATTTGTTCAGACAAGATGATCATATTATATGATAGCGATCACTTTGTATTCCAATGAAATCCTTTATTTTGTCACTTCCACACTATTTTACACTGTGGCAGTAACCTGTTTTTTACAGCGAAGCTGTATATGGCTAGCCGATTCGTCCGTCCTTCCATCTGTAGGTCACCTGTATGCTGAAAACTCTTCCGGCGCAACCCCATGCACATGCGTGAAAAAAGAACAGAGAAAGAGAGGCTCGTGATTAGCCAACAGCCCCTAGACAGCACAAGGCCTGTTTATTCCAATCCATGACGTCGCACTACCTTGCCCGAAATTTCCATTGACAAGGCTTTGACAAGCGGTGACGTCAAAATTACTGTTGCCTACTCAGGAGCATCCCCATTTGATTCTATGGCAGTTGGGCCAAGTAACATTATGCCATGGATCTGAGTGAAAAGACCTTGCGCTATCTAGGTAGTGTTGGGTTAGCTGCGCCAGTAGTGACGTCATTGCTCTCCGTTGCAGCCGAGTACGCATGCAGCAGTTTCTCTCCAGCTCCAAAATGGGTAGGTCCTGCGTCATACGTACCCCTTAAGAGCAGGCAGCTTTTGATCAGCAACGCCACGAGCAGAACCGGGAACGAGCTCGTCTACGCTGTGCTGATGCTGCAGCCCGGGCACGAGAACAGGCTTTTGTAATCGAGTGCAAGCAGCAACTGCGTACTGAGGATCCGGCAGCCTACCAAGCCGTCATTTAATGAACCGTCGGGATTAACCCAGTGATAAACACTGGGGCTGCACATTTTAGCTTTGCTGGTTAACAATCTGTGCAGAGTGTTTGGGCAGTGATTTTTCTACATATGCTTCCCCCTTATGTAATATGTTTCTCAAAGAGGTATAAAACTTTAAAGGTGACAAAAATTACATTTTCTAGGTATCAACAAACATTTATAATTAAGTGAGAGAGAGTTTAATGAGAGATGAAGATGTCAACAAGGCCTGGAGCTTCACATGGGATGACTGAAATGACATTATGAAGAGGACAAAGATAAAGGAATCAATGACATTAAGCGTTAGCATGTACCACGCCTGAAAAGAATGACATTCAGTGAATTAGAACATAGCTAAAGCAATTTCTGTGTACATAACAAAGGGTTATTATGCAAACCATAACTTTATTACTTCACAGCTTAGTTACACATAAGTAATATGCTGGTTAGCATAAGTGTTGGGTACAAAAGTATGCCAAAGAAAGTACGCATCCAGCGAGCTGATGAGTTGTGGTGAATGGTTGCAAATGATACGCGGTGTTGAGCCAATTCAACATTAAACTTTATGCATTAATAAAGCCCCTTAACAGGTTTGTATTAGTGTGACAGTATGTGTGACACTAAGCTCTAGGCAGACTCTCCTGAATACAGCTTAGTCCCCAGGGTCAGGGCACAGACAGGGCAGGGCAAGTGGTAACTTAACGTTTTCAGGATGTAGCAGCTAGCTGCATTTCAAAAAGAAATTCCCACGGAAAGAAAGGTAGGGTCTATAAGATGATAGGAATAATATTAATGAACTCAGCACCATTGTTCCCGTCACTAGCACACATACGTAGGAAGATACAAAGCTTCCCGACTAGACAAGATTTGAGAAAGGTGACCTAGATGACAAAAAAAAAAAAATCCAGCAGAACCCACCTCACGATAAACATCAATGTTACTGCAGTTAACATTAAGGCAATGCATCGACACACCGCATTGCAACTGCCAAAACATGCGATGTATGAGGCATGTTTGCAGTTGGGCTGTTCTCTCGCGTTATCCACTAGACACACTACGCCAACTAGTGCGACTACAGTGAAGTCCCCACATAAAGCGCTTCTGAATATATACTCATGCTAGGTTGTTTGAACATATATGACAAGGGTTCAACTCTGCCAGCACTGGAGAAATTTGAATGTTTCTTTTTTGTCATTGAAGAGCGGCACATAACCAGTGGTTTATACCCTGTGACCTAAGTTTGCGTCAAAGAGGTTCGTTGAAGATTGAGCTGCACATATCCAGTTACCCTTAGCTAGTGATTCAAGTCAGGGTATAAGACTTTCGTTGAAGGGTGGCACATACCCAGTTGCACATACCTAGCAGCTCAAAGTGACATCAAAGAGGTTAAATGAAGAGTGGCACATAACCAGTGGTTTACACCCTGTGACCTAAGTTTGCGTCAAAGAGGTTTGTTGAAGCTTGAGCTGCACATATCCAGTTACCCTTAGCTAGTGATTCAAGTCAGGGTATAAGACTTTCGTTGAAGGGTGGCACATACCCAGTTGCACATACCTAGCAGCTCAAAGTGACATCAAAGAGGTTAAATGAAGAGTGGCACATAACCAGTGGTTTACACCCTGTGACCTAAGTTTGCGTCAAAGAGGTTCGTTGAAGATTGAGCTGCACATATCCAGTTACCCTTAGCTAGTGATTCAAGTCAGGGTATAAGACTTTCGTTGAAGGGTGGCACATACCCAGTTGCACATACCTAGCAGCTCAAAGTGACATCAAAGAGGTTAAATGAAGAGTGGCACATAACCAGTGGTTTACACCCTGTGACCTAAGTTTGCGTCAAAGAGGTTTGTTGAAGCTTGAGCTGCACATATCCAGTTACCCTTAGCTAGTGATTCAAGTCAGGGTATAAGACTTTCGTTGAAGGGTGGCACATACCCAGTTGCACATACCTAGCAGCTCAAAGTGACATCAAAGAGGTTAAATGAAGAGTGGCACATAACCAGTGGTTTACACCCTGTGACCTAAGTTTGCGTCAAAGAGGTTCGTTGAAGATTGAGCTGCACATATCCAGTTACCCTTAGCTAGTGATTCAAGTCAGGGTATAAGACCTTCGTTGAAGGGTGGCACATACCCAACTGCACATACCTAGCAGCTCAAAGTGACATTAAAGAGGTTAAATGAAGAGCGGCGCATAACCAGTGGCTCATATCCAGTAACCCAAGTTTGCATCAAAGAGGTTCGTTGAAGATTGAGCTGCACATATCCAGTTACCCTTAGCTAGTGATTCAAGTCAGGGTATAAGACTTTCGTTGAAGGGTGGCACATACCCAGTTGCACATACCTAGCAGCTCAAAGTGACATCAAAGAGGTTAAATGAAGAGCGGCACATAACCAGTGGCTCATAGCCAGTAACCCAAGTTTGCATCAAAGAGGTTCGTTGAAGATTGAGCTGCACATATCCAGTTACCCTTAGCTAATGATTCAAGTCAGGGTATAAGACTTTCGTTGAAGGGTGGCACATACCCAGTTGCACATACCTAGCAGCTCAAAGTGACATCAAAGAGGTTAAATGAAGAGCGGCACATAGCCAGTGGCTCATAGCCAGTAACCCAAGTTTGCATCAAAGAGGTTCGTTGAAGATTGAGCTGCACATATCCAGTTACCCTTAGCTAGTGATTCAAGTCAGGGCATAAGACTTTCATTGAAGGGTGGCACATACCCAGTTGCACATACCTAGCAGCTCAAAGTGACATCAAAGAGGTTAAATGAAGAGCGGCACATACCTAATGGCTCATAGCCAGTAACCCAAGTTTGCATCAAAGAGGTTTGTTGAATATCGAGCTGCACATATCCAGTTACCTTTGGCCAGTGATTCAAGTCAGGGTATAAGACTGTCATTAAAGGGTGGCACATAACCTGTGACCCAAGCTACATAGAGCTTTATAGAAGAGTGACACGTACCCAGTTGCACATACCTAGCGGCCCAAATTGAAATGAAAGAGGTTAATTGAAGTGCGGCACATAACGAAGTTTCACACACCCAGTGACCCAAGTCGCGGTGTAAGCGATTCATTAAACAGAGGCACACCCGCATTGGTACATACCTAGCAACAAAAGCTGGAATGGAACGGTTTGACTGATGTCCATTCAAGTGCGCCACATACACAGCGACACATAATTACAGCAACACATAATTACCCATGCTGGTCTCAAAAAGATTCCCTGGAGAGAGGCATACCTAGAGGCAGATCACAGTGGCCCAAGTTGGCGTCAGGTTCATTGAAAAGCGGCACAGATAAAGTGGCACACATTCAATGCTCAGGTAGTATCGTGAAAGTGCCTGAAGTGCCCCAAGAATGCTAATCGCTTTAATACTCTCCATAAGTACCGCACGGTTCCGAACCAGCGCCTCAGCATGTTTCTTCACATCAAATGTCCACATAACTGCACTCGTGCGACCGCGGTACGAGGTACTAACCGTACACAGGCTACGCCTCCTCTGCCCTGGACCTTGCAACAGTGACACACGCACGCCAAAACACGCCGACACTGTTCGGTCATAGATGTCTTCTGTGGTTGAATACCGTATCATATGAAGAACATATGGAAAGTACCACGACCTACTATGTATATACAGTAGATCGTGGAAAGTACAGTGTGCTACACTATGGTCAAGTGGAACCATAATAGTGGCACAGACAGGCGCCGCGTGTGGAAAGATTTTTCGAGGGCGCTGCGAGCGAACTGGCTAGGGATACACGCGGCGCTGGGTGCACGCGCGTGGGCTTTAGCGCGTATTAGCGCGTGGCAGCAGACGACCCCAAGCATAGCCTCCTATATTTTTCTATAGGAGGCTATGCCCCAAGTCACCGTGACCCCAAGTGGAGTCCTCTGCTGCCACGCATGATGACGTCACAAAAAGAAAGCTTAATAAAAAATACATGAAATGCTAACGTTATCGTTTTTTTGGTAAATGCACTACGCCTAAATAAATAAAGTATTTATTTTATGCTACGTTTTAAAATCAAAAATGACTGTGGGCGCCTACACACGCGTGCACGCAGTGGGAGGACCGTTGTGATTCCTTGTGGCCGTGTGGTGTGTACTGTAGTACTGGATCACTGTGTAATATCGGCGAGTACGAATGACGTTGTCGTTACGAAGCTACAGAAGCTTCGAACGAACTGTGCTGCATCCACGAAACAGCACGACATGTCGCCTCATTTGGACTGTCGGTTTCGAAGAGTCGTGGTAACACAGCGCCGACTGCATATGGTGCCGACACGGATAATGCATATTGCAGGGTGTGTCATATGTAGCGATTCTTTAAGTTGTGTGTACGCCTCCTGGCAAAGCCGGATGCCTGTTTGGCCTTGGTTTCACGTTGACACACTGCTTACTAGCTCGAAAACGGTGAAGTGGTGCGCGTCGGCATTGTCGTCGATGTAGGGTGCGTACAGATTTCCAAATCGCATTGCAAAGTAAGGGCGCCTTTTGTCGATGAGCAAAGTGCATTCAAACATTTCGCGTCGCCTTGCGCACGCAGAAGCCTAGTAACGAAAGCCTGGACGTGAAACGTGAATCTAACAGAAAGGCCTGTTCCCGCCTGAAGGCAATGTCAGCAAGTGTCCGTGACGAGTGTCAAGTGACTCACACGGGGCTGGGCGTTGAGCAGTGTGTGGAGTGCCGCTGCTTCTGTCTGGCCAGGGCCCAACCCGCTTTCATGAACCATTTGAAATGCCCAGTGTATTAGTTGCTATAGATTGTGGTGCAGTGAGACAGCCATTCCATAGCAGCCATGAAAATTACCTGTGGAAGTAATAGTAATGCGATAGGCTTTCGTGGTGATTGTCATTATGTATCACATGCACCGGAGTGCGATCATTTACACCCTGTGCACGTGTTTAGATAAATGCTTTATATTCTGAAGATACGGTACAGCACCTGGATCTTGAGTGGATCTTTCACTGTACAGGCTATACCAAAACCTCTCTACCTTTGTGTGCTTCATTTTTGCCAACTGTCTTTGCTCTACAAAGAAGGCCAAGTTTCTCTTGTGCGACTTGCAATCAACAGGGGTCAAACACATGTGGTAGAGCATTAGTGGTACAATATTCAATTGGGGGCCATTGTACATGCACCCCTAGGAAATCATTTGCTATGGCAAATACTAACGTAGTGGCATTTCATTTTTAAATTTGTATGCCTTAATAATGTTAAAATATAGAAGTATGTCTGCAAATTTAATAAATTTTGAGATCCTGACGTAATTCCTAATGCATGTTGGTACATTATATTATTCCCAACGGACTCCTCAGTATCGCTTCTATTTCTCAGCATTCTCCTACAACAGGTATAGTTCTTTCATCTTTGAAACAAACGAAAGTCCTCCCGCTTTTCAAATCTGGTGACCAAGGCATTTGTAGCTATATATAGATCTCCTTAGCCCCATATTCAAGTAAAATGTTAGAATACATAATTTATAAGCATACTGTTCAATTCATTGAATCGCATAATGCCCATGTAAGTTCTAACATGGCTTTTTGCATGGATTTAGTACCATGTCGCAGTCAACTCACGACGTCACTCATGCTTGTGTTTTCTAGCAATGTCAATCATGATTAATAGCTTGCACTTCATTTGCTTGCTTTTTTTCACATTGCATGGTGTGTGCATATTGTTCTTTTATGTATACCTGAATAAAAAATTCAGTTGCAAGTCAGTGCTCCTGTTGCGTTTTCACTGTCCTTCATACTTTGTGCACTGTTTCTACTCTTCCAAAAACGCACTAACTCGTCCAGCTCTCAGTATGGAAGTTTAAAGTCATCTGTTAAAATGAGAATCCAATAAACATGGAAACTGTCTGTAGGACAATATCAATGATTTTACTGTTTGTAACATGCAGTTTGTACATGTTGGTACAAGAAGATTTCAAAGAGATATACAGACTGTTACAGTGTGCAAGGTTGAATGGTCCCGTCCCTGCCATGAATACTGCAATATCATCATAAGTGTGCACAGGTCTTGCACTGCAAGCCAGAGACTTGCTCCAGGGCCTTCTTATTCTATTAAGTGTCAGCTGCTTGCATTCATAACGTGGTTGGCAAATTGCTTACCTATTTCCCATCTAAGTTCCCTGCATTTCATTCTGCTGTATTCAACAAATTATTTTCAGCACCTTTCTTTCAATGACATTAAGGGTTACCTTCATTTTGTGTCAAGGTGTTTTCTAATGCACCAAGATTAAAGATTCTGACAAGTTTTCAAAGCTGACGCAATGGCCAAAATATGCTCAGCCATAAAGTGTGCTCATTGAGACACCAGGCACCTCGTCCCACAAAACATCAATCAATTTCTATTTTTAGATAAAAGCACATCAGTTTCTTACTTGTCAAGCTACATCTCTAGGCGCCACATGGTCTTTCCAAAAAGAAGGTTGCACAAGTATTTAAATGCACTGTTTAAAAGTTTACTGTTAAGACCTGTGTTTCCTTCATTTCAGTTGCAATATGCGAAGTAGGTACCAAGAGTGTTTAGCTTTAGTAATCTGCTGTTGACAGAGCTAAGCTGACATGAAGGTAAAAGGGCATCCCTACATATATCAACCCAACGTAAAGGTATGGCTTGATAAAGACATGTTGTGCTGGAAAGGTGAATTAAAGGTCACAGGATTCTCTGGTAATGTAGCACACACAATACACCTGGGATACAATATGCAGATTACTTTGCAATTACTCATTTGCTTTCTTGGTGTAGCATGGCAGGAAAGAAAGCTACAGCGTAAGCATGCATGCTATAGTGTTATTTATCTTCATAACATCATAAAAATAATTGCAATTCATTGCTCCACCAAAGGCACCATCAGCCAGCTAAGCCATTCTTGACATAGAGCTTCTCAGCCTGATCTCTACATATGTTAGCTTTGAGAATGTCTTTTCACACAAACTTGTCACAGGAACTCTGGAAAGGAGGTCAAGAACGCAACATAAATCTTTGGAAACTGATTTGTCCAGCCCAGTATCATTTTACGGTCCTGGCTTTCTTGATGCCAGTTTGGGACTTAAGAAGCTGCAGCTTAGCATGCAAGGTGTCAAATTATACATATTTCAGAGGAGTTAGACTTGAAAAGCCATTTTATTATCCCCCACATTAAGGTCCAAAAGGCTCTATATGAAAACTATGAGATAAGCTTGCGTAAATCCCATGCAATGTGGGAACTGATGTTATGTGAAGTATTTTACAGGTAGTTGGCTATGCCAAGGTGAGGTGTTGCTATCGGTCATTCCGAAATGAACATTCGTGTGAAACTTGCTTTTCAATCTCAAACGGAGGCGACCAACAACGGGTGGGTGTGCTACTGCTGAGACACCTGGATCTTTTCATGTGAGCCATCTGGTTCCAATGCAGGTAGCGTGAAAGTTGCATGACAAAGCTGGAATGACGACAATGCAACGAACACGATGGCATCACAAACACAACACATCCACACATCTAGATAGTGGCACAAGCTAATATACAACTTGGGCTATTGGGTTGGCATAAAAAAATGTAAGAGTAACAACCCCATTATTGAAATCTTTCAATACAAACTATAACAAAAATTTAGTGCTTTGTTGCACCTATAAAACTACATCAAAAGATTGTACACTAACATAAGCAAATACACAATAAAAAGTCCATTACAGCAAAAGCAATATTGTATTACTTATGCGACTTTATTTTATCGATGAGGCCATGAAAGTAGAAATGCCAGGTGATAACACTTTGCCAAAGCTCAAGCAAATGTCTCGTTTAGTACACTTCCTTTTTGGTGGACTTTAATTTGCTGGTCATTGATGCTTGCACATGTTGACATACCTCCTGCCAGTCATGGCAAAAGCTGATTCTTTATGGCATGCAGTTTTTCAACTCCAAGCCCAGCTGCTGCTCTTTTTTTAGCATAGCTTCCTTCAGTTGCAGCAATAATATAAAGTTAATATGTTTTGGGCCAATGTACAGATATTTCTGTACTCTTGCATGTCATCCTATCTTTTTACTTCTCCCATTTCTGCCCAGAATGATGCAGTTGATTCGATTTCCAAGGTTGCTTTTGCATTGTTTGTAATTAAGCTAGGAAGGCAGCATTCTCCACTCTTTTTCTGTCCTTGCTGGATTAAGCAACAAGCGAGAATACTGCTTCAGGTGGCGCAGTGGTTGCTTTATTTTGTCCTCCAGTGTAATAGCAGTTGCTACGAACTTAGCAAGAACCTGGTCCAGATGCCAGCAGTCCTTTCTTCACCTTCGTCACAGATGTCTGACAATGCAAATAATTGGCAGAAAATTTGCAGATCATGCACTTCAACTTGCTCACCAGCTTCAATGCATGTTCTTATGCAATGCTTGCAGTAATTTATCCAGCTGACATATTCCACTGCCAACAAAACTTGTGTGTCTGTATCAGCATCACTCTTTTCTCTGGTGTTTGGTTGGATGAAGTTCTGCAAGAGAAGAATCTGCCTAATCATCGCACGAATTCCTGAGTATACATTAACCAAAATAGTAATTGAATTGGTTTAAGCAATGTAGGTAGTTGGGCGAGTCGGTTCAGCATTGCAGGCTTGTAAAAGTATATAAAATACAAGGACAAAAGAAAGGACAAGAATCAGTAGTGCATGTGCTACGTGTGTGTTTTCCTTTCTTCTGTACTTGTATTTTAGGTGCATTTACACGTCTGAAATTGTTTAAGCATGTCGCATCTTAGTTTCAACAGGTATGGCTGACTAGATTTCGTGTGGTCTTTAGTTTTCCTGCATGGGGTTTACATCTGAGAGAGAAAGAAAGGAACAAGGAAGGCCGGGTAGGTTAACCAGATGTTCATCCAGTTGGCTACCCTGCATGGGGGTGAGGGTATGAGGGGTTAAAAGAAAAAAAAGGAGGCAAATCGAGACAGTTCACTTGCACAAGACAGATGGTGTCTATAAGTATCTTTTCAGATTCGTTTATTTTAGAAAGTCATAAGAGCATGTATGCATAGCTTTCTTCATTAATATGGCCAAGCACCCAGGATCCTAGCCTCTGTGAAAGGTCAACTATCCAGTTGGGTGGGTACACTCTAAAAGGGCTGACATTGGACATCAAAGACTGACAGGGGAGGTGTTCAATGGTCTTTTTGCAGTTACAGTGGTCACATTTAATAACGAAGGACAGTGAATTTGTAAAGGCACTTGATCAAGTATGCCTCTAAATACCGGGGGTTACAAAGAAGGCCCACATGACATAGACAGTTCTAACAGAGCTTTCTCTCACCTCGAAAGGGAGATGGTGATGTTGCAGCAGGTGAAAACATCTGTGAAAGTGGAGGCTAGTGAGTACCAATGGTTCTTGAAAATGTAGCCCGAGAGCTCATCACTTTCAAGAAAACAAGATGGTACTCAAGCAAGATGGTGGAATGTTGAATATGTGCTCTGAGCCCTTTAGTATGTATAGCTATGTAGGCCGAGATTAGGTCTCTTTGCTGATTGCAATTGTAACAATTCAACTGTCAACAATCACGAGTGTATTTTACACACAGTAGATTCAAGAAAATGCGACCTCGAGACCATGGCTATATCACCAATTTAACCAGTTCAGAGCTAAACTTACATTTCAAAATGCTAAAGGTCTCGTTAACGGCCATGCGCTCAAGAGGGATTTATTTAGAATTATTTGTCCAGCAAGCCATACATGTACCCATCTGTTGTGTTGACTAGGACAGGGACCATTGATTTATATTTGCAGAGGCTTTGTAACAGTGAGGGCTGTCCTTAGGAATTCAGTAGCCACACAATACACGATTTGTGGTGCAATCAAAAATATATCTGAGCTGTGCTCCACAAAGGCAATGAGAAAATCGCTTTTGTAATAATGCATTTCGCATGGATGTAAGTGTAAGTCAGTGTGCTTTTTTCTTTTTTTTCTCACTTCCTTTCTTTAATCCTTTGCCGTCTAACATGGAGAATAGTTTCCCAAGCCTGGGGCTGGGGCTTATCTAGATGCAATTAAATTTTCTCTCGAAAGAGAGAGAAGAGCAAGATGTTGAAGATTTCACAGCCACTGACAGTCCACAGTACATTCTAAAAAAAGTTTACACCCTTTGGGGCTTGTCTTGTCCTACAGCGATAATCGTCATATCTGCCTTACTTGCATATTTCCTTTCTTGAAAACTTGGCGCTCGATACTTTACTGTCGAGAGTGCTGTGTCAAGCTGATTACACACAAGCCGTTCGTCACCATGAAGTACTGGCCTCGCAGCATTAAAAAAAGGAAATGCGGGCATGACAAATGATGATTATTGTTTGGGGACAAAATACAACCCAAAGGGGGTAAACTTTTTTTAGAGTGTAGTCATAGCTTACATAAATCCACATGTGGGCAAGGTCTTGTATGCATCTCATAATGGTCGACAAATTTGCTTTAATTAGCTTCACCACAACATAGACATTTTATGGGTTCAATTGTACAAAATGCAGTGCAGGGAAGCATATGTTCTAATATATATGTATACACACACACACACACACCTACACGTGGGCAAAGGTCTTGTATGTGTTTCTTAATGGTTGTTGACAGATTTGCTTTATCTTCACCACAATACAGACAAGTTATGTGGTGAGTTATACAAACTGCATTGCTGTGAAGCATACTGAGATTGCAAGGGGGCTCAGTTCAACTCTCACGGGGACTATAATAAGAGTCCCTAATTACACACGAGCGTACACGTCGCCTCCGGTCACGGTATGAGCACTGAACCATCTAATATGTGTACCGACATGCATTCAGAGGTGTTTCTGGTGTGGTGTTTTAAGCCGTTGTTTTGCCTTCAGGATTCCTCTCTGTTCGCGCCCTCTTTATACACAACCACTCGCGAACAACAATAAAACCAACTAATAAACCCAGCTATTCGCTGCAATGCATAATTGTCTGCAAAAGGGCTTTACAGCAGCATTAAGTATTATGCAGTGAAGCGCTGTCGGAAAAAAAATTAAACTCCGGTAAACACATTGCGCTTCATCATGTTTTCGCAATGTTCAGTGTCTCGCAGGTAGCCAGTATATATATATATATATATATATATATATATATATATATATATATATATATATATATATATATATATATATATATATATATATATATATATGTGTATATATATATATATATATATATATATATATATATATATATATATATATATATATATATATATATATATATATATGTGTATATATATATATATATATATATATATATATATATGTGTATATATATATATATATATATATATATATATATATATATATATATATATATATATATATATATATATGCGCAAATCAAGTTTTTACGATATGTTCTCAGCAGTTGCAGTGGCAGCGATGAACTTTTACACCAAAATCTATCGGCTTCATCGCATAAAATATGTGCTGCAGTGAAAATGTATTCGACGTGTACTATACATATCCGACTGCACTGGTACAATAAACCATCCGCAAAATTAAGCCAATAGCTGTTTAGCTTGAGTTTCGTAGTTTTAGTGTATTCGTGCGAGTGAGATGTTTCCAACTTTCTAGTTTTTTGTCAGTGAGGTTCATTATTACGTTGTACTGCAAAGAAGCTGCATGTCAGAAGTACATATTCTTTACTCGTTGCGCAGTGACTAACATATTAGTGGTTCTCGCCATGAACTGTCCATATTCACAATGGTCACAGTGATATCTGACAACTAGTCCCTGCAAATCAGTACTCATTCCGCTCATACTACGTGTCTTTTGGTGTGCGCTACCAATCAGTGATTCGATCATTCTGTCTGCTGTTTTCAGTCGTCCATTAAAGCTGTATGTGCTAGTATTTAGAAACTTGGACAATGTGCAATGATTTTCTCATTTTTATGTTTTATATTTACATTTTTTAAATTTTTTCCCTTCCTGTTTCCAATGTAATACAAGGCGTTGTGCAGGTTAACGATGGAGGACTTGTAAAAGATAGCGCTGTTTTTTGAACACTCTAAACATGCATGGTTTTGAATCTGGCTTCGATTATATGTGTAAAAGGCAGGTACTGCTTTTCACAAAGGCAGCCCTGTTAGAATAACTTATTCTTCTGTGAGAATAAACCAAAGTTATTGTTGAAATGTTCTTTCCCATACTCACTTGAATGACTGAGATGCCCTTGTACTTAACTAGAGATGACCAGTTGGTCAGCACACTTAGGCAATGGCCTGGCCAACTAAGGTACCACTTTGCCAGAAATTAATGGTGGCTTTAAATTACACCTTATTGTGCAAGGTTTTGTGTCGAGCATGTAGAGCACCACACAATAAATTAAATGACTGACAGTCACTGAACAAGAGAATCTTCTGCCTGGAGTCAATGTTTGGACAAAGGGACTTGCCTTATTAACAACTGATTTCCACATAGCTCATCGCTCGCAAGGGTCGAGGAGGATAAACAGGTGCGTAAGAGTAAAATGAAGGCTATGGAAAGGGAAAGTGGAAAGCTTTGAAGGCAAGGATTAGTTTACGATAGTAAAAGGGGTGTGCTAAGGGTTCTCCCAAGTGGGGTGACGAAAACAACCCACAGAACTTCAAATGAACCATTACATACAAGTAGGCGTCAACCTACTGTGGCAGCCTTTTAGGGGAACCTTCTAATTAAAGTAAGGCTTGCAATGTCAACTCTGTGGACAGCTGAAAGTATCTCATAATCATTTCACGTAATGTCCTGGCCATGACCAAATATAATCTGGAGCTGCTACTGTTCCACTTGCCCTTTGTATTTACTATGATATTGTCACGTGGTCGTGACGTTGAATAACACAGTAGCAGTACTGTGAACGACAAAACTAACTTTTATTGGGCGAACCTGTGCCCACAAAACAGGCTACACTTATAGCACAACGATAGCGGCGAACACGCTCGGCGATCGTCGAAAATCTCCTCAGCGGGTCAAGCGCGTCGGCTTTTATACAGCAGTCGTCGAATGTTCCAGACTAATCGCTGGGACCCGCGCGTATTCCACAATGTTCTACGCCATTCGCGTCAGGCGATGAAATCAGATAACATAAGGTTCGGCGACAACAGACAGCCGGGTAGAATCATCGATAACTTTCCAGAAACGTCGGATACATGCAGGCGCGTCCGTCGCTGTGCGATTACAGTTGTTAAGCGGCGAAACGTGGTCGCCCGATAAAGATAAGTACACGTGTCAATACCCCCCCTCTTAAAAAGCATCGACCCGATGCTGCAAACAAACGAAGTTAATAAACAAAAGCACTCGTAGCAAAGAAAAGAACAAAAATGACGATGTTCGTCAGCGTCCGTAAAAGGGTTTAAGGCGCACCACGTGGACCACTTCAGATCGTGCGCGGCGCCGCTGCGAATGCGAAATGCCGTCTGGCACGACCTCATAGTCCAGAGCGCCAATACATCGGATGACCTTGTAGGGTCCGAAATAGCGTCGAAGTAGCTTCTCACTGAGTCCTCGTCGGCGTATCGGGGTCCAGACCCAAACACGGTCGCCAGGCTGGTACTCGACGAAGCGTCGTCGGAGGTTGTAGTGTCGGCTGTCGGTCCTCTGCTGGCTCTTGATTCGCAGGCGGGCGAGCTGTCGGGCTTCTTCGGCGCGCTGGAGATAGCTAGCGACGTCAACATTCTCTTCGTCAGTTACGTGGGGCAGCATGGCGTCAAGCGTCGTCGTCGGGTTCCTGCCGTAGACCAGCTTGAACGGCGTGATCTGTGTTGTTTCTTGCACCGCCGTGTTGTAAGCGAATGTTACGTACGGCAGGACGGCATCCCACGTCTTGTGTTCGACGTCGACGTACATCGCTAGCATGTCGGCGAGGGTCTTATTCAGCCGCTCCGTAAGACCATTCGTCTGCGGATGGTAGGCCGTTGTCCTCCTGTGCCTTGTCTGACTGTAGTTCAGAATGGCTTGAGTGAGCTCCGCTCTAAAGGCCGTTCCTCTGTCGGTGATGAGGACTTCTGGAGCACCATGTCGCAACAGGATGTTCTCGATGAAAAATTTAGCCACTTCGGCTGCGCTGCCTTTCGGTAGAGCTTTAGTTTCAGCGAAGCGGGTGAGATAGTCCGTCGCCACGACAATCCACCTATTTCCGGAAGCTGATGTCGGAAACGGTCCCAACAAGTCCATCCCGATCTGCTGAAAAGGTCGGTAAGGAGGCTGGATCGGCTGTAGTAATCCCGCTGGTCTTGTCGGTGGTGTCTTGCGTCGCTGACAGTCGCGGCATGTCTTGACGTAACGGGCGACATCGATGGTTAGGCGCGGCCAGTAATACCTTTCTTGTATCCTCGATAGCGTCCGGGAGAAACCGAGGTGCCCAGCGGTCGGATCGTCATGTAGGGCGTGCAGTACTTCTGGACGTAGCGCCGACGGAACAACAAGAAGGTAGTTGGCGCGGACTGGTGAGAAGTTCTTCTTCACGAGTAGGTTGTTTTGAAGCGTGAACGAAGATAATCCACGCTTAAATGCCCTTGGGACAACGTAGGTGTGCCCTTCCAAATACTCGATTAGGGCTTTTAGCTCCGAGTCTCCTCGTTGCTGTTCGGCGAAGTCTTCCGCGCTTATTATTCCAAGGAAGGCGTCGTCATCCTCGTCATCTTGCGGCGGCGGGTCAATGGGGGCGCGGGATAGGCAATCGGCATCTGAGTGTTTTCGTCCGGACTTGTAGGTTACAGTGATGTCGTATTCTTGTAGCCTGAGGCTCCACCGTGCCAGCCGTCCTGAGGGGTCTTTTAGGTTAGCTAGCCAACACAACGCGTGATGATCGCTGACCACCTTGAATGGCCTGCCATATAGGTAAGGGCGAAATTTCGCTGTGGCCCAAACGATGGCGAGGCATTCCTTTTCGGTTGTAGAATAATTGCCTTCTGCTTTTGACAATGATCGGCTAGCGTAAGCTATCACGTGTTCATGTCCATCTTTTCTCTGGACTAGGACGGCACCGAGGCCTAGGCTACTGGCGTCAGTGTGTATTTCGGTATCGGCGTGCTCGTCGAAGTGCGCAAGTACGGGCGGCGACTGCATGCGTCGTTTGAGTTCTTGAAATGCGTCGCCCTGTGGCGTTTCCCACTTGAACTCGACGTCACATTTAGTTAGCTGTGTCAGCGGCTCAGCGATGCGTGAAAAGTTCTTGACAAATCGCCTGTAGTAGGCACACATGCCAAGAAATCTACGCACTGCCTTCTTGTCGGTGGGCTGCGGGAACTTTGCGATGGCAGCTGTTTTGTGCGGGTCGGGGCGTACTCCGGATTTGCTGATGACGTGGCCTAGGAATAGAAGCTCATCGTAAGCGAAGCGGCACTTTTCTGGCTTCAGAGTGAGCCCTGATGACTTGATGGCCTCTAGTACTGTGGCAAGCCGCCTAAGGTGATCGTCAAAATTTTCGGCGAATACAACGACGTCATCCAAGTAAACGAGACAGGTCTGCCACTTCAATCCTGCTAAAACCGTGTCCATCACGCGCTGGAACGTTGCAGGCGCCGAGCACAGTCCAAATGGCATAACCTTGAACTCGTAGAGGCCGTCTGGGGTGATGAAGGCGGTCTTTTCACGATCTCTTTCGTCGACTTCTATTTGCCAATAGCCAGACTTGAGGTCCATCGAGGAGAAGTATTTAGCGTTGCAGAGCCGATCCAATGCGTCGTCTATCCGTGGGAGAGGGTATACGTCCTTCTTCGTGATCTTGTTCAGACGACGATAATCGACGCAGAAACGAAGGGTTCCGTCCTTTTTCTTAACCAGCACAACAGGAGATGCCCACGGGCTTTTCGACGGCTGGATGATGTCGTCGCGCAGCATTTCGTCGACTTGTTCTCTTATAGCTTCACGTTCTCGCGGCGAAACTCGGTAAGGGCTCTGGCGAAGTGGTCGAGCGTACTCCTCGGTGATTATGCGATGCTTGGCGACTGGTGTTTGTCGAATCCTCGATGACGTCGAAAAGCAGCCTTTGTATCGCCGGAGCAGACTTCTGAGCTGCTGTTGCTTAATCACGGGGAGACTTGGATTAATGTCGTAGTCTGGTTCGGCAACCATGGTCGTCGGTGTAGATGCGGCGGAATCCGAGAGGACAAACGCATTGCTGTTTTCCAGAATTTCCTCGATGTATGCGATCGTCGTGCCCTTGTTGATGTGCTTGTACTCCTGGCTGAAGTTTGTCAGCAACACTTTCGTGTTTCCTCCGTGCAGTCGAGCGATCCCTCTTGCGACGCAAATTTCACGGTCTAGCAGTAGACGTTGGTCGCCTTCGATGACACCTTCTAAGTCAGCGGGTGTTTCGGTGCCGACCGAAATAACAATGCTGGAGCGAGGCGGGATGCTCACCTGATCTTCGAGCACACTCAAGGCGTGGTGACTACGAGGGTTCTCCGACGGTATCGCATGGTCTTCCGACAGAGTTATTGACTTCGACTTCAGGTCGATGACTGCGCCGTGTTGGTTGAGGAAGTCCATGCCGAGAATGACGTCTCGTGAACACTGTTGGAGGACAACGAAGGTGGCAGGGTAAGTCCGGTCATGAACGGTAATTCTTGCCGTGCAGATCCCAGTCGGCGTAATCAGGTGTCCTCCAGCGGTCCGAATTTGAGGGCCTTCCCATGCAGTCTTAACTTTCCTCAACTGGGCGGCGATGGGTCCACTCATGACGGAGTAATCGGCTCCTGTGTCTACTAAAGCGGTGACTGCGTGGCCGTCGAGAAGCACGTCGAGGTCGGTGGCTCTTTGTCTTGCATTACAGTTCGGTCTTGGCGTCGGATCACGACTGCGTCGCGTTGACTTGTGGCTGGTATGTGACGTCGTCAGGTCGTCTTTCGTCGTCGCATTCTTTCCTTCCAGACTTCGTCGGGACGGCGGCGTGTCGTTATGTCGTCGAGGTAGTTTCTTCGGAGTCTTCGTCGGCGGCGGAGGATCTTCGACAGTTCGACGGACAGCAACCGCACCTCCATCGGTTGCTGCTTTTAGTTTTCCGGATATGGGCTCGCTGACCGGCCCCGAGCTGGGCCAGTGTATGGTCGGCGCTGCGGCGACAGGTAGCGGCCTGGTGATGGTGAACGCGACGGTCGTCGAGAACTCCACTGAGTAGCCGCGAGGTAGTCAGCGATATCGCGAGGGCGTTCACCTTGCTGCGGGCGCGGAGCGTTGACGGCGAAACCTCGCAGTCCCATTTCCCGGTATGGACATCGTCGGTAGACGTGACCCGCTTCCCCGCAGTGGTAGCAGAGCGGGCGGTGGACTCCTACCTGCACGTCTCAGGTAGGAGTCCGTGCTCTGGGGGCAGTCCTTGCAGCCGGCGGCTAGCTCGCTGGTCTTGGGCGACGTTGGTTTTGTCCCCGGGCTTCGGGCTTGGATCGCGGCTTTGCGGGGGCGTTCGGTACATGAACGCACAAGCACCTCCACCAGATGTCACGTGGTCGTGACGTTGAATAACACAGTAGCAGTACTGTGAACGACAAAACTAACTTTTATTGGGCGAACCTGTGCCCACAAAACAGGCTACACTTATAGCACAACGATAGCGGCGAACACGCTCGGCGATCGTCGAAAATCTCCTCAGCGGGTCAAGCGCGTCGGCTTTTATACAGCAGTCGTCGAATGTTCCAGACTAATCGCTGGGACCCGCGCGTATTCCACAATGTTCTACGCCATTCGCGTCAGGCGATGAAATCAGATAACATAAGGTTCGGCGACAACAGACAGCCGGGTAGAATCATCGATAACTTTCCAGAAACGTCGGATACATGCAGGCGCGTCCGTCGCTGTGCGATTACAGTTGTTAAGCGGCGAAACGTGGTCGCCCGATAAAGATAAGTACACGTGTCAATATAGTGTTACCTGAAAACACATCTTTCTTGATGGACGGCTTTTAAACTTGCAACGCCTTTGATCACTTTAACATACTCGGGCTTCTAAGCACGATGTCAATTTTATGAGCTTTTTGTCAATGGGTAACTGTTCTAAGACCTGTGGTGTACAAAATTTATTTATCTTCCGATGCTTACTTGTTCAACATCTCCCAATATTGCACATCATTTAATATTTAAGACAACAGCAGTTATAGTTGACTAAGGAGGGCGGTATTGACTGATGGAACTACCCACATGAAAATATTTCACTTTTAGTACTCTTAAGAGTTCAGCATTTGAATTGTTGAAACATTCAAATGTGGTCAAATACACTGGGTTACAATTATTGGATTGTGTCTGCATTAGAAAAAAAAGAATGTAACTGCTGCCATGTCATGTATGGAACACCTGGCTTATAAATTAAGTCATGAACCCAAACCCTAGCAGGAACATGGATTTTGTTTTTTATACAACAATTATTTTTTTGTAGGATCATTTCTGATCACTAACTCAGCCACGCTAGCACCTATAAGTGGTATATATGACGGCTAAATTAATATTTGGTACGTTATATTTTAAGCTTGTTTTTTTAACTAGTATATGCACTTGAATTGACTTGACTTATGGTTGTGCAGCTTTGCTAAGGTTCACTTCTTTATATATTGGATACGCGTTTAACGGGTTCACAGCAACTCTATTTTCATTAATCACTCTGTTGTGGCAATCTAAATGTACCAACAACCATCATCTTGCACTCATTTCTCTCCTTCCAAGTTGAAAAAGAGACAAAAGAAAGACCCATGGTCACTAATAAAAATGTTTTGCCTTTAGTGTACATATATGACTAAACCTGTATTCCATACAGACTAATACAACTAGGAAGACATTACAGCATGGAGCCCCTCTGGTTGCTTGAAAGTTCCGAGATTCGTGCAGCTCTAATTAATATCAATATAAGTGACCTTTCCTCTGTATACGTTCCAAGTAGTACTTAATGAACTGGGTTGTGGAAATAGGCCTAATGCTGATGCTATTAAGCTCATTTGTCAAAAGACATTGCTACCTGATTTGTGTGAAGCCTGTCTGCAGCTCCTTTTTATAAATTTAGGTGTATAAAAAAGGGTAATATTATAAACCTGATGATAAAGTAGTCATTGTAGAGAGAATCTGGTTCATATTTTAATGTTTGGAACAGGAGCCAGAAATACCACCGATGTCACCTGCCATTGTTAATGATGTGTGGCAGGTCCTACATACATTATTCTTAATCTGCTACTGAGCCCCCCCTCCCCCCCTTTGCTTTAAATCATTGTCCAAACAGAAAGAGCATATAGGTGGCTGTGTTAAGACTTGTTCTTCATTATTGCCTTTCACTGAAAGCCATGACCCAAGCTCTTAACAGTATTCCTTTGTCTAAGCAATGCAATTTTGTGTCATCAAGCTTAATATTAAAAAGAACTGGTCTGCCAAAGGCATTTTCATAGTAGCCTAATAATTTACCTGCAGTTTCTTTGCAAAAGCTACCCAACAATTTTCACCGCATGCCTTGCATTCTTAGACTTTTGTCCTTGCTGTCTAGTTTTGGAATCGCTGACGTACATCATTTCAGGCGTGCTTTCTAGCAAGATTGGTAGACTTAGCTTTCCGTCAATTGCACAAGCAATACTTGCCAGGTGTGCAGCTTGTGTTCCCCTACTTGATTCTGAAATGAAATACTTGTACACATTGTGGTATGTTTAACATTTTCCGTGCCTTCGATGAGCTAGGTTCGTCCGTGGCTTTTTGCTAAAAACGGCCAAAGACGAGCTCAGCTCATAAACAGTACTTTGCATTCTCTAGCAATGCCATGGACAAGCCAAGATGTGCCTCAATGCTGAGTCAGGCTTTTGATCGAAGGCAATGCATAATCCATGGGACAGCACAAGAAGCAAATTTATTCTTTTTGAGCAGGTAAAACACGTTGCCAACTAAGGTTTTAAAAATACGTTAGCCACTTCTCGTCAGAATGAAATGAATTGTGGGGTTTTACATGTCAAAATCATGATATGATTACGAGGCACACCGAAGTGGGGGATTCCGCATTAATTATGACCATCTCGGTTTCCTTAATGTGCGCCAAATGCACAATATATGGGTGTCTTTGCATTTCACCCCTATCGGGGTAGCAGTGCGACATGGAAGGGGATAAAAAAGCGCTCAATTGGTAGTACATACTGCAAGAGTGTGCTTAACTGAGCTGGTTAGTGCACGTTTATAATTGAATTTAACAGTGCTGAAGATGGGTGGAGAGAAGACGACAGACAGCATTAGAGGGGTGAAACCTCAAAACGCTGTAAATAATTTAATATAGTAGCTTCTTTACAGCCAATTTTGTTTGCCAGGAGGATACTATACCCTGATGTCACGATGCAGTATATGGTCATGTGGGAGCAGGATATTGCGATGTTACGACACTCGCTCTAGCTCATTCAGTCGTCCGCTATGCTGCTACATTGGCCTTCACAATTAGCAGCGCACAAGTCGACTGAGCTAGCCGGAGGCCTCAAGAGAGTGTCAAAACGTCGCAATGTCCTTCTCCCACGTGACCACATACTGTGTTGTGATGTCACTACAGTATCCTCCTAGAAAACAAAACCGAAACCGACTCTGGGAAAGCTTTTATACTAAATCACGCCACTCCAAGGCATGTTATTATATTTTTAGAGCTTGAAAGCCTTAATTTAACGAGAAAAAAAAGGAATAATTGAAGATATCATGTCAGTACCTCTTCAAATGGAACTTTGCAGACGATGTTCGGCCTAAAGTGTATCGGGTGCTTTGAATAAGCATTTATGGTCTGAGGATGTGTTGTAAATGCCAAAGAAAAGTCGAAGGGGGATAGCCCCCGGGCATAGCTTTGTTGGTGAAGTACTTTATTTGAAAAACCTGAAGGAGCTAAGTAACATTCTCTTGGTGCAAATATTGGCTTGCATAGCTGTAAGTGGCACAAGAATTGTTGAAGCTTGAAGCAGCATCGACTCTGTCATGGGCACTCAAGCAGTGGGCAATCCTTCTCTGGACAAAGACCTAGAGTGAGGGGGCAGGGTAGAACTGAAAAATATTGCCGTCCAGCATGAATGCAAGGACATTTTATTTATTTATTTACATAATACTGCAGACCTCATGTGGTCCAAGCAGGAAGGGCAGATAACAAGGCATATTTACAAACGCCATAAAGTTATTACATAGACAAAAGGTTTGACACATGACACCAATGAGCGAAACAAGTCAAAGGAAATAATACATTGCACATCAATCTGCACATCAAAATTCATTGCTAAGATTTCTTTCAAAATTGTCACTTGAGACAATCTGTTCAGGCAGTGCATTCCAATCGTTTATTGTGCGCGGAAAGTATGAGTACTTAAACAAGTTTGTTTTCGCAAAATATGGTGTTAGGGCATGGGTATGTTGGTGACGGGTTTTTCGTGTAGTTGAAGGTGTAACATAAGGTGAAGAAGAAATTCCAAACTTTCCCTGGATGAGTGAATGAAGAAACGTTAATCGAGCAATTTTCCGTCTTATATGAAGAGGTTTCATTTCGTTGGAGGTCATTAAAGCAGATGGGGAATCAGTTCTCTTGAATTTATTGTAAATGAAGCGCACAGCCCGTCTTTGCACGTTTTCTATTTTTGCTATATCTTTTTTGGTGTACGGCTCCCACACTATAGCTGCATACTCAAGTTTGGGCCGAATAAGAGAGTTATAGGCTAATAGCTTAACGTGACTGGGTGCTCCTTTGAGCTTGTGTTTCGAGAATACAAGTTTTTTTAACGCAGATGAACAGATGTAATCAACATGGTCGCTCCAGTTAAGCTGTGACTTTATTAAAACAGCTAAATATTTGTATTTTTCGACTTCCGAGATAGTAGTGCCGTAAGCAGAGTAACTAAAGTGGATAGGACGTTACTTTCTTGTCATGCGCAAAAGCAGTCTTATCAGAATTGAAGACCATTCCTGATCTGTCACACCAGGCCACAATTTCACGGAAAGCATCATACAGTAATATTTGGTCAGCCACAGAACTTATAGGGGTGTACAGCATGCAGTCATCGGCAAATAAACCAATTTTAACATTTCTATCAAAGGAACACACAATGTCTTTTATATAAACCAAAAATAACAGTGGACCTAGGACACTTCCTTGAGGCATGGCAGATGTCACTGGAAGTAACGTGGAAGAGATGCCACCGATATCCACAAACTGTGTTTGATTTTGTAGGTAGGAAGCAATCCAGTTTAATAAGGTCAAGGGCACGCCTATTAATTTCAGTTTTTCAAGAAGTTTATTATGGGGAACTTTATCAAACGCTTTGCTGAAGTTTAAAAAAATTATGTCCAGTTGTCCAGATTTATCTAATACGGAACTAAAGTTATGGATAGCAGTAACCAACTGCGTGACAGTTGAAAAACCTTTCCTGAAGCCGTGTTGAAATGGAGACAAGCATCCTTTAGAGTTTAATATTTCAAGTATGGTGGTTAGCGATAATGTGTTCGATTAGTTTGCAGCAGGTACTCGTCAAAGAAATCGGACGGTAATTGCTTAAACATGCGCGGTCCCCTTTTTTGTGCACAGGCACAACTCTGGCTGTTAGCCAGTCGGGGGGCAATGAAAAAGACGATAAGGATAAACAGAAAATTTTTGTTAAGAAATGAGCTAACGATTCAACATAACGGCGTAAGAAGGCGTTTGGCATGTCATCTGGACCATGCGAACTTTTGATATCTAACCGGAGTAGGGATTCAACAACACCTTCGTAGGATATAGTGATTGATTCTTCAGGTGGAAGGTCAAACACATGTTTATTGGCACTTTCTTCAGAAAATACAGAATGAAAGTAGGCATTGAAATGCATAGCAATTGATTGAGAACACGTAACCACGTTGTTATGCATAGTGATTTGATTTATTTGCTTGTGGGAAGTTCGAAGGTGATCCCAAAATTTATGGGGATCATTTCGCATAAATTGTGGAAGACTCTCTGTAAAGTAATGCTTTTTTTGCTGATTTAATGCTAGAAGAAAGCTCTTCTGCTAAAATAGCTAACTGACTAGAACTGGCGTTCTTAGCTTTTTTCAGCCGTTTAAGCCTTCGTTTTAGGTGAATAATGTGCCGATTTACCAGGGATTTGCTTTCTTTAAGCGCTTCTTCTTATCGGGTATGAAGCTATTGATACAATATTTACAGTGTTCCTTGAACGTGTTCCATAACTGTGTGACCCTGGTTCCCTCAAAGCTTTCATAAGCCAATTCCAAGTAACCAAGGGTGGATTCATACAGTGCTTTTGAATAATCTTTTACGTTCTTATGCTTTGCTTTTTCTATATGTCCGTGGACTACAGGTAAAGATACGATTACTAACTTGTGATCAGATATCCCGTCATGAACAGATACTGTGTAATCGCAAAAAGAGCGTTTTATGAATATTAAATCTAAGATTGACTCAGTAGAACCATGTATTCTAGTTGGTTCGGTGACTATTTGCTGAAGGTTGTGGGACAACATTATATCATAGATAGTGTCAGCATTTTCAGAACATCCAAGGTTTTCGTTAGATCAATTTATGGTTGGCAGATTGAAATCCCCTGCAAGTATCAATTTTTTATTTCTGTAGTTGAACAAAAAATCCTGCAGCTTATGCAGATAGTCCAGATCTGAATCAGGGGGCCTAAACAGTGCACATAAGATGAAAGTGTAGCCAAGATACGTGATTTTCAGAGCAAGGCTTTCATGGTTTTCTGGTGAATTTAGAACTGCAGCAGAAACATTCGGTTTTAGTAAAATGGCTACGCCACCTCCTCGTGACCCCCTATCATGCCTAAATACAGTGTATGGTGGAGGAAAGATGCAATCATTAGTGATATCACAGTGAAGCCAAGTCTCGGTTATAACAACTATATCAGGGCTGTGAGTAAACAGAGCTATCTCAAGGGCAGTTGCCTTGTTCACTATGCTTTGGGCATTTATGTTTATTATAACAAGGTCACGAAGAGCTGGGTTATCTAAGGTGGTCTGTCAATCAGAGTTACTAGAAGAGAGGAGAAAGGCTAATCCGTTGTTCAGTTGAATCGTTCCAAGCGTACATGCTGTTGCCGATATTGAGCTTGTCATGAACGAGATGAGCCTTCTTTCCATTCTTCCTTTCGGTTTTGCAAGATTCCCAGAGCAATTTTCGTTTTCTTAGTGTCTCCTTAGAATAATCATTTTGTATGGAAAAAGCCGAACCTTTAAGTTTACTAACATTTGCATACAGGGCCTTTTTTTCATTAGAATCTTGGAAGAATGCGATTACAGGTCGGTTTGAGTTATTTGCTTTTCCTATTCTATGTATACGGGCAATGGATGACGTTGAGACACCAAGATGTTTTTCAAAGACCTCAGAAATCACCTTACTTTTAAGTTCCTCTTCAGTTTCAGAGGTATCTTCCATTATGCCATGTATAATCAAATTCGAGCGACGACTGCGATCCTCCAGGTCAGTGAGCTTTTGATGTTGCTTGGAAAATGACTGCTTTATCGAATTCATATGCTGTTCGATTGGAGCAAGTGCTTCAATACCGGCCTTGAAGTCGCCAAACAGATGTTCTATGCGATCTAATCTAGTTGCTAAGGAGCTGAGAGATATATCTAGCTTACTTTGGAAAGCTTTCAGTTCCGAAATTTCCTGCTGTATGATGGTTTGGGATTTCACGATTTTATCGAACATTTCTTGAACAGGAGGGCCAGGGTTGCTTTCTACATCACCGCATAAGAGCAGTTTGCACACAATTAAGCATTCATATGCAATGCACATCAAACGCCGTGGGCACGGCAGGACCAGCAACATACTGTTATCGCTTCTGCATGAGGAGTAGCAACCAACCTTGTGAGCAAATCGGGATGGCCGATTTGCTCACAAGGAACAAATTTTATTCCATCTATTTCAGGCTTTCAGGTTGAGTTTGCACAGTTATGCAATTTTGGAGCTGTTTATAATGTTTTATGTATCGTACAGTTGGGCAGTGTTATTTTATTATAGTGTTCAAAAGGAAATCCTTTTTTTAACATCAAGTATTATTTTCACTCTTTTCTTGCATTCGGGTGCTTGAGTTATTTCCCGCAATTCTTCTGCATTCGAGTGCGTGACTCTGTCCAAGCTGCCAAGTGCCTTCGCTTCATCCTTGTGCTCTTCTTGATGCCTTCAGTGTGATGCTTGTCTGTTTGATCACACACGAAAGTGCAAAAACTCTCCTTTGACTTATCGTTCTGGTTCTGATCCTAACTGCCACACCTTATATCAAAGAATCCTAGTCTCGTTTTTCTGCAAGCTTCATCCCCCCCCCCCCGCTTTGTTTTGCGTTTTTGTCTTTAGGACTAATGTTTAACATTTCTTTAGCAGTGGTGCCAGATGGATTATCAGTCCCAGTTAAAGGAAAGCTGTCGCCTTCTTCAGGGCAGACACAGCACCCATTGACCGACACAGCATAGCAGACCTGCTGGCAGAGAACAGAATGGCTTTTGTGGCACAAATTCAGATTCGCCTCCGAGTTTCTGTGCTTTTGGAGCTATGACTGTTGCTTCTGCAACGCATCTATTTGCTGTGAGAATATCGCTACTCAAGTAGTGTTAAATTCTTGCAGCATTCTTTAGACCGAGTTACTTAGCTTCATCAATGGGCATCCTCTAGTCATGTGAACAAACCCAGCTCTATCTATGGCCTGCTTATTAAAATCCCTGTTGGCATAGCGGATGTGTAACGTGCTTTCTTGTCTAATTTGGTCAATCAGACCTCGAGCTTCACTTACTGCAGCAGATGTCCAATTCAATGTATTCACAAGCCTCTACGTCACTCTTGTTCAAAGCAAACTAAGTTGAACTTAACTATTCGTGACATAGATGCAAGTATTCTATCACTTTTCTTTGATGTCAGTGTGCAAGAATATTCCCATACTTCTCAGCCACTCAATGTTCCATAATTCAGTCTTTTAGGTCCCTAGGGCACTCGTGAGTGCACAGACAAGGATGCTACATAAATCAAATCAAATCAAATCATATTTTATTCTCCAGCAAGTATCTGGATGGTGACCTGGGCTAAAAGCTGTACGAACAGCTTGACGAAGGCCCAGGAAACCATTACATGGCAGCAGCAGACAGAACGAAATAACAATAGCAATACAGAAGTAGTCATCAAATCAAATCAAGTACAGCAATAACACAGAAGTTTTCTTAAACGACATATGAAGAAATACGGATTACAAGTGCACAAAGTATGTTCGCAGTTGTTTTCGACTAAAACCAGCAGTATCTTTATGTTTATTGAGAAAAAATGGCAGATTGTGAGTAAGGATTGCAGCTTGTAATCGGTTCTAAACTGTGGTAAGGACCAAGTGTCAGTAGAACGAGTGTTAACTATTGGTGTACGATATTCAAGGGAAGTTGTGTGAGGAAATTACTCATACCTGTGGAAGAAAAGTATGTTATTTGTAACAAACGAAATTCATATATATTATCTACACGGATCAAATTGAATGATACTATTGTGGGATTAACACTCGACATTGGTTCAATGTTAACGATAAGGCAAATAATTTTCCTCTGCAATACAAGAAGCTTGTTCATATTTCTTTTAGGTTTTGTAGCCTATATCAGTGTGCAATAGTTAATGTGAGAAAAAAATAGGGCATAATATATTTTTAGTTTAGCGCTTGTGGGAATAAATGTGCAGCAGCGTGAAATTACACCTGTAACTGCAGACAGTTTTCTAGAGATGTAAACAGATGAGCGTCCCATTTTAGATGGGCAGAAAAATACACATCGAGAACCTTGTGCTCGGTGACTATTTCTATATGCTGGTCTTGTAAAATGAATGAATTCACCGGAGGAACTGCTTTATTCTGAGCACAAAAAATAACTGCTTTGGATTTAGTTGGGTTTACTTTGATCTTATTTACTCTAGTCCATGCCGATAGTTTATTAAGGATATCATTGCATTTTGGCTCTAGTGTGCTAATATTACTCCCACATAATTGTTAGTAAACACCAGTGATCCTCGCAGTTCCTCCCATTTTTAACACGGCCATGGTGGTACTGGATGCTTGAAGGGCAAAGCTTCCAAATTTCAGATGGGATGACCTCAGCGTTCCAGCCTTGCAAACCTTGGAGTGCCCATCACGATGAAGGCGCAGAATATTGGCAGGCACACAGTTGGTGGTTTCAAGGGCTAGGCCTGCACGATCAGCCTTCCGATAAGACTTGCTATCCCAGCCTTGTGAGCTATGGAGCAGTCATCGTTGTGGTGGCGAGATAAGTGTGCACTCTATATGCTGTTCACTTCAAGGGCTAGGCTTTCAATATGGATGTCACTGAAAAAATTTATCGTCCCAGCCTTGCAAGCTTTGCAGTTGTCATTGCAGTTGTCCTTCGCATCGATAGGCAGGTCAGCGGCTGCTCCAAGGGATTGGCTGACAGGTTGTGTCATTCACCTCTGGGGGCATCCTGGTTTTGTGAACTTTAGGCCGTTGTGCCGTTGTGTAAATCTTCACGATTTACTTCCCCTTCCATGGGTGCATTAAACTTTTGTTGCATGTATGCGATGGCTTTATTTTCTTTTGGGTACAATGAGGTTTTGGGCAAGTCACCAATTCCAAATATAAATAACCGACATGACATCTACTGATTATTGGTAGCCATGTGGAAAGCAGGCAAATGCAGTGAATGAGTGGCTAAAAAACTACTCCACATAGTGAGATGGTCTGTTGAGATTTTTAGGCCTGCCAAAGCTATAAGAACACGACAGTGCAAGCCATAAAGTACTTAAATTTAGAACAATATACAAAATATTATTCGGTTATTCATTATGTTGGCTGTTTATTAAATAAAGACTGGCAGATGTTATTCCGTAATGATGCTGTGAATAGCCGTGCAGCTCAGTATAGTTGCAGCCGCAATGGGTCTGTGCTGCGCAGAAATGTATATGAAGTTTATTAATTAAATATTCACATAACATCTGACGAGAACTCAGTTGCCTATACATGCAGCCGTGCAGGTAGGTCTGCATGATCAATTAGCGCAAAAACAACTAGGCCATAAAAATCGCTGAGTGGCTTGTTTTATTCGAAATTGATTTTGCCCAAACTACACACAAATGAAAAATCATCACATATCTGTCTCAATATGACAACATAAATGAGGGGGGACATGGCAAGACGAGGAGGAGAACAAAGCCAGAAAGATGGGGCTTGGTTCGAAACCTGACAGCAGCTTCAAAGCATGGCCAAAAGGTTGGCCCAGGGTGCTAGAAAATATATGTATGTTGGGAAGAGTTCGAGGGCATTGTGGTCAGCTCCATGCTTGATGCATAGTACTATCTGCAATGCGTGTCAATAATTGGCCTCCTGAAAGTTGTTTCCTATGTAAACATGGCTGTGTATGTTTCAGCTCAAGAACAGAAGTTATAGTTACCTGCTTCGGTGCCTGAATTGACAGATGAGCACGCTTAATAAATCAGGACGTGTCAATAGTGTACTGAGTAGGCGTATGTTAGCAGGCTAGGATTTTCTTTGTCACCAGTTATATTTCACATCATTTTACCTGTTGCACAATGTAGACCAATGAAGGCCCAAGCACAAGAGGGAAGATGAAAAAGTGAATGCATACATAACTTTCTTTAATGACAAAATGAATGTTTTCTGCATTAATGTCATAATACATACCTGCCAACTTTTACAATTTCATCACAAAATGTCAGATTTCTAGAGGTTGCTTATAATTTTTCTATTGACGCAAATAATTATAATGTGGGCATTATAATTACAAACAAACTGTCTACATTGTGTTTTAAAGGAACCAAACGTGAAGTTTTGGGAATTTTTACTCAGCCAACGCCGCATAAATGCAAAAATATGCTTTGGAATCCCTGATGTCACACTGACGCAGCTGCGCCAGGGTTTCGGCACGAATTTCAAATACTGATACTTCGAACTTCATTTTCACATCTAATAACCAAACTATTGTTTTAAAATGACTGCCTGCAGGGTTCGAAAACAATGCTTTATTAGTCTAAACTGATTTATTCTTTCGCTTTAGTGTCCCTTTAATGATACGTGTGTGCACCCTCCATCTCCTGTCAGTAAAAGCACCAATACACCTATTAATTGTACTAGCAGGCCATCAGAGCTACTTTGGACATGGCTGTGGCAATGTGAGCTCTTATTTCAACCACCTTGCAAGGATGTAGCTAATATTCTAGAAATAATAAACACTTAAAAAACATGAACACTATAAACTTTGGCTTGATAAACAAAATGTTACTTTCTTACGAGCTAGGGCCGCACTTTTCATCCCAGAACATGGACCTTAAATATCCACAGAAACAGCTTTGAATGGCTGCCAGTACAGTTATTACATGTGTCGGTATTTGTAGTATGACAGGGGACAGTAGGTGTGCGCATGTGTAATTAAGGAACACACATGTCCTGTGACTACGGCTGTATTACAGAAAAACTGACTTTAGGAAACCAAATTATGCAACATTTTTAGACCCTTGCCCAAAGCCAACCAAATCTCTTGCGCGAAAAACAATTATCAGAATTTCTTACTATATTCCAGTGTTTTCTGTCTGCAACGGTAGTACTTTTTGCATATAAAGTTGAAGAGTCTAATATAAATGGTTTGTTTGTGTGTAAATTGTCTATCAGGATAGCTTAAGCGCCAAGTAGAACACAAAAGGAAGATGACATACAACACAGAAAAGCTGAAATTTGGCCTAGACAGCACAAGATAGCACGAATTTTAGTTCTTGTGTAAATGTATTTTTTTCCATGAGTTGAAAAACCCTGTTCACTTAATGTTGACGATAAAAGCTATAAGGAAAAGTACACAAATTCTTAAGGAATGAAAATGCACAGGGTAGGCTCATCAGAAAGTATAAGATTTGCCTTTTAGTGAGAGTTTCTCACAAATTTAAATGTGGTTTGTAATGAGAGCGAATTTTGAATGCTGATAATTCTAAAAATTCTATCACATTGAAGTCATTTAATAAGGATCTATCTTCTTCGCTTTTTCCTCCAAGTTTGGCGTTGGCATCTAACCAAGTAGACGTAGCAGGATACAGCTGTACAATGGACAGGGAGAACGTGAACATCTACAGGACAAAGGACTCCTGCCAGATAGACTTAGTGGATGGGCTCTGCACTTACGTGATGGGTGTATTTAATAGCTCATGCAATTCAGAGATGCTCAAACAGTAAACATGTTTAATACCTTGTAGCGGCATGACTGTCACCTCTAACACAGGCGAAAAAGATGAGCTCACATGCAGGTAGCACGAGAATAGATCATGCTAGCGCACTTGACCAAAGCGGCCGCGGGTCAGCCTGCCCCGACATCCCGTGGCACCATGGCTGGCTGGCCTAAACAAACAGTGGCTACGGCAGCTACTTCTTCGCTCCGCCTCCCTCAAAGTGATAACACAGCTCACCGAGCCCAGCTTTCCCACAACTTTGTGACCAGGACGACTGAGCCCTGCCATGCCAGCATCAGCGCACCAACTTTACTAAGGCGAGTAGTGACGTGGCCTCGCACGGTTTGGCAGACGTCCTGCGATTGTAGGGTGCACGGGAATTCTACACTGACATGCTGGACATCTGGTTCATCCCGCTAAACAATTATTTCCTTCTCAACAAGGTTCCAGGCTCCGGCTCTCAGCCCCTGCTCTGACTTGTACAAGGACTCGTGGGCAGCCGTCCTTGCTCACTATGTCACCTTGAGTGCTCACTCTCCTCCAGCTGGTGCTCCATCACAACAGCTCTCGCCATCTATCGTGTCATTCTGCATCTGGTCGTCCCACATCACCTGCGTCCACCCATGCCGGTCGTCCGCATGCGCCGACCCCAGCATCAAACCTCTACTTGGTCCGTGAGCTTCCTCCCCAGCTCAAAGGCAGCTGCTCGACGATTCTTTCCAAGAAATACACTGGGCTAAATGCAAGAGCTTTCGGCTACTCTACAGCTCGTGGCTCTCCTTCCTTAGACGTTCCCACAAGCTGCCTGCTTTTCCACTCGGGGCAACTCACTCATGGCCAATTCAGAGGCTCAGCCACCGACTCAACAAGGCACAAATTTCACTCTCGCTGGCACGGCGTTGCCACAAGCACAACCTTCGTGATGCATTGAGTGACCACTGCAACCCTGATGCTATCGGCATTCGAGATTCCACTGCAAGCAGCAGCACGCAAGCTTTCCGATGTTGTGCTCACACCTTCCGCGGATGCATGGCCTACCGAAGTTTTGCAGGAGCAACTTTGCCATCCGGTTTCTTCAGCTCGAGAATCACTTCTACGTCAACAACATGAGTGACCAACACTTGCGCTATCTCCACGCAAGCCCCGAGCTGCCAGACGGTCTACTTTTGGAGCTCCGACTTCTACAGGCCGGTGCATCTACGAGTGCCTGTGGCAGGTTGCGATTTCGCACTCTGGTATCATTGTGGCTGCGCCTCACTCACAACCTATGCTGCCGATGCTGCCTGGTGTATATTTCTCAGACTGTATGAACCCGACACTACCAATGACGACACCGTCTGCACACTTTACCTGGGCTTTACCATTGGACTTTATTTCAATTGCACTTCGTACGAGGAGATGGGCTCTGTAGCCGCGCGACTATCGCCTCCAACACAGGCAAAGAAGATGGGCTCACGCACAGGCAGAGCAAAAATAGAACATGCTAGTGCACGCGACCTGAACGGCTGCTCCCAAGATCCCGTGACAGCATGTCTGGCTGGCTTGAATAAGCCGTGGCTACGTCTTCACGCTGCCTCCCATAAATCGGTGACCAGGACGACCGAACCTAGCCTTCCCACAACTTCTTTGTACATACACCTCTGCTCACAGTGCTTCTGTCGCAAGTCAGAATAGATTGCCTTAGCCTGCAAGTCAGTATTGCATTCATGTAATTAACCATGAGGACTTGTTAATTTGCATTCCAGCAGAAGAGTTAAACATTTACACAAGTCGGAAATCAAAATGGAGCGACTCCCATGCATTGTGGGAACCAATGTTATGGTAACATTTTACTGGTAACCCAACATTGTTATGATTAACGTGATGTTGCTAGGCGGACTGACATGTTTTTGTAAAATGAACTATGTGTGTAACGAAAGCAAAAATACGTCAGTGACTATGATTGTGCGACACTGAGGGCATGATTTCTACTTCGGCCATTTGGAGTTACCTTACAACATGCAGACTTGCGTTCTACATGTGTACTGGACGAGCATATGAAAGAGAAGCATGGATTGTGTAGTTATCAGTGATTATGTGTTATACAATCGTACGTACCTATGGCTATGTCATGTGATGTATGTTAAAACAACGATATCTTTATAGGTTTCTCAGCGGAAAGCAGTTTTTTAAAAACCCATAAGGGATTTCTTTTGCCCAATTGGGCAAATGGCCAATAAAGCATCATACCCTATCTTAGGGCATCAAGGGGCAGCCGAAGTCAGAGCCCTCGAACAGTTGCCTGCTGATGTATTTCATGATGCCTGCAGTTAAGACGTCTGCTGCTGTGGCCGTGAGTGGTAGTGGCTTATGCCAAGGGAATGGGAGGGTGAGTGCCACAGTAGCTGAACTGGTAAGCCACCACATGCCTAATGAAGGTGGTGTGAATTTTGCTCCTACCTACAGCAAACTATCTTTTCGTCCACTTTCATTTCCCTTTTCCATACTATTTATAAATCCCGAAAATGCACAATTAATTTACCCTATGCTTTCTTCGAGTTCATTACCTATTTTCATCATGTGGTCAAACAATTATGGCTCAGCTCGATACGGGCTACTTCAGCTTGGAAGATAAGAACGTCCGAGAAGGCCAAAGGAAGTGACTTGGTCGGCAATTGTGGATACTGTTCAGAATCCGCTTTAAAGACATAGAAGGTGTTCAGCTAAACGCATAGCAAAGACAGTCAATTTGTCATAAAGGTGCTTAGAGTAAATACTCACTAGTGCAAAAACATGAAAGTTTTAGCTAAGTGTGCCCCAATTGCTGACAAGAAATGCGGAAATAAGGTTACTTGTCAATCTAGTATATGCTCCTGACAGTGCAGCTTGCCGGCGAGCGCCGCAACACCTGTCACAGCAGAAGCGCAACTAGGGGACAGATGGGGGAATAGGCACCCTGCAAGACAGTGCAGTTTGCGGCTTTGAAGGTGGTTGGTGCACAGCATGGTATTGGCGTGTTCAATAAAAGCATGAATCTTTTTAAAAGGCGGGAGCTGACGCGTACGCTTTCGATTCCGCGTTGTGGTACTTGTTAAGTCGTCAGTCCTCACATCACCGGCAACTGTGCTTTCCGTGCTCGTATGTTGACATTTCTAACGGCATTGCCGGACATTTGTGTCATTCTTCTGCCTGTCGATGAAGAGGCTTGGTTAAGATGTCCTCTTTGCCACATTAGGGCGAGGCAATTGTTTAATAAAGCAAGATTAACATAAAATGCATGTTTTCTTTAGATTGTTGCTCCAGGTGATCTAGTGCCTCACTTGATTCCCCCCTCCCCAATGCTTCATAGGCTTAATCGCCTCTCTTGTTTCATGCTGGCGGCCAGACCAGGCTCTAGTTACTTCAGTGTCCAGTGAAGGTATGCGCCTGGGAGCTGCTATTTTCATGGAGCAGCAGTGCCTGCCTAACCGGACCCTTTAATCTGATTTGCAACTAGAGACAAGTTTTACATTTAAAATAGTGTGAAGCTTGTCACCAACTTGTGATAGCACTGCAACGCAGACTAATAATGCGGCAGAAGTCGAACGTGAGGCAGCCCTATTACAAAAATCCAGACTTATATCTGCCTTAACGCACCCCTAAATCAATTTTCCATTTCGCTTTCCTCAATGGCACTTGGACTATCTTGGACTATCTAGTGACGTAGATGCGCTCGTGGCATGGCTTTCCTCAATGGCACTTGGACTATCTAGTGACGTAGATGCGCTCATGGCATGTTTTGAAAGCATTGTAAAATCATGTATAGATCGATTTGTTCCTTTGAAAACTAAGAAAAAAAAACAATAACCTTCCCTGGATGAACCGAGAACTGCTGCACTTATCGCGACGTGCTGGCAGACTTCGCACTAAGTGCTGAAACAATCCTCAGGCATGCGTTTTGTACACTCAGGTAAAAAATGAACTGCAGAAAAAAAAGGCCAAAAATTTCTTATATAATGTTCAGTTGCCGAAACTGTTCAAGTCTAACCCCCGTAAATTCTGGTCTTTCATATCTCCTGGCTCTTCTTCTTCCACATCTTTTAAAATCAACAACAGTGTTGTTAACAATCCATTAGAGATTTCAGAAGCGTTTAATACATATTTTCAGTCAGTGTTTGCCTCGGATGATTCCAGTCTTTCAACACTTACAACTAACGATTTTTATGCAATTGATGATATCAACATTAGCCTATGTGTTTTGAATCTCGTACTAAACTTAGATACTAAAAAACCAGCCGGCCCTGATGGAATTCCGTATTACTTTTTAGTACGATTCTCGCTATGGATATCTAAATATCTGTTCATTATATGTCAGAAGTCCCTTAATAGCGGCGTTGTGCCTTCTTCCTGGAAAAGAGCTAAAGAGCTACCTTTATATAAACCTGGTGTCACACAGCTCTCGGTCTCGCTTTCCGCGACCATGGAGAACTCCAACGCCGGCCCGCCGTGGTGGAGAACAGAGATCAACCGACCACATACAACGAAATTGCGCAGCACTTCTATCTCGGCAGGAGAGACTTTCCCCTTCCACACAAGAAGTTAAATAGAGCGCAGGCATTGACCCTCAGATTATTGCAAACAGGCTCATATCCCAACCCGGCTTTATTCCACAAAATTTATCCCGACACCTATGCCACTAGTTCTTGCAGGCACTGCAATGACATCGCTAGCCTAGACCATATGCTCTGGCGTTGCCCCTCGTTACGAGGCACGGAACAAAGCAATGGGGACAAGTGGTTCTCTGCTATCAAGAGCCCCGATGCCGGGGCGCAACTATGGGCTGTCCAGAGGGCCCACGATGCGGCGGTCGGGCAAGGCCTGACTGTCCCAACGTGGGAGCGGCCCGCAGCGCGCTGAGTCGCGTACCTCAGGACCTTATTAAAGTTTTGCATCCATCCATCCACACAGCTCTCATCTAACTATAGGCCTATTTCTTTAACCCCAACCTCATGCAAATACTAGAACACATAATCTATAAGCATGTAATAATGTTCCTTGAAAATAATACCCATTGAACAGATTTCAGCATGGCTTCAGGCGCGGTTTTAGTACTGTAACCCAACTTGCGGAGTTCATTCATGACCTTTCCCATTACATCGACTTAGGTAATTAGATTGACACCATTTTCATTGACCTTATAGCAAAGCTTTCGACACTGTACTACAATCTAAATTTCTTTTGAAACTCCATAATATTCTAAATAACCCTCAGTTAGTGTCTTGGATTTCCAGTTTCCGTTCTTTGCGTTCCCAATTCGTATGCTATGATTCTGCGGATTCATGTGTAGTCGACGTCACCTCAGGGGTCCCACAGGGATCTCTACTCTACTTTTCTTATTGTTTATTAATGACCTTCCAGAACATGTTAATTCAAAAATACGCCTCTGTGCAGATGATTGTGTTATGCACAGCCCACCTGACTCACTCGCTGATTATCAGCGCCTTAAAGATGCCTTTGTTTCATTTTGTGACTGGTGTGCTACCTGGAAAATGAGCATCAATTTTGATAAAACTGTTATAATGTATTTTACTAACAGAAGCATGCCCGTATGTTCTGATCATACATGCAACGGTGTACCAGTAACACGAGTTTTTCAATACAAATATTTAGGTGTCATTTTTACACCCACCTTGTCTTGGTCCAAACATATAATTACATTTGTAGTAAAGCGTTAAAAAAACTTGGTTACATCCACCGGACTTTGTCTGCTGCTCCGAGGGACACTAAATTAGTAGCATACAAAACACTGATTCGCACAATTTTAGAATATGCTTCCTCCGTATGGAGCCCATATAAACAACGGGAAATTAATTGTATTGAATTGGTCCAGAGGAAGGCTATTCGTTTTGTTTGCCGTCGCTTCGACCGAGACTTTTCACCGTCAGCTGCTCTTGCGGAATTAAACCTCCGGTTTCTTTCTAGACGGCACCACATAGAATCTCTGAAGATTTTCTATTCTTATAAGAACTCTCTTTGTCACCTATAAGATCCCTCCCTTTTAACGCCAGTTTGCCCGACTTCTACTACAGCTTATCATGCCTCTAATACCAGACCACTCCATCCACGCACTAACACTTTCAAAGTTTTTTCCCCGGTATGATTGGACAGTGGAATTTGTTACCTGCCAAAGTTCGTTTGTTACCCATTTCTCAATTTTTAAATGCTATTGGTGATGTATAGTTCCTTTACATTTTTCTATTTCTATGTTCCTGTTTTTGCATATCATAATTAGTTTTACTCGCATGTACACCCACTCCTGCCATAGCCGTAACGGGCTGCACTATGTATTAAAAAAATGTGCGGCCGCAGTAGCAGATCCAGCGAAATGCATAGACATTTCAGTGGCGTGAATATAATGGTCACACTTCATCATTACCTCCGTGCATTAGCTTGAGAAGCGGCTAATCACTTTGAACACGCTAAAGTAAGCAAAAATTGGTGGCTCACTAGAGCGTCGAAGCAGTGCCATGAAAGAGCGAGCTACTCGAATACCAAGCCGAGTCATGCTCACAGACTTGTGAATTGCTATCTCAAAGCATAAATTCATATACGGTGTGGCAAAGTAAAAAAAAAACTGTGTTTCCATTGCTATGAATGTTGGCCCTCCAGCAAAAAAAGGACCTCTTCTTTCACGCCAAAAATGTGCGCAGCAGTGTACAACATTTGTCTATGTGAAAGCGAATAATTTTGCTATTGGCTTCCAGTAACAAAGCAAAATTCGTGCCATTTCTGTTGCTCTAAGCAAGAGGATGCATGCATTTTCGATATTAGCACAACACTGGCAGACCAGTCCCACCGTGCCAGTGTTGACTCAACTTGTCGTGCGAAGCAATGATAGTTCTTGCTGCAACGCGCCGCCTGGGCAGTGCCAGAAGCTTGTACGCTATTGTGAAGAGAGGCATCTGTTTTTTGTAGGTTACTCTTAATGAATTGGCATACGGTTATTTTTGTACCATGTCAAAACAAAGAAAATTGAAGACATTTGTTCCCCTCAACCTAAGGAATTTAAAATCCAAGTTTCTGCAGGTAGGGTATGGCGTCCATGTTTTGGGACCAAAAAGGGATCACCTTGGACTATACCTAAGTGGGTGCTACAGTAACAGCAGTGAATTATCACTGATGGCAAAATGAGGCAGATCAGATCGACAGGCTTTTAAAAGCAGGTTTATTCTATAGGTCATGCGTGCTATGACCGAATCCATTTCTCGAAAGCTGAAGAGCAGCTCGACAAGGACTTGCTAATCAGATGTAAGCGGAACAGACGCCACTAGGCCTGAGGTGTACAAGTTGTACACCTCATGTACAAATATGTGCACAAATTTATCCACAGCTTCAAGAACATGCCTGCTAGATACAATGTCCCATTTGTTCCTTTACGCACCTGTCAAATTAGTCCAATTGTGTTCTCGTACCAAGAGACAAGAGTGTATGAAAAACCACGACAACCATTTTGTGCATTGTGCTGTGGGTTGGTCATAAGATATCTCTCAGCTGTGGAAAGTTCTACGTGGACCAAACGGCCTAATGCCTGAATGACTATTGGAGGGAGCATTTAAACAATTTAAATAAATCGGATGGTGCAGCGCACATTGCAAGGCCTGCTCATGTGAGCCGTGCTTTCGCACATTATGATCCTGGGCAGGAATAGAAACAAAACATCGCACGAGTTCACGAAGGTACATTTTATCAGAAAGATTGTGCACATGTTAGTAGCACTTCAACTGCCCTAATTCCTCATAGGTGCACTTGTTTAATGGCTATTTGTAGCATTACTAGACAAACTAGCACTGTCACAACATTCACCTCTTGTGTGTGCGCAAAATTTGTACACTATGTTCCATACTTTCAATCATTAAATCAGTTGGTAGTTCGCACTTTCATGTGTCCTTCCTCGGTAAATAGATTTTCACGCACAAAAACAATGTGCAGCAGACTTCACCAACTTGCCCAAGACGAAGTCCTAGTCAGACTCGAAAATCTCGTTCAGATATTTTCTTATTGTGATGAGGATTTCTGTCACTGCGCGGAACTCTGTTCAAACAAGGCCTTCACTGATAAGATGGGAAAAAAGAAAGGTTATAGAGGCGAACATTCTCACATTGTCACTCAGATATATTGCCTAATGCAATGCCTAAAAGACTTTTCTTTTGTTGGACAAGAGGATCAGGGTAAGGCTCAAGACCTATGAGCATTCTATTGCAAAGATGAAGAGATTAATCAAACAAGCCCTGCGAAGTCAAGGAAGATTCATGCAATGGAAACTTGGCATTTGCTTGAGAGTGGCATGCATGGATCTGCAAACCCACACCGGTCATATTAGCGTGCATCTCACATCTATAACCTAATGCAGGTTCCTGCAATGAACCTACATGTGTTTGTAAACAAGTTGCGAGGAACATTTGCGCAAACCTCGTACCTCGCATTGCGCCATCAAAAGAAGCAATACTAAACAGCAGCTTAGCAAACTAGCTGGAAGAAATTTAAGAAAATTTCTTGGTCTTCAAGACAGCCAAGCTTTGCAAAAAATTGAGCCAGAGTACAACTATGAGCGGCTGGGCCACGTTCTGCAATATTTGTCTTCATAGATTACATTGGGGTTGCTCAACATGTGCCTTTTGAACTGTGGCGAGCAGGTGCTCAAGCAAGTCGCGATTCGCTAGCCGCTAAAATCCGAGATAAACAAGGGAGCAGCATGAACATGCAAGACAAGAAACAGTAGAGGTAAATGCGACATCGAGTGCCACATAAAAATTGCAACAGCTCACTTACCCAGGCAACATTTGCAACAGCAACCCTACGAAGGATGAAACAATTTTTTTTCGCGATCGATGCACAACACTAAGCGGAAACTGCAGCAACAAGCACTTGGAATGAGTTCGAACGTTTTTACCATAAGAGCAAAACGTTCTGCCAAACTGAGAGCCCACATATGTCCCATTCATATCAGTAAATTCAACAAACAAGAGCAACAGCACTCAAAAACGTAACAGCAGCTACACAAGACCACACTAACAACCATGAACGCGCTCCAAGGCACAAGGAAACGAGCTGCTCCAGCGTTGCGCCCAAGTGTGGCTCGAGATCGCAAGCTCGAACACCATCCAGTTCTTCCAGCGCAACTAACGAGAGCAACATTCTATCACACAACACAGTAAGAAACCGTTAAATTGTGTTTTAGCTAAGCAGCTCCAGCAGCGCGCGCAGAACTATAAACCGGAACATGCCATACTTGTTTAAACAACGTCATCATTACTGTGACGTCACTTCCGTGCGTCGAAGCAGCGTTTTAGTATGGCATTTCGCTTCTACCACGCGCGTGTCACCATAATATATGTCAAGCTGTCTGTAGCGCGCAAACTATTTCGTATATAAGCGGGTTTGACTGCAAAGCAAAGTAGTTCTCTCCCAAAAACAGTAAGAGGAATGCCCTTATTACCTTATTACCCCAGCAACGACAATCTCGCTCTCCCCAGCCCCGTCGCTCAACAATCGTGCTATTCACAGTCATCGCCCACTGTCCCCATGACATCATCCTCGGCTTAGACTTCCTCTCCGCACATTCTGCTCTCATCGATTGTTCCGCCAGTACTCTCCGCCTTGACCTGCCTGTTCTGGATCCTGCTGAACCACACCCCAGTCGCCTCAGTTCCGTCGACTTCGTTCGTTTGCCACCTTGCCACGTTGACCTAGTGTCTTCCCCGCCAGTCCCCGATGGTCACTACATCGCGGCTCCAATGCAAGACGTCCTCCTTACACACGGGATCACCGTACCTCATACAGTTTTATCTATTACGGCGAATTGCGTCTGCCTGCCAGTGGTAAACTTTGGCTTGACGACAGAAGTGCTGCCACGCGGGATGTCTCTGGCCCAGCTTTGCTCATTCACGGATCACTCAGTAGCATCCATTGCAGTAGACGACACTTATTCCAATGCTCCTCTACCATCGCAGTCGGCAAATTGTACCATCGCTGACTTACAGAAAATGATTGCGCCCGACTTGCCGTCCGAGCACGCTCGTGAACTCTACCGCGTTCTGTTTTCCTACCACGATATTTTTGACTTTAACGATCGTCCTTTGGCCCAAACTACAGCTGTCAAACATCGCATTAATACCGGCGATGCCCCTCCTATTCATCGCCGCCCATATCGAGTGTCACCAGCTGAGCGTCAAGTTATTCACGCAGAAGTTCGCAAAATGCTTGCCAAGAACATTATTGAACCATCATATAGTCCACGGGCGTCACCTGTTGTACTGGTCAAAAAGAAGGATGGCTCATGGCGCTTTTGTGTGGACTATCGGCACCTTAACAGGGTTACCAAAAAGGACGTGTATCCCTATCTCGGATTGATGACGCCCTTGACTGCCTCCACGGTGCTCGCTATTTCTCCTCTATTGACCTTCGCTCCGGCTACTGGCAGATTGCCGTGGACGATCTCGACCGCGAGAAGACTGCTTTTGTAACACCGGACGGTCTTTATCAATTCAAAGTGATGGCGTTCGGTCTATGTAACGCCCCTGCCACTTTTGAACGCATGATGGACTCCCTTCTTCACGGTTTCAAATGGTGCACGTGCCTGTCCTTCTTGGATGACGTTATCATATTCTCCCCAACGTTCGCTACGCACCTCGAGCGCCTCTCAGCAGTCCTGGACGTTTTTCGTCGAGCCGGTCTGCAACTCAACGCATCGAAGTGTCAATTCGGCCATCGCCAGATTACCGTCCTTGGACACCTCGTTGACGCGAACGGAGTGCAACCGGACCCAGGCAAGATCCATGCTGTTGCGCACTTCCCTGTTCCGAAGTGTGTCAAGAATGTGCGCAGCTTCATCGGCCTTTGTTCGTACTTCCACCGTTTCGTGAGAAATTTCGCCGCCATAGCACGACCACTAACCGAGCTTTTGAAAAAAGACGCCCCTTTCCAGTGGGGCGATAACGAGGCCTCTGCATTCTCTCATCTAATCGACATTCTCACAACGCCTCCCGTTCTGGCCCATTTCGATCCTTCTGCGCCTACCGAAGTCCGTACTGATGCCAGCGGTCATGGAATTGGCGCAGTACTGGCACAACACCAGCATGGCCACGACCGTGTTATCGCTTACGCCAGCAGGCTCCTCTCACCCGCGGAGCGCAACTATTCCATCACTGAGCGTGAGCGTCTGGCCCTAGTTTGGGCAGTTGCGAAATTCCGCCCATACTTATATGGCCGACCCTTTTCCGTTGTCACAGACCATCACGCGCTTTGCTGGTTATGCTCACTGAAAGATCCTACAGGAAGGCTTGGTCGCTGGGCCTTACGCCTCCAAGAATATTCGTATACTGTCACCTATAAATCTGGCCGTCTACACAAGGACGCTGACTGCCTGTGTCGCTACCAAGTCGACGAGCCTGACGATGCCGACAGTAGTAGCGCCAACGGCATTTTCTCTGTGTCTGCCTTCGCTAACATCGCCGATGAGCAGTACCGAGACCTATCGCTGCGAGCACTTATCGAGCGTCTGCGCTCAACACCTACCGACGCATCCGTTCGCCGATATGTCCTCCAGGGCGGCATTCTGTCTCGAAGGAACTTCCTCCCTGACGGCTCTGATCTTCTTCTTGTCGTGCCAAAACAGCTACGACAAACTGTGCTCTTTGAGATGCATGACGCACCCACTGCAAGAGATCTTGGGGTAACCCGCACGTACGACCGCGTCCGCCGCCGCTTCTATTGGCCTGGTCTCGCTCGCTCCGTTCGACGCTATGTTGCTGCCTGTGATCCCTGCCAGTGTCGGAAAACACCTCAGGTGCTACCTGCCGGTCATCTCCAGCCGATCACCGTCCCTGTAGAACCGTTCTTTCGTGTTGGATTAGACCTGCTCGGTCCCTTTCTCACGTCATCCTCTGGGAACAAATGGGTAGCCGTCGCGACTGATTGCGCCACCCGATACGCTATCACTCGTGCTCTCCCTACCAGTTGCGCCACTGACGTTGCGGACTTTCTCTTGCGTGACATTATCTTGCTTCATGGCGCCCCGCGACAGCTGCTTACTGACCGTGGTCGAAACTTCCTCTCGAAAGTTATCGCTGACACTGTGCGTTCCTGCTCAATTCAACACAATCTGACTACCTCATATTATCCTCAAACCAATGGCCTGACAGAGCGGTTAAACCGTACTCTTACCGATATGCTGTCCAAGTACGTTTCCAAAGACCACCACGACTGGGACATTGCCCTTCCTTACGTAACATTTGCGTACAATTCGGCACGACACCGCCGGATTTTCTCCGTTTTATCTACTGTACGGTCGCGAACCTACCTTGCCACTAGACACGGCACTTTCTCCTGCTGCGATCTCAACAAGCGAGTATGCGCGCGACGCCATCGCCCTCGCCGACCATGCACGCCTGCTTGCCCGTGCTCGACTGACGGCCTCACAAAGCCACTCAGCAGTGTCATTACAACGCCCGCCATCGTGACGTACAGTTTTCGCCTGGTGCGCTCGTGCTCATGTGGTCGCCCTCCCGTCACGTCGAACTTTCAGAGAAGCTCCTTTCGCGATACACAGGGCCCTACCACGTGCTGCGCCAGGTGACGCCTGTGTCTTACGAAATTGCTCCTGTGGGTTCAACCTCGTCCTCTCTTCTGGCATCAAGTGATGTCGTGCATGTCAGTAGGCTCAACCGCTTCCGAGGCCGACCTTCAGTCGCTCTGAGACGGCGCTTTTGCAGCCGGGGGTAGTGCTACGGAACAATATGTGCGATCACGAAAAGGCGAGCAGTGCCAAGACGACGACGACGATGAGTAGCTAGCGCGGGCTGTTGCCTCTTGGCCAAGCGCAGCGTATTTTCTTGTAAATATACTTGTACATAGCTTTTCGTCTGCGTCTTCCTACGTAACAATATTAATACTCATCAGTGTGAAACTCATTGCTCGTTACACAATTCTGGGACCCCCCTCCTACCACCATAGAGCACCGACTGATGGAATGCATTTTTGGACTCCCATAAAAAACGGAAAATCATGCTCTGCCCTGCAGTAGAAAAATCCTAGTGCCGCCCTTGATTCTTGGTGATCTTATATGATGCAAACGTATTTGCACACTGCCCCGACGATGTCGTTCCTGGAAGACACATTGTAGATGAATTGTTTTTGCGCATTTGATGACTTATTTGATTAGCTGTGTCATTGATATCACGAATAAGAGATTTCAAAGAGGGCAACACGAAACATCTTTTAGCGTTGGCACTTGGGGCGTGGCGACGTTGCAGTTAAATTCGGTGAGTCCGTTGTATTCCTTGCAACCGTTCGTATACTAATGCCTCAATGCGTATTATAATATTCAACTGATAACCACCTGCAAAATTGTCACGCAGCGCCAACTGATGTCCGATTTAGAGCCATATGGTAAATACACGTCGGAAGCACGTGTTATGAGTATGCTGCTTTACGGCCCGACTTCTTTCATGATCTGCGAAAGAAACTTGCTTACCTAGAAAATACAGCACACCCTCCCTGGAAAAGCACATTAATTCCTCGTTGTTTATCTTGCGAGTACAAACGCAGAGTGCTTACCGCGCCAGACGTCTGTGTGACGTTTAAAGTTCCAACGAAGTCTCGCGTCTTTCGCTTTTGTGCTGAAAAAGTACCCAAAACTTGCTGTCTCTCCGGTTCCTCTAGAATATTCTTTATATAAGCAGTAAATTATACCTGAAACGTTGTGGTCAAAAAACATGTTACCTCCAAGATTGGGGGCACGCGCTGGACGTTGTCAACTCTCCGAGTCTATGTGAAGGTTCAGAGTACGCAGATTTCAAGGTGGCGTCGCCACCTGTTTTTCGCTTTTACGGGCTTAATTAGCACTCCGCGTCTATAGTACTGATGTACAGTTGGCCACAGAAGTTTGCATAAGATGGACTCCGCGACAAATGGGATTTATATATGCTCTTTCTAAAGCCCAACTGCAACGTAATCTTGGGCCGCGTAAGAAGCTTGGCTTCAGATATCGTGGGTATAGAGCAGCCTCCGTGTGGAATCTCACGCGTGAAAAGCTAGCAGATGCGTCACCAAATGTGACGTATGATCGACAACGGGCTCCTTCACATGACCTCCGAAATTAGCACAGACCTGTGGCACTACTAAGTGAAGACAAACATCTCGGAGGCGACGTGCTAGGATTTACGTCCTAACCACTCCAACAACCAGAAGCACGGACGCGTCGTCTGCCTAGGTGCTGTTTAAAGTATGATAATGTTGCATTTCCACGGCCCGAACAGTTACGAGGCACAGACCGCTCGAACATAGAAGACGTTTATTTAGGGGCGTGCGATAGCTTTTATCCCCTGAAGTGGGAAGGGAAGTGGGAGTGGAAAGAAGGAACGCAAGTATACTGCGCATGCGCAGAACTATCATGACGAAGACACAACAGATAATAAGAATCCGCTTCGAAGGTGTACACTCATTTATAACGAATTTCTTTAGTTATGGGGTTTTAGGTGCCAAAACCACTTTCTGATTATGAGGCACGCCGTAGTGGAGGACTCCGGAAATGTCGACCACCTGGGGATCTTTAACGTGCACCTAAATCTAAGTACACGGGTGGTTTCGCATTTCACCTCCATAGAAATGCGGCCGCCATGGCCGTTTATAACCAATTCGGCTAAAGTAAAATTTCGTTAGTTGGCTTTAAAGGGCCCCTTACCAGACCCCATAGCAAATTTTGGTTATATGCTGGAAGTTGTTACGTGTCCTTTAGGGAGCGTTCTGCCGCAAGAATTTTTCAAGTGGGCTCATAAATAGCCGAGGTAGAAATATTTCAGACTCGCGAACCCATGATTTCAGCAAGCGGGCTTCACTGCATAGCGAGACTCCCTCCCCACTCACCCCGTCTAGCCTACGCAAGCGAAATTTCTTCCCTGCGTTCTCTCATACCGGACCTCGACGATCGCGTGACACATACGTCCGGGCCCCGCCTTTTTCTTTCTCCTGTTTTTTTTTTTTTTTGGCGATGCGCACTTCCGGTGGCGGCGTTGCGCGCGAGCTGTTATCGTTTCCCGCAGCGCACGATTTTGCACGCTCTGCACACGGAAACATGACTTGCGGTATAAATCAGTGCTACACGAATAATGAGGCAGAACAAGCGGATCGCAGAGCATGATCACCACGCTGGAGCACGGTAGAAAATGGCGTAGTTTCGGTACCTGCGCACGTGACCGCACGACCGTGGGAACAAGCGGACGAAGCGGAAGTACATCTCTCTTGCTTCGGTGAGAAGTAAAAAAAAAAAACAAGCACACATTCCGTTTGTGAGTTTTATTATTTCTCTAAACTTGAATTCGTCAATTCAAGCAGCAGATCGCACAGATGGTGCCTTGAATAATTCTCGTAGTTACGTGTCACCACGAGCGAAGTCACACCAAGGCACACGGACCGCTCGGCGTTGTGTTACTCCGCTAGCCAATCACAGAAGGAAACAAAGTCGCCATCATGCAATGTTTTCAAAATGGCATCGTACTTAATTGATACCTCCAGAGCGTCTGCTGTTCTTGAAGAGTCTTTTCATCGGCGGAAGCGATGAGATGGGCCGCAGACATGGACGAAGTGTATGAAGTCTGATCATTTCAGTCTTCAAAAGTCCTCGGTACAGTTCATTTCACTGCTGAGCGCGCTTTACTCATTAAACTTCAATGCCAACTGAAGAGAAACTTGACAGTAAATAGTTGCAGCGAAGCAGGTATCTTATTTCAGTTCAATAAAGAATTAGTCTTTCACCGTTCCACTATAATAGACGAGCAAAAACGTACAAAATTATGCCCTTATAGTTTTACTTTTTATGGTTACAGCCTTATTTAGGTAACAGGGAAAGTTTCAATATGAACTATTTGCAGCCTCGCGGAGGAACAGTGGTTGGAGGTTATGAGGGCGTGGGCGGGGCTTCACTGCAGACTTAAGTTGTATCCGACTACAGTTCTTTTCTTGCGTGAAATGTATGTAAAATATACCTCTAAACTCTAGAGAAATAAAATCGCGACAAGCCTCTAAGCTCCGTACATAATTTAATTTATTAGCTATGCGAGAATCACTTTCGCTGTCATTTCCCAGTAAGTTATTGTGTCGTGACATGTGGTCCCATGGGACATAAGAGTTTTATTATTGTATGAAATTCTGTCGAAGGAGCCGGGCATTACAACGGTCCGGTTCCCTCGGTCGACTCGTATGCTGCTACTCGTTGTGAGGGCCAATGTAGCAGCATGGCGAACGACAAAGCGAGTCAGAGCAAGTGTTAAAACCAGGGGCGTAGCCAGAGGGAGGGCTTAGCTTATGGGGCATCATCCCTCCCCTGATATGTTTTCGTGTTGTCCATACACCGCCTACCAAATCAACCTCCGGCGCCGGAAATCATTCTGGATTTGTCTAGAATGTATATTTCACGCTCGAAAACCCATCTCAGCGCGTACATAGCGAACTCAGGCTTGATTTCCTGGCAATGCCCATTCACCAGGAGTCACATGCCGCAAGGAGCCCCATCCGAGCACAAAGTTTCAAGGGCGCGCTTTGATGGCGAGCGGGCTTGTCACGCCATCTCGCGGAGGCCGCGGAATCTACGGAGCGCATGGATCAAACTTTTGATGCGAAAGGCGCATTGACATTTCTAAAGTCGTACTTTAGATTTTCCATTCCGGAACTTTGTGGGTTTAATGTTGTTACAAACATTTGACGCCAAAGGGGCATTGACTTTTCTAAAGTCGTACATCGAAACATACAACGAGACAAGCCAAATAAACACACTATCAGACAAGTTGACAAATCACGCAACAAGGTCCGATGAGACGAAGCGTTGTGGTGGTTCATTTGTGCCGTCATGTCACAGAAAAAAATATCAACATTCTTTTCACCTACGCCGAAGCATCCATGTCAAGACACTAAAGCCAGCAAAGGTAACTACGCTCTTATTTGTTGTTCTACTTTGACTTTTATTAGCGACGACACATTAAGCCTCTTCAATTTTCTTGTTCTCACTACCCGCGGGCGGCCAGAGCCAGCCAGAGCGCACGCGTTTTTCTCGTGTTGCCTTGACCACAGCGCGGCGCACTTCGGCGCGCGTTCGTTTTTCTCCGGCCGAGTGGATTTTCGCCTGGCAGATTTTTGGACGCTTTCTGGCTAGCAGACGAGTAAAAGAAACAATGGTCGCTCGTCGCCATCACTGTGGGGACTCGACGTATTGCAACAAGTTAGTCTTGTCTCGCCGGTGTGGGATTTACCGAGCAATATGCGTATGATTATCTGTGGTGGAACAAGTGTCTCACGTTTTCTTCGATATTCCTTCGGTAGCCACATTAGGTGCCCAAAGTAGGCATTCGACTTTGGCCAACATGCTTTCCATTGCCTTTTTTTTTCATTTCGCTACTCCCGTCTCACAAAAGAAAAAAAAAAAGATTGTTGCGGCGCAGCCAATTGTCGCATGGTGAAAGTTCGATTTTATTTCATTGACGTAATGATGACTGATGTGCTTGTGTTAATTTTTGTGTAGTAAGCGAAAACCTTGTCCGCTCCCGCTTATGAAACAGCTGCAATAGCTTCAGCATTTACCGCTCGCAATATGTTGCTTGTTAGATCGGCCTTAGTCGACATCACGACCGGCTTTATTACTCGCGACCTGCTCACTACGCCGGCTCCTATGGCGGCGCGTGTCCGCGTAAATATCACATGACTGTTCAGGAGGGACGGCGCGCCGCAACAGGTGGCGCCACAAGTTACCCTCATTTCGGCAGCGCCCACCGTACGCTTCTGTTTGCTTCAGTACGCTTGTGTTACCATGTTGCCGGTAGGCCGAGTTAAACCGCATCGTTTAAGCACGCACCGCAAAGACGTGTTAATATTCATCAGATGCAATAATCGCGGACAGCTTTCTGTATACAGTGGTAGTTAGGAGCGCGAGCTGTCAGCTAACACGCCTAAGTCTCTGGCTATAATGAGCGCGCGAGAACAGCGCAGAAGCAGGCGTCTCGCGCTCGTAGCAATTCCCCTGCATAGCCACAAAAAGCTGTACCCGACTAAAGGCTGATAGCGGTAATATTTTTCTTTCTCAGCGCAGCAGTTTTGCAGCTAAAACAAGCTCAAAGAGCGGTTGTAGTGGTGGGCGTGGCTCTGGTGCTACTCAAACTTCGTTTTTTTTTTTTTTGCGTGCACAGCTGCACAACCTGAACACGATTGCTTCTGCTCTGTAGCTAGCAGCATCCCAGGGCGAAGCCGCGCTACTTTCCGCCAATTTACGACAAAAAGCGCGCTATGCACACTTACTCGTTTTCAGGAGCATTCACCCGATTGTTAATCCTTTCAAGACGCACTCTACATGCAAAACGAATAAAATCAGACTAGAAAAGCTTGTTTGCCAGGCACAATAGCCGGTCGTGGCCACAACTTTATTTCAGGTCAGCCAGATTCTTACACTTTTAGGACCGTTCGTGATTTCGGTTTGGCATTAATTAATTTTCGTTCGGCGTGCTCTTCTGTGAGATCAGAGGCAAAATTGGGCAAAAATGGCCTCATAAACTTGTGGACAATCAGCTTTAGCAGGGCCCTTCTGTGAGGCTCTGTGGTGCCCTTCAAGCACACAAACAGCGTATTTTTTGTAAGTGACGGCAGCACTAGGTCTGCAAACTTCTTAAGCGGCGTTGGCCCCCTAACAAGCACAGGAGCCACACTTGATGCAGCACCTTCCAGGCGGCTGACGAACTCTACGAAAGCCAAGGTAGGGTGCGATAGCCCTCCCCTGTCCGTGCCTGCTATGATGACAGTAGTAGTAGACTGAGAGGCTGGTGCCCTCAAATTAATATGAGACAGCCCTCACATGTGATACCCTTCGCTGTGCGCCCGCTCGATTTGCAGAGCGGAACGCAGCAATGCACCATCGCGAGCGATGATTTTTACGGCCTACGAAATGTAAAGGCTCTCAGCAGTAATTGCGTTCTTGGCACGTATGTGGACAGCAATCAGAACAGCCGGAAACACTGTGTTCAGGCAAGCACAAAAACACAACGAAGAAGCCGCCACTGCTACAGCTACGCCAGCCCGCACTCGGCGTGGGGGTAAGTTCTGGCGCCACGGAGAGCAGCGGCGGTCGGGCGAACTAAGAATGAACTAAACAAGCAGTAAAAAATCGGGGGCTACGGAGGCGGCTCCGGTGAACAGGTCGCGAAGTAATAAAGCCGGTCGTGGTCGACATGAGAAATGTAAAATTCTGCCTGTCGTGTAAATTTATCTGAGTAGTATGAAGAGATCAGGGAAAATGTGTTCTCATACTAAAGTCTGCAATGTGTGAGTAATTATTTTGCAAGTTTGCCATCTTGGTTTGATTAGTGCCATTCCTTGCCTTTCCAGTTGCTTGGAATTCTGCCTCCCAAGGCTCCAAGAATCAGTACTCTCGCCCTGCTGCCAGCAGTCATTGGTCATCCATCCCTTGTGTGAAATAAACTAGATATAGAAGCTGCTGCATCTTGAATCTTTTTACACTTGCAGATTTGCTGCTACGAAGCAGCTGTTAAGTCTGCGGTATGAATGAATCGTAAAAGCAAGCTTTGCATAAAATGTGCGCATGTGAACATTTGAAATATGCGTTTAAATCTATGTGTAAGCACCGCACATATCGAAAAGGTGCAGCTGCTGTCTGTGAAAGATGGTTAGTGATAAATATGACGCTCTCTTAACGGTCTCTGACATAGCTGCAGGCACGATAGTGCGCTTGCCAACGTTAATTAATCGGCTGGTTTTGGTTGCCAAATTGCGTTAACATAATTGTGCACCTTACGTGTGCGAAGTTTTCTTTAAACATTCTTTAAACATTTCTTACTTACCGGCCTCGGCGAGAAAAATTCAAATGTATGCTGAGAAACATCGCACCGCTTTTTGTTGCAAGGTACTGCGTGTTTGCAGGCAAACTTTTGAGCTGTTCGAGCCACAGGCGTAGTCAGGATTTCATTTTGGGGGATCGAGTGGGGTCTTACTCAGTATATGCACGTTCGTGCGCGTGTTTGTATATGCGCGTGTATATATGTACATACGATCTAAAAATTTCGGGCGGTTGGAACACTACTCCCCTTCGGTTACGCTAATGGTTCGAGCGTAGCCTGCATTAAAAGTGTCATCTTGATCAGCACTTGCGAGCAATTGCCGCTTGTAACTCGCGACCAGCCGACAAAAAAAAAAGCAAATGGAACATCGCGCGGCATTTACTTCCAGCGCGCGCGATGAGTGGCTTCACGGCATAGCTGGACCATAATGCCGGACCTATGCGCGACTCTGCTCCCTGCGGGAGCATATGCAGGAAATACAGGAACACTACCCACTACTGTGCGACAGCGCCACGTGCTCGACTACCGGCGATGCATGGTCCCCTTGGTCGCGATCGTCAGCAGCAGAACAGCCGAACGGTGCACTAGATTCTTATCAAGCGTGACAAGGCTACAGTGTAACACCTGAACATCGCCCCCGAGGGCTCCGTGGTCGCTGCGCATGCGTTAGCTGAGAGAAGGTGAGAAAGGAGGACAAGTTGACTTTACCGGATGTGACGTCATATTGTTGTTTGTTTTTGCTTTTATGAAATAACTACTCTCGAACTCAGACGGCATGGCTCGCGTCTCGTTCGCGCGCGAACGTATGGATGTGGTCCGCTTTTAGTTTTTGGCGAATGCTTAGAAGCTTCAAGTTGCGGACACTGCGGTGGGCCAGGGCTTGATGACATTTGTTGCCTAGCTGCTGGTGCTACCGCGACGTACTTGGAGCAACGGTAAGTGTCGTGCAATTACCCGTTCTCTTGCTGACACGTAAAAAACCGGTTGCGCATTCGAGCTGCGGTCGATGCAGTGGCGTAGCTAGGTCGTCTGGTACCCGGGGCCCATAGGTCTTTTGTCACTCCCCCCCCCCCCCGGGTGTAGTCGAGGAAGGCTAGGATATCGACAATTTCCGAGTTTCAGCACCGGTACAGCCGCCTTGGATACCGCGCACGTCCCCCGGGTCCCCCTCTCCTTCGCTTTCATTCCCAGAGATGGGGAAAACAGCAGGTATTGGCGGCGAGGAGTTACGGAGTCGCCACCCATCGGAAGCGCCTCGCTGGCGTAGTATGAAGGATCACGCGGCGCGCTCCTCATAGGTTTTGCTGTCAGCGCTCACTGAAAACACCACGCGGGAGCTCTCCCGGACATTTCTGTAAGTACTTCCGAAACGAGAGAAGTTTTTTTAATGTCTAAATAACAATCTAGAATCGTTTACACACGCTATCTCTACCGAATGCGTACAGCGAACGCCACTGTGCGCGGTCGCCGCGATGGAGTCTCCCGAACCGGCTTCTTGCGTGAAACGTAGGCAAACGCTGAGAGCAAACTATGGGAAATATGTTCTTATATAGTGTTTGTATAACTAAATGGAGCGTAATAGAATGAACCCTCAATGCAGCGATCGCACAGATTCGCAGCGACAGACTGCGCGTCTGCATGCTTGTCCGCGCACTGCTTCGCTTTCGCCGCGTGCGCGTTTTCGCACCGTGCCATGAGTTTTAGGCCGCAGAATGAGCATTTGACAGTATACAAGCAACCATTGTTGCGTGGGCGCTACCAGAGCTGTTCAAAAATAACTTCATTGTAGAGACTTCGACGCCTACGGAGACTGAGATGGGCCGTTGCGACGATTCAATCTTCTTTTTTTTCTAAATTCTTGGACGTTTCAATATTATTTCTCGAGTTGCGTCGCACTATATGTTTATCAGTGTTCTCAGCGTGCCATTTCCCGCTGCTTCTTTTTTTGTAATCCAGTGCATTAATTCATAACGCGAACATGACCATATGCCATGCTTTTTTTTAATGTGCTTCTTACCGCTCCCTTTCCACTCCAGTGAACTTGCCAGTATCTATAGCATCGACAAGTTCATAGAACAAACCATCATGACATTAGTCGGGCAGCGGACTCGGGCCAGCGTCTCAGTGCGCGTTTTTCGAACATCGCAGACCGGGCGCCGTAGCAGAAATCTTCCTCACGTCTGTGCTTGCTGCATACCCGAGTGGTAGCCGATGACTGCTTGCCGATTTTATGTTTAGCGAGCCAAGCTTCACGCAGCTTCTTTTCCTGCGGCTACGTATGAATAAGGCTTACATCGGGCTCCGTTGCGTACGTCGGGCACTGTGGCACCGAGCAGTAGCCTACCATGTTGCGCGCCTTCAAAGGCAGCCACTACCTATTGTAGTGCTTTCAAGCGTTGTAAAGGAGACACTCGAAGCGGGAAAATCTCGCCACTAAATGAGGACCGCAGCGTACGAGGGAGCTTAAACTCTCGTTTTCAGCTCGCTTCGGCGCTCCCGAAGCAGCCGACGCGGCCGCTGTGTCTACGTCATCCCTACTAGTACGTCACGCCGACGGTAGCACCAGCTTTTCCAGTGGTGGAGCTCGAGGCCAATACACGCTGTTTTTTCTGCACCAAATAAAACAGGGTGCTGCACTGATAACTTGTGATAAGCGCATGTGCACATCTTCTGTCAGACTATAAGGCTTGGCAACCAATACAAATACGGCATCGTGGCAAATACGGCTCACGTCACAACTAAAAAAAAATATTTTTATAAAGTTTTAATTACCAATTTTAGCGGCAACATTGCATTTGCAAAATTGAAGGCCGACATTCATATCTTGCCCAACAACAACTTCACAAAAATCGTCGTAGGTACTATGGCCCGCAGTATTTTGGCTGTGGGCAGCCCTGAACGAAAACGAAAATTTATTTGTCTTAGTGACGCTGTTCTCCCCACCATATTAGAAAAACGGAAAACGCCACCTGCCTCCCTGCTGCGCGGACGCCAATGTTATGACAATTACGAGTTCTTTTCATTGTGATCAATGAAGACCTGCGTTTTTTATTTGCTGCTATACGGACAAACGTGATTATCCGAGCTGCGGTACCACCAAAAGATTGGGAACATAATAGAGCAGGCTTCGCGTCGATTCTTGGCGTCACCATAAAAAAAAAAAAAAAAGACCGCGATGAAGCCCGTGCCAGCGAAACCTGTTGGTCTGCACTCGCAATGGAAAGGGTTGAGGGATCAACCTCATTGGTCCACTATTTCATATTTCTTTCGCTACTGCCATACTGGGCGCCGCCCACAGTGCCAAAGTACTGTAGGTTGTAGCACCCAAAACGATTTTGTTTAAGAACTTTTTGTTGAGGTAATCATATGACTTCGCTTCCTCAATTCTGGAATTGAAGTGCTTCCACTCTTAGTACAAATTAAGGGATTATTAAGGATATAGTTATTACTTATCTGCCATATTTTTCACGCTACCGAGTTCCTAGTAATCACAAAGATACATAACTTATAGAATATAGGAAAATATCCTTACAAAATTCACGTTTCTTTTTGTAAAATTCTGTGCAGCTGACACAGACACTGTACTTGTGACATGAAGTCACACAACAACAACAGTTTTCTGAAACTTTCGAGGGTAAGAAGGAAAGCGTGAAACATAACGGCAGGTTTCGCAGCGGCTTCTCGGAGCGAGCGGGAGAGGGGAAGTAAACGCGAGCTGAACATCGCCGCGCCCGCGACTGTATACAGCCTGTCGAGTCATGTGCCGCCAAACTCTTCGGCCGCACCGAGTCTGAAGACGATCCAGAGAATCCCATTTGCGACTTTTGGCGGCCGCACTTATGCAACGTCGCTCTCAACGAACGCTTCGCCGTAAACGAGAGCGCCGGGCGCGCTCGTTCAACGCCCTCTTGCTGCTGTCTTTGTTCGTCTTCGCTGCGCGTTCTGAACAGAAGAGGGACCCAAGAGCCTCAACTACAGTGTACTAGAATAGGAGAATAGGAATTATAGTACACTGTACCTCAACGCCTTCCAAAACCTAACTGTGTGTTTAGCGACTCCTGCTCCCAGCATGAACGCACGGCACGATCGCACGCCACATGAAACATTCCGCTAAGGCGAAGAGTTTAGCGACCATTTTGCGAATGAAATTTTTTCGCCCGCACATTCGTGCAATTATTTCGTGGGGTGTTGATAGAGCTGCAGCCGACAATTCCGCGGCGCAACGCATCGGGTACATGAGCTCGGGCTACTAGATACCGGAGCATTCTTTGCCATATGCGCCCAGTCAAGCCGGCGGAAAAAGGGGGTGTCTTCAGGCGTATGACACCCCCCCCCCCCACTGGCCCCTTGCACCCGGGGCCCACGGCCCCCCGGCCCCCCCTGTTGCTACGCCACTGGGTCGATGTGATCTCGAAATTCGAAGGAACACGAAACGGTTGTCGCAGGTCCCGCAGTGATCGCAGTATAATTTATTCGTTCGTGCCTTCAACGCTGCAGTTCCTACGCGTTGCACCGATGTAAAAAAATGAACAAAGAGACAGCGACATCTTCCACGCGCGAGAAATGCATGCACTCAACTGGCGTGGATGTCGTCCTATGATGTTTATCGCGTTCTTAAGTCTATTTTTCTCCATCTCTATAGACCGTTTCATCGGGCGAGGAGGATAGGGCGCGCGGAGAGTTTTTCCTCCTCTCTGGCTTGGGCGATCCGGCGCGGCGCTGCTTGAAAGTATTGCTGTCGCGTGCTGCGGAACGATTTCGAGATGTTTTAGACCTTACTTAGTGAACTTTACGCCATGTTCGTTCATATAAGGTCGTTAGGGAAGCCTTTTGGTGCATCAGTAACTATACTGTAGGCAGAAATATGTCTTGGGGGCGCAAAAAATGTGACGCGCATAATCAGCCGCGATGTACGCACATTATCAGTCGCGGTGCGTGTTTGTTTACTATTTTGCTTATATCGGTTTTAATTCAACAAAGAAAGCCGGCGTCTCTGCATTACCAGCATTAAATGGTAAATCAGCTCACTGTCTGATCCACTGGCGTAGGGAGTAAAACGTAAAACATAAGAGCGCATGCTCGTGCACGGCCAACCTAAGGCAACCACGAACCATCTGAGCGGCAGGCTTTACCAAATATTTGTGATACACTGGCATCGTTCTCACGCATTTCAAGCCTAGTATGCTTCGAATTACCATATGTCTACGCTAGCCTTGCTGCATGAGGCCCATGGTGCTGCTCAACACAGCGATCACTGCGGTTGGTGAGCCAGCACGGTACATATATAAGCTGTGTGCTTCGGCATTGCCTTTTTTGGCCTGTATACAGCCATAATATTCGAGAGGGTTTGCATAAAAAGAATGCGATGGCTATTTTTCAGCGCAAAATTTCCGTAATACGTGTGAGCGCGTCGTAGAGAACTGAACGAACACAACCGAAATAAAAAAAATCGCTTACCATCCTCTTTCTCTAAAAAGCAAGAGAAAACGGGCTAATGCCGCACAATGTTTATAAATATATAACCGCTGATGCCGTATGCTTGGACCATGCGCTATATAGAACAAAGATATCTGTAATCCAGCACCTACTACTGCTTAGGACGCCCGCGCAGTTCGTAAATAGTCGCTTTGCTGGACAAGCTTAATTCAGACTATAAGGTATGCTGCTATTACTAGCCAAAACTATCTTATTCATAGGTGGAAACCTCATCCATCCAACCAAGTAGTCACGCAATGTAACCTGCAGCGAACAGTTTGAACGCTTGTCAAAGTATAACAGCACAGCTCCCATCGTAGCAGAACGGTACCCACGCTGTTACGATCATCGCGTATGTTTCATGGCTCATAAACCGCAGCTTAGAAATAGAGGATAATACTGCAATAAGGTCACATTAGTGATTGGAACATTCAGAAATAAACAATTGATCTACCAGGCTGATTGTAGGCTCAAATATGCGCGCACACATCGCGCTGCGTGTTCCGTCCACCTCAACGCCAGCAGAAATTCCGGCCACGAGGCCTTAAACCACTTCAGCACGTTTCACAAAACCGTTTACCACGTGGAAGACGCACGTCATACTAAACAGACCGCACGACCGCGAAAGCAAACGCCAGAACCTACCGCCGAGCGTATACCTGCCATGCAAAAGACCGCTTTCACCCAAGCCAGTATGGCGCTGCTCATAGGCGGCGCCACTGCGTTCACAATATGGCGGCGCCTACAAAAAAACGGTCTATAGGATGACTACGCTATGCCCTTCTTATTTACCCATGCAGCGCATTGCTGCATTTAATTACCTTTCTCACTGCTGACCGCGGTATGGGCGTCAGAGGCTTTCATTCGTTGCAGTGAGATAACGAAAGCGTATTTCCTTCACTTAAAGCTTCTTAGTAGCTCCTTTGCGAGCCGTGGAGTTAAATCATACAATGCGTACGTTGTGAACGAGCTGGTAAACGAAACCACTTTACTGCTGCTGCTACTATCACTTTTACGGGAACTTTCAAAATTAAATATGAGTATGAATCGGCTCACCAAACTTTATATGCACGTCCGTTGCTTTCGTTCATAGATCATGTGCGTAGCTTTGCAACCGTGACCGATATTGTAAAAACAGCAAGAAGACAGATGACACAAGTAATGTGTCTGCTTTAATTGTTGTATGTGCTGTGTTTAGAATATCAACCAACCCCGCGCAGTCGTGCTGTTTACAGCTAAAACGTGTTTTTTCTTGTTGCATGAGGAGCATTTGCTTCTAATTGTGGCAGTAACGTTGTGAATTGTCCTCGGCCCAGATCGCTGACTGTCTGCGAACTTGTCTAATTTGTTTCATTTTGCTGCTGTCTTTACAGCTTCTGCTCATTTCTTCTGCCTGCACCTTATATTTGTTGTGTTTATCGAGACCTGGCCTGTCTCTGCCTCGTTGAAGACAAATGGACACAAGTACTGGTTGCTGTTGGTTTGTTTGGTTTGCTCAGTCTGAGCGTGGTATGTATATCCATTTGCTAAAAGGGTATGTAGCTGCGTCTAATGCAGGTACTGCTCATCTAAAGATAGATTTAATAAGTAGTGGTTTGAGTGAGAATTAGTTGCTTTGAGTGATGTATGACACCAGAGAGTTATTGTTCTAGAAAGGTGACAAAGCTGGTCCACAAATTTAAGGTATGGAGATGCTTAACCATTTATGTGTTCTAAGTTGCCATGAAGTATTACACACATTTAAAATTTCAGTTGCAAAAGACATAGTAGAAGAAGAATCCAGAGGATTTGCTGCCAGATGTCTTGCGACAATAAATTGAAGAGAAAGCATTATAGTGTGAGCTGTCAATGATTGTCGTCAGCTCTAACCCATTTTTCTATATAGTCACTGTTGCTTCATTGTCTGTTGCCATCACATGCTTGTTATAAACAAAAAATTGAGCTGCATGATTCCCCTGATTTTTCTCGCTCATAAGATACAAATGTTTTGATTTCGGCTGCCTTGGGGCCTCATGGTAGAAAACGAGTGTTTATTAGCCAGTTGTCAGCTTCTAAGATCATGTGCTTTGTAATGTGGGTGTTTTAAAGGATACTACACGTCTGCCATCATAACTGTGAGTGCTGCTGCCTAGCACACCCACGGCTTTGCTTAGTACATATGCGCAGCTATCCAAGAAAATTGACATTGGGACAACTGCCGTTGAAGCTCACTTGGTAGAGCATTGCAAGCACAAGGCAGAAAACGTGGGTTCAGCTTCGTTGTCTCTTATGCAAAGCATTATCATGAGCTGTCTCCTGGCTTCTTCGTACATCCAGTCAGATAGGCTCAATAATAGTTAGTAACGTGCCTGATGGTGGGTCGTTAATCTGGGTCCTTAGTGCAGCAGCCCAATTCTTTACCCATTAGGCTAAAGATGCATGCATAGCGCGCCAGATTAATCTCATTGGTTCTCTCGTAGCAGCTAATTTTTTCAGATGTTATGTGACACAGAGTTTGGGATTCACCCGTTTCAGCTCAGATGCAACAAAGCAGGTGTTGTGTCTATTTCGGTGAGAAGTGTGTGCAGTTGTTTTGGTTTCTCTGTGTTGACGTAGTGTGCTTTGTATTTCATGTGGTGTTAGGCATTACCTCAATCGCAGCTTCAATGCTGTGCCCATAAGACCAGTTGTAGGTAGGTGCTCAGGAGTAACGGGAAGCTCATTCTTCCTCATTCTCTCTCGCACACAGCAGGTAGTGCGTCCAAATTAGTGCCATGCACCTGTGTGGGGCATTTCCTCGTTCTTATTCTGCTGATGTGTTGTACATAGGGGGAAAGTCAATCCTCTACATCATGGTTGTCAGTGCCGCTTAATACAGTGCAGTCTCAGTCTCGCTGCCTTGAAATGTCATAAGAGGTGACATCTGGGGGTAAAGTAGCATCTTGCTGTACCTTGTCATCGGGCATAGCCAAGTTTGTGGTTGCGCAACCCAAGGATCCTGGAACTTTCTGTGGGACCAATGGCACCGATGTTGAAAAGTGGGTGGCTATGTACGAACGTGTGAGTGGAATCAACAGATGGGACCCCACGCGTGTGCTAGTTAACCTGTTGTTCTACCTAAGAGGCACAGCAAAGGTGTGGTATGAAAACCACGAAAAGGAGCTAACCAGCTGGGACCAATGCAAAGAGAAGTTGACAGAGTTGTTTGGCAAACCAGCCGGCCGTAAAATTGACGCAAAACAGGAATAGGCCTCCTGTACCCAATCTCCCACGGAGTCCTATCTCTTGTACATCCAAGACATACTGGCACTTTGTCGTAAAGCAAACCCGATCACGACATGACGGAAGCTGAGAAGGTCGGGCATGTGCTTAAGGGTTGCTGACGACGCCTTTAATCTGCTCATGTGCAAAAGCTGCTCTACAGTTGATGTTATCTTTAAAGAGTGCCAACAATTCCAGCACGCCAAAAGCCGATGCATCTTGCAACCATTCGCCAGACTTCCCACTACTGCTGCAACGCCAACGTGTGAAGATCAACCCACACAGCAGCATGCGTCGCCATCGGAGGATGTGGTGCGAATCGTTGACGTGAACTGGATACGATGGCGCCTGCATTTCTGTTTGCCTATCCCTGATGCTACAACATTTTCAGCCCCCTTCTTACAAGCCATCATTCACCAGGAACTTGAAAACATTGGCTTACGTTCTGTCTGTGCTCTTGCCAATCCCAGAGCTAACAAACGCCCTTCTACTATTTTTGCTCCACCCCGACGCTTCTCTCCGCGTTATCGCAACCCGACTGAGTAGAGAACTGCGGACGACCAGCCGATATGTTTCACCTGCTGCCGCATTGGTCATGTCGCCTGATACTGTCACAACTCGTGGCCCTTAACACTTCGCATGCCGACCAACCTGAGCCGTTGTGATGAGAATGCCCGCAATGTTTCGCCCACCGCCGAATCTAACAGCACCAACTCTGCTAGGAACATGTGGTACAGTCGCTCACCATTGCCGCACGGACACCAGTCTCGTTCACCGCAAACACGTCGCCTTTCGTCCCCTGTGGCGTTTGGCCGCACCCGTTCGTAAAACTAAGAAATGCAGCTCTCGGAGGTGGTGCTGCATTGCCTAATGCTGCAGCAAATCCTCTGTCTATGCACACAAGGAGAAGTGTAATTGGCGTTAAAATAGACAGCATAGCTGTCCAAGCGCTCATCGACAGTGGAGCCCGCATACCTGTGATGAGTGCTAGCCTGCGTAGTCGTTTAAAGAAGGTCCTCACCCCAGCAGCTGCCCGAGTGCTTCATATGGCTGACGGTGGAATGCTGGTTCTTGGAATGTGTACTGCAAGTATAGCTGGCCGCCCTACTTCTGTTCTCTTTACTGTGAGCAACATCTTCCCTCACAACGTTATTCTAGGATTTGACTTTTTATCCTCTCATTCTGCTCTCCTCGACGCCACGGCCAACGTTCTTCAGTTAGAACTGCCTCAACTCGCCGATGCTCCGAGCACCGCCCCACCGCACTTGTGCTCGCTTCGTGATGTGCGTCTGTCACTCGAAGCAGTTACTTACGTCACTTTGACCACCCAGCCACAGTTTCCTGATGGTGAATATGTGCTTCGCCACATCATCGATGTGCTTTGAACCGGTCACGGTTACTAATAATGACCTTGTTTTACCTCTTCTGAATTTGAGCCTGTGCCCTCAAGTGATTCCGGCCAGCATGTTCTTGGACAGCGTTTCTAGTGGTTCTGAATTTGATATTGTGAGTCTGAATTCTGAGAGTGGTTTATTAGTGCCAATCGCAGCGCCCAGCTGTGGTTCCTTAACGGACGACTTTGCGAAAATGACTGCACTTAACCTCACCTCTGCACAGGCCAGGGACATACGTCTCGTGCTTGAATCGTACAGTGGAATCTTTGATTTCGGCAACAGGCCTTTAGGCTGAACATCTGTTGTTCACTACCATATAAACACTGGAGACACAAATCCTATTTGTCAGCGTCCCTATCGTGCATCGCATGCTGAACGTCGAGTCATCCAATCAGAGGTGGGAAAAACGCTCCGCAAAGGGGTCATCGAGCCATCAGCCAGCCCTACGCCTGTCGTCCGTGTGAAAAAAGAAAGATGGTGCCTGGCATATTTTCGTCGATTATTGCCACTTAAATGAGATCACGCGAAAAGACATCTACCCACTACCATGCATCGATGACGCCTTGGACTGCTTGCACAGAGCTAAATACTTATCGTCCATCGATCTTCGATCCAGCTACTGGCAGATTTCGGTTGATGAAATGGTTGGAGAAGACAGCCTTCATCACACCGGATGGCTTATATCAATTAAAGTCATGCCCTTTTGTCTATGCAATGCTCCTGCGACATTTGAACTTGTGATGGACTCTCTTCTGCGATGCTACAAATGGACCACCTGTCTTTGTTACCTTGACGAAGCTGTTTTTTCTCCCATGTTGGGCAGCTGCCTTACCCGACTCACTGCCATTATTGCGGTCTTCTGAAAAGCTGGCCTCCAACTCCACGAAGTGTCAATTTGGGCACCGTCAGATTACCGTGTTGGGGCACCTCATTGACGCATCCGGTGTCCAACCAGATTCGGAAAAAGTTCGTGCCATACGCAGTTTCCCTGTGCCACATTCTGCTTCTGACGTGCGCTGCTTCTTCGGCCTGTGTTCTTACTTTCATCGTTTCATCAAAAACCTTGCCAACATTGCTCGGCCTTTGACAGATCAAAAAGAAGAACACACCATTCTCATGGGGCCCGGAGCAGGCTCATGCGTTTGCCGCTCTGATCAGGTTTCTGACCACCCTTCCCACACTTGCCCACTTTGATCCATCTGCACCGACCGAAGTCTACACTGGCGCAAGCGGCCATGGCATCGGCGCTGTTCTCGATCAACAACAGAATGGTACGGAGTGCGTGATAGCTTACGCCAGCCGCCTGCTGTCACCTGCCGAGAGAAATTACCCCATCACCGAGTGGGAGTGCTTCGCTTTAGTTTGGGCTGTCGTCAAGTTCCGGCCATATTAGTACGGCCGTACATTTTCGGTCGTTACAGACCACCACGCACTCTGCCGGCTGTCTTCCCTCCGGGACCCGACAGGACCGCTTGGTGGCTGGGCTTTGTCGCTCCAGGAATTTTCATTTATTGTCAATTACAAGACTGGATGCCTCCACAAGGACACTAACTGCCTCTCGTCACCCCGTGGATCCACTTGATCCTTCTGTGCATGATCCGGTGACCTGCGTGATGGCTTTCACTGACATGACTGACATGCGCACCGAACAACAACGCAACGAGTCCTTACAGTCCATCATTGCTGGAGTGCAATCACTCCGACAGCACTGACGGCACATGCCACATGTTCTTGCCACGCAACGGCATCCTCTACCACCACAATATGAACGCTGATGGCCCTGAGTGTCTCCTTGGTCGTCCTCATCATCTGCAATCTGTTCCTCTTGAACAACTTCACGATGCACCGACGGTGGGACACCTTGAAGTTTTGCATACATACGATCATGTACAACGCCGGATCTTCTGGCCAGGTCTCTACTGCTTTGTGCACTGTTATGTCGCAACTTGCGAATTGTGTCAGTGCCGGAAGAAACCTCCCCTACCACCTGTCGGATGACTCCATCCAGTTGAAGTTCCCTGTGAACCGTTCTCTCGCTTAGGCCTTGACTTACCTGGCACTTTTCCAACGACGACTAGAGCTAACAAGTCGACTGCCATCGCTACTGATTACATGACACGCTATGCGATAAGAAAGGCGTTGCCGACTAGCTGTGCAACAGACGTCGTCGATATTCTCCTCCACGACGTCATTCTCCACCATGATGCACCTCGACAGTTATTACAGACCGCAGCTGCTCATTCTTGTCTCTAGTTGTCGACGGCCTCGTCCGCTCTTGCGCCACTGAGCATCAGCTGTCCACCGCCTACCACCCACAAACAAACGGTCTTATGGAATGTCTGAACCGAACAATCACAGAGATGCTGTCGATGTAGGTCTCCAACGATCACCGCGACTGGGACACCACGCTGGCCATACTGCCGTTTGTGTATAACTTGTCCCGACGTGACACTGCAGGATATTCACCCTTTTATCTTTTGTATGGTTGCAACCCCACTTTGCCCTTTGACATCATAATCCCTTCTGTGCCACGTGTTGCAACTGACCATGCTCATGAAGTCGTCGATCGCGCTCACAGGGCATGTCAAGTCGCCCGATCTCGTTTATTAGCCCCGCAGCATATACCAAAAGAGTTATGACTGATGCCATCGCGATGTTAAGTTCGCACCAGGTGCTTGGATGCTCCTTTGGTCACCATGTCGTCGGGTTGGCCTCTCCCAGAAGCTTCTCTCTCACTACACAGGGCCTTATGAAGTCCTAAGTCAAGTTAACAACGTAAATTACGAGATTTCGCCACTTCAGTTTGATGCATCCTCAAGTCTGACGCCTGTTGACGTCGCGCATGTTTCGCGGCTGAAGCCATACTTCGCTCGCGATTCTTTGCCTACCATGAGCCAAGACGGCGCTTCACCACCCGGGGGTCCTGTTCCGGAAGGATGAAAAAAGAGAGGAAGAAGACCGCAGCACGCTGGCTGCTGCGTGCTGTTGGTGGTCAGCCATCTTAACTACTCTGCCTCATCTTGTATATTGGCACGTGTACTTCTTTATCTTTATTGGGTGACCACTTCTCGCCGCCTAACAAATGTTATCGCACAGCACAGGACGCGCCTGCATGTAAAAGAAGTTTCTGGAATGTTATCGATGGTTCCGTCCACTGTCTTTCACTGCAACTTGTGTTATCTGATTGCACGTGTGCGCGACGCGAATAATGTGGAACATTGTGGAAGGCACGCAGGTCCCAGTGACTGCTCTGGAACATTCGACGACAGATGTATAAAAGCCGACGCGCTTGACCCGCTCATCAGATTTTCGACGACCGCCGATCGTGTTCGCCGCTACCATCCTTCTTTGAGTGTAGCCTCTTTTGAGGGCACAAGTTCGCCCAATAAAACGCTTGTTTCGTTAATCATAGTTTTGCTGCCTTCTCAACCGTCACTACCACGTGACAATATATATTGTAAATACAGTTTCTATACTCCCAACATCCCCGTAACAGTATGCTTTGCCTCTGGCATGTTCATGATCTCCGATGGTATATAAAACTGATGCAGACTAAGCTTCACAAAGAATTATGTTCCGTCTCTTCCTTACAGGCTGCTGTGTTTCAGCTAAATCTGCTTTTCCTGTGTCCAGTGGTCCTGTCGCTCAATTAGTGCTTGCCTATTTCTGTTACACTGCAACCTCTCTCCTCTTGTCCTCCTGTCCTTTTACACTGCTGCAAACTTTTAGATTTCAATACTCGAATGATTAATAGAAAGATTGATGCTACCATATAATATGTGACGGCTGTCACGACGGCAATAATTTAGGTGGACCTGAAACTAAATGAAAAAACAAAACAGGCATGTGTGAATAGGAATAACTTCCTTGTGACAAAACTGATTCCATGCTAAACTTCGCCTCAAGGAAATTGGTCTTAAAAGTCTCAAACCCATTTGCGCATACTGCATAAGCCAAGTTTTCCACTCGTCAAAACAGCAGCCGCCACAAAGTGTTAGGAAAGAGGCAAAGAAACCATGCCTTTGCATTCGTACTCTCCTCACAAAGCTTGTGTCATATATGCAATCACTCACCATACACAAACACATTGGTCAACACTCTGTTTGGAAGAACCCGAACCAACACTATGTAGCCATTTACCTGCAGTATGCCTCCTGTAACATGAATCCCCACTGTGCTTGGAATCTACATAACTTTTTTTAATTTCTCAGGCATTTGGTGGTAGAGGCCAATGCATTAGACAGAAATCCTGCTACACTGCAGCAATGTTCAGAATGTAGTATGAAGTACTCTGTCTGGCTGGAAGTTGAAGATAGAAATTGTATTAGTCGTTAAAATATAGTAGCCAGTATTGAAACTACACATGCACTCAAGGCTGAGCCACATCACGAGAACACGGAAGAGCAGACACACACTTGAGCTGCATTGTGTAGCTTTACCAACAAGCCCAACTGTACACTGAAGTAAGGCATGTTTTGGGCTAGTCACCTCGTAGCTTCAGCAAAATTTTAAACTCTGCGAGGAAGACAGGACATGAACAAAAACATATATGCATGCACAAAGTGTAGACTTCCGACTGGCTTTGTTTGGTGAAGGCAGAGAGTTTATAGGGTTCTTCAAAATGGCAAAAGAAAGAACATTCGCAAAGAAATTGTGCACGAGGAAGTGACAAAAAATAGCAAGGCCACCTGTGCATTAAGAGCGCAGTAGAGTCCCAATGTGCCCATCTAAGAATTCTATTTCTTTCCTTGATAGGGATCAAGAAGGTGAGCTAACTTAGTTGTCACACCTTTTAGCGATGTGGAATGCCTTGATGACTTCTCTTTCTGTTCTTGAGTTTGCCTTCGAAAGGAATTTATTCTGTTCCTCATAAGGCAGGCAGCTTTTGCTGTCGCAGCTCCTGCACTGCAAGATGAGATTCTCAAGGAAAGAATTGAAGTCTTAGATGGGCACATTAAGACTCTCCTGCACTCTTAATGCATACATGGCCTTGATATTTTTCGTCAATACCTCGTGCACAAATTATTTGCAATTGCTCCTTGTTTTGCTATATTAAAGTACCTTATATATTCTTTGCTTTCACAAAATAAAACCAGTTGGAAGCCTGTGCTTTGTGTGTGTCTATGTTTCAGTTCACGTCCTGTCTTCCTCGCGCAGTTTAAAATTTTGCCTAAACAGTTGTCTAGCTTGTGTATACGATGAGTAATTAATATTATGATGACTGCAGCACAGCAATGGTCTAGTGGCATAGTGTCGACATAGTATAGAGATGGTACTAAGTTAAAAATTTGGAAATGCCATAAATTGTGCAATCAACCCTTATCCCTCGGTTTCCTACAGCTGCAGAGCACTTGACCACTGCAGCAGTCAAGCATGCTGTATATTGGGCAGTGCCAGGAATTGCGACATCGAGACAGGCTGCCACTAGAAGTTCCTTGGGCCAGGTGATAACTCAAATACATCCAAATATTTCTATATTTCACTATATAAACCTTTGTAGAATGAGGAACTTTTCAAGGGTGAAGTTGTTTCACACAAAGGAAAACTATTACTAAATAGTGACCAGTTCCTTTTGTTTTGTAAGCCAGATTGCATGTATTTGACATTGCTTACTGACTCTTAATTATTCTCGCTGTCCAATACAAGCATATGCACTCACATATGTTTTCAAACAAAATTATTGTGTGGAGCCATGTTTGTGGTGGAATAAAATTGGTCCCAATACAGAGCTTTGTGGCACACCAGATCTTACTAGCGATCGCAGAGAAGAAAGTTAATTAGTAGTTACAAATTGGTACCGGTTAGTTAAGAATTTACTAATCCAATTGGTAGTCCTGTCAATTCGATGTTTACTGTCGTTTGTGTATCGGACCAAGCCAATGTCCCCTGGCCTGGGCCGTCCCTAGCGCTTCACCTAGTGGTGGCCTTTGAAAATAGCAGTGTGGCACCAGTGGTTGCATCAGGATCTAGGCTCATGAAGATAGACAGCAACGTGCACAGGGCAAGCAGTTCGGTGGCCTGGTACTCGTCACATTTGTGGAGAACACTATAGTTTTTGCGAGTCCTAGCCCCTACCTAGGGTACCAGTCTGTGCACTGCGCGTGTGTGTGTATATATATATAGATATAATATGTTGTGCGGGATTGCTCGTTGGCAGCACGTGCTCATGCAGCAGCTGACGAGCCTTCGATGTGTTTCGCCCTGGTAGTGCGGTCGTCTTTGTGGTTCTAGAGCTGCGCTGGCATTGCCCAACAGGATATATCGGCATGGTGCAGAATTGCAGAGTGGGGGCGCTCCATTCTATTCCCACTTCATTCCTTCAGAGTTGTGGTTTATGTGATTCCAGTCCTTTTGTTGGGGTTCTGACAGTTGAACCATTCCAACTCCTTGAGTGGTCGAACTAATCTGCTCCAATCCTCCAATTACAGTAAACAAAACGCTTTCTGTATAATTACTTACTACTTGCGCCCCGATGCGGTAGCGTAGAGGTAGAGCATCTGCCTCACGTGCAAAACGACTGTGGTTCAAATCCCGGTGCCACGCAATTTTCCACTGGATAAAAAAAAATCCACATGTTGATACAGCTGTATAAACAGGCCTGATGGCCTGACCCCGGTGACCAGAACCGGTAATGCACTCCCTCACCAGAGCAGGATTGGCCACCTTGGTGCAGTACTTGGCCAGTACTTGGTCAGTCCTTGACCTTCTGTATGAATAGAACAATCAAACCTCGGCCCTCAGTCCCCAGCAGCTACTAAGCAACTGACCATTGCGGCGGTCAGACCTGTGATGCAGCAGAGCGTGCTAAGAATCTCTGGATCTGGACAGGCCGCCATTGGAATCTGGACCTGGCAATGTTTAACACTAGAATGTTTTCTAGTGAGGAGAGTCTAACAGTGCTATTGGAGGAATTAGCGGGCATTAAATGGGATATAATAGAGTTCAGTGAGGTTGGGAGGACAAATGAAGCATATACAGCGCTAAAAAGCGGGCACGTCCTGTGCCACCAGGGCTTAGCGGAGAAACGAGAACTAGGAGTCGGATTCCTGTTTAATAAGGATATAGCTGGTAACATACAGGAATTGTATAGCATTAACGAGAGGGTGGCAGGTCTTGCTGTGAAACTTAATGAGAGGTACAAATTGAAGGTCATACAGGTCTACGCCCCTACATCTAGTCATGATAACCAGGAAGTCGAAAGCTTCTACGAAGACGTGGAATCGAGCTAGATAAAGTCAAAACAAAATACACTATACTGATGGGCGACTTCAATGCCAGGGTAGGCAAGAAGCAGGCTGGAGAAAAGTCATTGGGGGAATATGGCAAAGGTTCTAGGAATAGTAGGGAAGAGTTATTAGTAGAGTTTGCAGAACGGAATAATTTGCGGACAATGAAGACCTTCTTCTGCAAGCGGGATAACCGAAAGTGGTCGTGGAGGAGCCCTAATGGCGAGACTAAAAATGAAATAGACCTCATACCCTGTGCTAACCCTGGCATCGTACAAGATGTGTATGTGCTCGGCAAGGTGCGCTGCAGTGACCATAGGATGGTAAGATCTCGAATTAGCCTAGACTTGAGGAGGGAATGGAAAAAACTGGTACGTAAGAAGCCGATCAATGAGTTAGCGGTAAGAGGGAAAATAGAGGAATTTCAGATCAAGCTACAGAAGAGGTATAGGGCTTTAACTCGGGAAGAGAACCTTAGTGTTGAAGCAATGAACGAAAATCTTATGGGCATTATTAAGGAGTATGCAATAGAAGTCGGTTGTAACTTCGTTAGACAGGATACCAGTAAGCTATCGCAGGAGACGAAAGGTCTAATTTTAATACCACCCCTTATACATAGCTTTCATTGATTAAAGAAAGTGTTTGATTCAGTCAAAACCTCAGCAGTCATGCAGGCATTATGCAATTGGGGTGTAGACGAGCCATATGTAAAAATAGTGAAAGATATCTACAGCAGCTCCACAGCCACCGTAGTCCTTCATAAAGAAAGCAACAAAATCCCAATAAAGAAGGGTGTCAGACAGGAAGATACGAACTCTCCAATGCTATTCACAGCATGTTTACAGGAGGTATTCAGAGACCTGGATTGGGAAGAATTGGGGATAAGAGTTTATGGAGAATACCTTAGTTACTTGCGATTCGCTGATGATATTGCCTTGCTTAGTAACTCATGGGACCAATTGCAATGCATGCTCACTGACCCGGAGAGGCAAAGCAGAATGGTAGGTCTGAAAATTAATCTGCAGGAAACTAAAGTAATTTTGAACAGTCTCGGAAGAGAACAGCAGTTTACGATAGGTAGCGAGGCACTGGAAGTGGTAAGGGAATACATCTACTTAGGGCAGGCAGTGACCGCGAGTCCGGATCATGAGACCGAAATAATCAGAAGGATAAGAATGGGCTGGGGTGCGTTTGGCAGGCATTCTCAGATCATGAACAGCAGGTTGCCATTATCCCTGAAGAGAAAAGTGTATAACTGGTGTGTCTTACCAGTACTCACCTACGGGGCAGAAACCTGGAGGCTTACAAAAAGGGTTCTACTTAAACTGAGGACGACACATCGAGCTATGGAAAGAAGAATGATGGGTGTAACGTCAAGGGGATAAGATGAGAGCAGATTGGGTGAGGGAACAAACGTGAGTTAATGATATCTTACTTGAAATCAAGAAAAATGGGCATGGGCAGGGCATGTAATGAGGAGGGAAGATAACCGATGGTCATTAAGGGTTATGGACTGGATTCCAAGAGAGGGGAAGCGTGAACCATGAACCATGAACTTAAAGTTCTATCCCACACTACATGGGGTAGCGACAGGAGGTGCCTCCTAAATCTTTACAGGAGCCTAGTTAGATCACGATTAGATTATGGTGCCGTAGTATATCACTCTGCTGCACCGAGTGCGCTAATAATGTTAGACCGCGTTCATCATCTGCGTATCCGCCTGGCCACTGGCGCGTTTAGAACAAGCCCGGTGGAAAGTCTTTATGCAGAGTCAGACGAGTGGTCACTACGTTTTCAGAGAACATACATCAGCTTTACCTATTTTCTCAATGTGCGCTCCAATAAAGAACATCCGTGTTTCAAAACTGTTAACGACTTGACGTGTGAAACACTTTTTCATAATAAACCCTCTATGAGACTTCCTTTCTCACTGCGTGCGAGAGCACTTAGCACGGAAATGGATGTCCCTGTTCTCGAACATCGCCTAAAGCCTCCAGCTAAGCTATTACCGCCCTGGGAGTGGCAGGTGATAGACTGTGACGTATCCTTTGTAGAGGTCATAAAGCACGCACCTGACCTCGAAATCGCTATGCATTTCCGTGAACTTCAATCGAAGTACAGCTGCTTCGAATACTACACAGACGCGTCAAAAGCACATGCTGGTGTATCTTATGCTGCTGTTGGTCCCTCTCTTTCTAAATCTGACTTATTGAACCCGCAAACAACTATCTTTACTGCAGAAACCTATGCAGTACTGTCTGCAGTAAAACATATACAGAAATTAAAACTCGACAGAGCAATTGTATACACAGACTCGCTAATCTCGTAAAAGCATTATTTCATTACAAAAGCTTAAAATCCTGTTTTTGGGAGAACCTCGCAAATAGTATCATATACACAGACTCCCTAAGTGCACTCACAGCTCTTCTTGCCAGAAATGCAGTCACACCGTTATTAGGAGACATTATACACAATTTAATAAAAGCCAACACACAACGACCTAAGATTAAATTATGCTGGGTTCCGAGCCACGTCGGAATTAGTGGCAATGAGAGAGCAGATGCACGCGCGGCACAAGCCCGGCACAAAGAAATCACAAAAGTAAAGATACCTCCTAACGACTGCATGAAGTTAATACATTATAAACTAAGGAAAAAATGGCAGTCCGCTTGGAACAATGAAGTAAACAACAAATTACACCTGTTAAAACCAGTGTTAGGTGAATGGAAATCTTGCACACACCAGGAACGTTTCAAAGAAGTGATTCTGTGCCGTCTTCGCATAGGACACACACACCTGACACACAACTTCATACTAACAAAGCAAGACAAACCCCAATGTGAACTATGTGGAGATGAACTAACAGTAAACCATATCCTATTTTCATGCAGAAAACTTGAACCAGTGAGGAAGACGTTTTTTACCATATTTTACAAAGAACACATCCCTTTTCACCCAGCCTTGATTTTAGGAGAAGATGCGCTTGTTGATGTATCATGTGTTTTTAGCTTTTTAAAAGAAGCAGGAGTTCTCATAAAACTTTAAAACTTCGCAGAGTGCTTAACTACATATTACGGAACACCTCATCCACCTTCTCATCCCCGAGAACAAGGCCGAGGTCTTTAGTTAATATGTTGGGACTCTCCGGGCTCTTGCCCAGGCAAGGACTCACTGAGGTGTCCCAATTTTTTAAAAAAAGAATCTATGCCTAGTGTTTGGCGCATGATAGCGTCAGCTGCTTATGTGCCACTAAACTGAACTGAACTCAACTCAACTCAACGATGCGATACATCTTTCACTCAAGTTACAAAGCACGCTCTAGAGATTGAAATGCAAATGCATTTCCTGGAACGCCAGTAAAAACACCCCTGCACGGAGTTCTACACAGACGCATGGAAGTCACACGACGGGGTGTCCTATGCAGCCGTCGGTCCACCTTTCTCGGATTCCGATGTACTGCATCCAGAAAATAGTACCTTTACGGCTGAGGCCTACGCACTGTTGTCGGCTGTAAAGCATATAAAGAAATCAAAACTCCAGAAATCAGGTATATATACGGACTGTCTTAGTGTTGTGAAGGCCTTGATGTCTTTCTGTAACCACAAAAATCCGGTAATTAATGAAGTCTACTCCGTCCTTTGTAAAGCATATATATCTAACCAACATGTGATTATTTGCTGGGTGCCTGCGCATAGGGGCATCGAGGGAAACGTTCTAGCGGACCAGATGCCCACATCAATTTTATTGGATGCAGTTAATCCTACTGCTTCGGTCCCTGGCACAGACCTGAAGCCTTTCTTAAAAAGGAAACTGCGAAACTACTGGCAACGCTTGTGGGACCTGGAAACAAATAATAAGCTGCATGTAATAAAGCCACAATTAGGTTTCTGGCCTCCTGTAACAAAATCACGCCGGACAGATGTCCTATTCTGTCGTCTAAGAATAGGACACACATTTGGCACACACAGCTTTTTACGCACCGGAAACGAGCCTCCAACCTGTAGCGGATGCGGGGAGAAGCTGATCGTCCTCCACGCCCTTCTGGAGTGTCGAGAAGCCGAATCTGAAAGAAAAAACATTTTCCCTTAGCATACCGGCAGCACATCCCCCTTCATCCTGTTATGATACTTGTCGCAAGAACCGCTCTTTGGTACCGACGCTGTTCTAGGTTTTCTAAAAGAAGATGTGCTACATGGTATTAGCCCCATTAGTTCCTCGCACCTTCTCACTTCAGAGGATGCAGCTGTGATAATTATTTCGAATAGCACACGCCTCTAGGCCCTTGTATTTCAAGGGCTCTGGCGAGGCAGTAGAGCTCTAAGCAACTTAGCATCTCTCATATTTTGTATATCTTATATAATACATCATTCTTTTTTAATGCATTTTAACAATCATAGTACACTTCATTAATCATTGCCACAATTTTTTTACGTGTACATTTTATGCAATTTATACCAGCTGCTTTAGTCCTGTTTACAGCCGCGTCACATTAAATTCACGGAACCCATCAGACCACGACATATTCATTGCCACTTGCATGGCGCTCTTTGGCCATAGCTGGCCCTTGCGCCACTAATCCTTAAACATCATCATCATCATCATCATCATCATCATCATTCATTTCTCAAGCTCCAAATAGGGCTACAACTGTTCCCTCATCCACAGCTATCCAGGCCTTATGGCAACTTTGGAAGCTCTCTGAACTGAGTAAATGCTATGCATTGCATAATTGCTTAATACATTTTCATGGCGGCCTTGAACGTCTATAGTTTCTCATTAAAGCCAGCATCTCTCTTGTGACCACCTTTAAAGAGCTTGTGGTAATGTATGCCTAACAAGAAAGATGGGTGCTTTATAGTGCTAGTATGCTCTAAGTGTATCGTTTTATCCGAAAATTGCTGACATGCATGACTGACAAATACCACATCATGTTTGCTATTCTGCCTTCTGTTTCAATTTCACTGCATCTATACCTTTTACCAGTGTATGAGTAGGGTCCAAGGCTGTTCTTTAAAATGGCCATGAGCACTTATCATGATCAGTTCCCCATATAAGTGGTTTTGCCGAAGAGACTACTGGAATACAATCATAATTAGACAACGAGGAATGTGGGTAGAAACACTTTATTTTCAGCACACATTTTTTTTAATGAACTGCTGTTATACTGCTAAAATCTGCGCATTTAATAAAAGTACACCGCTCTGCTTCATCACTCCAAGCTAAGTGCAAGTATCCTGTACCAGGAAGTCAATCCAAGATATGGGGTGCTCAGTCTGGGAAAATAAAAAGGAGTTTGAAAGACTAACGTGAAAAAACTAAAGCACACTCAAGAAAATAGGCAGAGCACAGGAAGAAATCCAATGAATCAGAATTACCTTTGAGAGTAAGGATGTAGTTTCTATGGCACAGTGAAGAAACCTTATTCCTCCGGGTTTTTTCTTTGTGCTCGAGAAAATATGAAAGTGCATATGTTCTCCCCATTTTCTGTATCTGTCACCTTTTCACACACAACAAACATGTCTCAATGTGCGCATCTGTCTTTGCATGTCCCTTTCTCTGCTCTCATACCACGATACCTACAGTTAAAGGCTGTAGTAATGCTTAGGTTGAATGAGTCAACACCAGCTGCATGTACTGTGTTGTTAAACATGGCATTGTAAGTTAGATTTATGCACAGCACATCCATGTGATATAAACATTTGATCATGATTGTAGGCGAGATAAATAAAAAGAAGGTATGTAAATAAGAATGTTCCCTAATAAGCTATGCAGAAGTGCTGTCCCGCTTGGACAGAATCCGAGCGTCACTGCAGTGAACAAGAAGAACTCATATGCAGCATTTAAAATCTAGGTCCTAAATGTGCTACAGATTTTTCTGAATTCATGGTCGAAAATCTATGTGTTAAAGGTGACAAACATTTAAACAGGTCTCTGTTCAGACTGGTAATGCGACACATAGCATTCTATGTGTCGCCTAGTTTGATAAAATATTGACACGTGTACTTATCTTTATCGGGCGACCACGCTTCGCCGCCTAACAAATGTTATCACACAGCGCGGGACGCGCTTGCATGTATCCGAAGCTTCTTGAAAGTCATCGATGCTTCCATCCGCTGTCTATTGTCGCCGAACATTGTGTTATCTGATTTCATCGCCTGACGCGAATGGTGTAGAACTCTGTGGAAGGCACGCGGGTCCCAACGATTAGTCTGTAACATTCGACGACTGCTCTATAAGAGCCGACGCGCTTGACCCGCTGATCAGATTTTCGATGATCGCCGACCGTGTTCGCCGCTATCGTTGTGCTATAAGTGTAGCCTGTCTTGTGGGCACAGGTTCGCCCAATAAAAGTTAGTTTTGTCGTTCACAGTTTTCCTACTGTGTTCTTCTACGTCACCACCACGTGACATCTGGTAGAGGTGCTTTACGTTCATGTACCGGACACCCCCGACAAGTCGTAATTCAAGCCCGGACCACAAAGAGAACACCAACGTAGTTCCGGACCATCGAGCAAGCCGCCGTCTTCAACAGCTTCCCCCGGAGCACGGACTTCTACCTGAGAAGACCAAGAAGATTGTGGCCAAGGCAACCCCAAGGCAGCCCCAGCGTCCCCCAGCGTCCCCCATCGTGCTGCAGCAGCCCAGGGAACCACCGACGTTCCGCGGTTCCACATTTGAGGACCCGGAAAGCTGGCTGGATACGTATGAGAGGGTCGCTACGTTTAACAGCTGGGCAAGCGACGACAAGCTGCGACATGTCTATTTCGCATTGGAGGACGCCGCCAGGACGTGGTTCGAGAATCGAGAAGCCACCTTGACGACGTGGGACCTGTTCCGAAGCGGCTTCCTACAAACATTTACAAGCGTCGTGTGAAAAGAGCGAGCCCAAGCTCTACTGGAGATCAGAGCGCAGCTGCCGAATGAGACGATTGCGATCTTCACTGAGAAAATGACCCGTCTGTTCCGCCACGCCGACCCGGAAATGTCAGAGGAAAAGAAAGTCCGCCTACTAATGCGTGGTGTAAAGGAGGAACTTTTCGCCGGAATGGTAAGAAGCCCACCGAAGACCGTCGACGAGTTTCTTCGTGAGGCGACGAACATTGAGAACACACTGGAATTGCGGAACCGGCAATTCGACCGACGCACCAAGCCAACAAGCTACGCCGGCGTTATATCAGTGGCCACCGACGACCTGCGCGAGACCATCCGGGCAGTCGTACGAGAGGACCTTCAGAAGGTCTTCCCTTCATCGCAACCTCAAGTGGCCTCAATCGCCGAAGTTGTTAAAGAAGTCCAGCGATCGCTCGGAGTTCCCGAGGTACAATCATAATCATCGCAGCCCCAGCCAGAATCGATGACCTACGCCGCCGTCGCCCGCCGTCAAGGTCCCCCTCCACGACCGCGCCAGGGCCATGTAACGCCGCAAATCCGTCGACCACTGCCGCCGCCGCCAGCATGCCCAACCGCTGCCCAGTGCAGCTAGCCGAGGAAGACAGACGTTTGGCGCGCTCCTGACCACCGCCCGCTCTGCTACCACTGCGGGGAAGCCGGCCATGTGTACCGCCGATGCCCATACCGGGAGATGGGACTGCAAGGTTTCGCCGTTAACGCACCGCGGCCACAGATTGGCGAACGACCTCGCGATATCGCCGACTACCTCGTCGCCACTCAGTGGAGCCCTCGACGACCGTCGCGTTCGCCATCACCAGGCCGCTACCTGTCGCCGCAGCGCCGACCATACGCTGGCCCAGCCCGGGGCTGGTCCGTCAGCCCGTATCCGGAAAACTAAAAGCAGCAACCGATGGAGGTGCGGTTGCTATTCGTCGAACTGACGAAGATCCTCCACCGCCGACGAAGACGACGAAGCAACCATCTCGACGACCTAATGACGACACGCCGCCGTCCCGACGAAGTCAGGAAGTCAAGACTACACCGACGAAAGACGACTTGACGACGCGACGTTCAAGCTTCAGTTCAACACGACGCAGCCGTGATCCGACGCCAAGACCCAACTGCAACGCCAGAAAGAGAACCACCGACCTCGACGTGCTTCTCGACGGCCACGCAGTCAGTGCCTTAGTCGACACAGGGGCCGATTACTCCGTAATGAGTGGACACATCGCCGCCCAGTTGAAGAAAGTTAATACCGCATTTGAAGGCCCTCAAATTCGGACCGCTGGAGGACACCTCATCACGCCGAATGGAATCTGCACGGCAAGCATAACCATTCATGACCGGACTTACCTTGCCAAATTCGTTATCCTCCAACAGTGTTCACGAGACGTCATTCTCGGTATGGACTTCCTGAACCAACACGGCGCCATCATTGACCTGAAGTCACAGCCAATAACGCTGTCGGAAGATAAAGCGATACCGCCGTAGAGCCCTCGTAGTCACCACGCCTTGAGTGTGCTCGAAGATCAAGTGAGCATCCCGCCTCGCTCCAGTATTGTTATTTCGGTCGGCACCAAAACACCCGCTCATGTAGAAGGCGTCATTGAAGGCGACCAATGTCTACTGCTACACCGTGAAATTTGCGTCGCAAGACGGATCGCTCAAATGCATGGAGGGAAAACTGAAGTGTTGCTGGCAAACTTCAGCCAGGAATTCAATCACATCAACAAGGGCACGACGATCGCGTACATCGAGTAAATTCTGGAAACCAGTAATGCGTTCCCCGCAGGGGCGTCTGCGTCAGCAGGCTTTTGGTGTGTTGCGACACCACGGACCCGAGCACACGAGGGTTGGACCCTTCCGCGTGTAGCCTTGCGCGGCTTAGCCGTGTCTGGGGAAAGGGGGATCCTGGGGGTTGAGCTGATGCTGGGCGTTTGGACCTTTAAGGCCCCCCGGCGGAGGCAACACACCCCTTTGGCCTCTGCTTCACATAGACTGCACCCCCGGACTGACCCACCCGGGGGAAATGGGTAGTTGCCTTTTCCTGTCTCTCTCTTCCCAAACCTTCGTCTTTATCTCTCACTTTATATCTTTCCTGTCTTCTTCCCTCTTCCATTTACTTCCTTTCTCCACGGCGGCAAGGGTTAACCTTGTGTGGATATCCTACCTTGGGTACACCATATTGGGTTATAGTGATGGCGTACGGCTGGCGTCGTGCAGGCTTGTACACAAGCTGTGCCGCGTCACCTCGTTGGGCTCCGTGGTGGGCGGTCGGCGCTGTTGCCGAACATACATATTTTCCTATGGCAGCGCAAGCCTCTGTTGTTTATGATCGGTGTCTGAAGAGATGCCGCATCGAAGTACCATTTCAATTTTCCTTTCAAATCAACGCCCCAACATTTTCAAAGTACTATGTAGTGCATAGTGAAAGCAACATTCCGGTAAGGAAACTCTCTCCATTCCTGGTAGCGAAGTGTCTTAAAGACAAAATCGGACCAACATAAAAAGCATCCCAAATTTTCTAGCGGGGAACTCCTCCTAGAACTGAATAACAAAGATCAAGCACATAGGCTCTCTGAACTTACCAGTATTGGCGAGGCGACAGTGACTGTTTCAGCCCACAGAAGACTTAATACAAGCAGGGGAGTAATATCTGAAGAAGACTTTATTGGTTTAAGCGACGATGAACTGCTGGAAGGTTTCCATGAACAAAATGAATGTCACCAAAGTACAAAGAATAGTAATCCGAAGAAACGATCAAGAAATCCCCACCAAACATGTTTTACTCACCTTCGGAACAAGCGTAATGCCTACTTCACTCGATGTAGGTTATGTCAAAGTCAATTTGAGACCATATATCCCGAATCCCAGACGATGTTTCAAGTGCCAAGGATTTGGACATGCTTCACATGCATGCCGAGGACAAACAACTTGTGCTAAATGCAGCTCCAACGACCACCAATCAGAGAATCGCACCTCTTCGCCACGTTGTGTTTACTGCAAGGGAGAACACCCAGCTTATTCGCGGTCCTGCCCTTGCTGGAAAAAAGAAAAAGAAGTCATTGCACTAACTGTTAAAGAAAAAATCTCGTTCTTCGGAGCCAGAAAAAGACTGTCGTACCTTCCCCGAAGTAGTTATGCCGAAGTGACGCAAGCGGGGCCAGCGTCACAGAGGCCTCCGGAGTCCTCCGAGCCCACGCGCAGTGGTGCCGCAGTGACTCCTCCCGCCCCCGTGGTGGAAGCAGTCAGTACTGCTGCACCCTCTTCGACGGCCCTGCAGACACCAGTCCCGCAAGGCCCTAAAATCAAACGAACCCCAAGGCCCGAGGCACGTGTTTCGGCGCCTAACTCTCGGTCCTTCAGCGCCTCAGAGAGAGCGATGGAGGTCGACACAAAAAGCCCGGTGTCATTGAAACCGAAGGATAAGCGCTTTCTCGAGTGCGGTAAGAGGGATAAAATCCCAATAACAACTCAAAATAAGAAAGCGTTAATCTAAAGGTTATCGCTCATTTGTATTAGCCTTCTTAAATCCATGTCACCTATACCACACCCCTTAATTTTTCCGTAGTGCCATTTCTTATCTTTCCATTTTAAAATGGTTTTTATTATCCACTGGAATTGTAGAGGGCTTTTACACAACGTAGGTGACATTAAAGACATATTAATAAACTTCTCTCCTGTAGCCCTGTGCTTACAGGAAACAAACCTAGGCGAAAAACACAAAAACATTTTGAAAGGTGTCACTGTTGTACAGCGCGACCGTACTCAGGCGAACCGGCTGTCAGGTGGTGTAGCCATTGTCCTGCCAGGTGGTATAGCAGCCAGAGAAGTTCCGATTACCACTCACATTGAAGCTGTTGCTGTCACCGTTTTAGCTCACAAAAGCATCACCATTTGTTCTGTATACATTCCGCCGCATTTACATTTTACCGTAAGCGACCTAGAGTTAATTTTAAACCAGCTACCCGAACCATTTTTGTTAGCCGGCAATTTTAATTCACATAACACGATGTGGGGTAGTCTAACAACTGACACCAGGGGTCAAAGGCTTGAAGATTTTATCCTGACAAATAACATATGCCTTTTAAACACCGGTGCGGCAACTTACTACTCCCCAAACACAGGAGCTATGAGTTGCTTAGATCTGGCACTGTACTCTCCATCTCTGTTTGGCGATTTTCAATGGAGTGTTATTGACAACCCCTATGGCAGTGACCATATGCCTGCTATTATTAAAAGAAAATCTCGTTCTCCTACCATACCATTAAGACCACCCCGTTGGAAACTCCACCTAGCAGACTGGTCTCTCTTTACTGAAAAGGCCACCCTGGATAACGTATCAGATGAGCTAACCATCGATGAAATGGATGATAAGATCGCCACCTGTATACTTGCTGCAACAGAAGAAACAATCCCACAATCCTCTGGCTTATTAAGAAAAAACCTGAAGACCTGGTGGACGAAGGAATGTACACAAAGAAAAAAAACTACAAAACAAAGCATGGGGTATCTTTCGGCAATACCCAACACAAGACAATCTACTCTCCTTCAAAAAAGCAAAAGCGAAAGCCAGGTACACAAGCAGACAAGCAGAAAGACAGTCCTGGAAAAATTATGTCTCGTCTATAAATAGCTCAATAACATCCAAACGAATGTGGGATCAGGTTCGTAAGTTTTGAGGCGACTACGCTTCTTACACTATCCCCATACTGTCACCTCCAGGCACGCAAATAATTATAGAAGAACAAGCAGACATATTAGGACAACACTTCCATAATATATCAAGCTCTGTAAGCTATTCAGCTGCATTTCTAAAACATAAGCAATTAGCAGAAAAACTAAAGCTTCCGACCACAGGAAGTTCAGAAAGGCCGTATAATGCCGCTTTAACATTACCGGAAGTAAATAGAGTACTAACAACTGACAAAAAAACAGCACCTGGTCCGGACAGAGTACATTACGCGATGCTCGCTCATCTATCTCCTAATGCAGTTGAAACCTTGCTTCGTTTTTTAAAGTAAAATCTGAGAAACGGGAAAAATGCCGAAAGAGTGAAAGAAAGCTATCATAATCCCGTTCTTGAAAGCGGGAAAACCTCCCACAACAGCAACCAGTTATAGACCCATATCACTCACAAGTTGTCTTGAAAAGTTCTATGAAGCCATCATCAACATAAGACTGACAATCATCCTTGAAACAGAGAACATGCAAGATAACCATCAGTGTGGATACAAGAAATGTTGCTCCACAACAGATCACCTAGTCCGGTTAGAAGACGAGATACGTGCGGCCTTTCTACACAAACAATATTGTCTCACTGTTTTCTTAGATTTAGGAAAGGCCTACGACACAACATGGAGGTTTGGTATCTTAAGGGACTTAGCAGATTTAGGAATCCGAGGTAGAATGCTCAAATGTCTAGCCGATTTCACGTCGGACCGAACATTCCAGGTGCGTTTAGGAACGGCGCTGTCACTTATATTCATTAAGGAAAATGGAGTGCCACAATGATGCGTACTAAGTACAACAGTCTTTATAGTAAAAATGAACTCTGTTAGTAAAGTCATTCCCCCCTCTGTTATGCACTCCATATATGTCGATGATCTGCAAATAGTGTGCCGTGCCTCAAACATACAAACATGTGAAAGACAGCTCCAGATAACAATTATTAAACTAACCGAGTGGGCTGACAAAAATGGCTTCCGCTTCTCTACTCAAAAAACCGTTACAGTGCTATTCTCGCAAAAACGAGGATTGTACTTAGACCAGGTTCTAAAATTGAATGAGGCCGCGCTGCTGGTAAAACAAGAACATAAATTCTTGGGAGTAATCTTTGACAAAAAACTAAACTTCCAAGCCCACATTAAAACACTAAAGATTAATGCAAATAAAACATTGAAAATGCTGAAAGTTTTATCTAATAAGCACTGGGGTTCCGACCAAACCTGTCTTTTACGTATTTACCGGTCTCTTGTGCGTAGCCCTTTAGACTACGGCTCCGTGGTTTACGGCTCAGCCAGGCAGTCCTACGTCCAACTCCTTGATCCAGTACATAACCTTGGATTGCGACTAGCAAGTGGTGCCTACAGAACGTCACCCATTCAGTTTATATGTTGAGTGTTATGAACCCTCATTACAGCAGCGCAGAGCATTATTAACATTCTCTTACCTGCTCAGAATTCAGTCATCACCGCAACACATATGCTACAACATCCTCACACAGTGAAACTCACGCTTACACTACACAAATAAACCGAACATGATTAAACCACTTGTCCTGTGGTATGAGAAATACTGTCAGGATTATGACATCCCCCACGAAGTCCTCCAGGTCGCCAAGAAACCACAACGGTTGGCCCCATGGTACAATTTCACGCAGTTGTGCGACTGGACATTAACACATTTAAAGAAAAGAAACACTCCACACGAACACATCATGCAAGAATTCCATGCTCTTCAAGACAAGTATCAAAATCACATGGAATTCTACACGGATGGCTCCAAAACAAAAGAAGAGGTGGGCGTAGGGGCCGTAACAGAAAATTGGGAAACAAGTGTCCGTCTACCGATACATGCTTCTGTTTTCACTGCTGAAGTTTATGCTGTATGGGTTGCAGTTAAAAAGATTACCACTGGCAAGCACAAAAACACAGTCATATACACTGATTCCTTAAGTACACTGAAGGCTCTACATCTGAAATCTGAGTGTGAACCCCTGATAGGAGACATGTTAAATATCTTGGTGCTTAACGAATACGGGAGGTCAATTCGTTTCTGCTGGGGCCCAAGCCATGTTGGGATACCAGGTAACGAGTAGCTGATAGATGTGCATTGATGGCAGCGCACAAAGATATTACAAACACGACGCTCCCATACATTGATAGCATCCGTGCAATTAGAAACGCCTTCACGGTAAAATGGCAACGCGAATGGGACCGTTGTGCTGACAACAAGCTACATCTCACGAAACCCAAAGTTGGCGAGTGGAAGTCGTGTTGTCATCAAGAGCGGTTCATCGAAGTTGTTTTATGCCGCCTACGCATTGGGCACACACACCTCAGACACAATTACTTACTTACCAAAGAAGACACACCAACATGCGAGAAATGTCAACAGCCAATAATAGTTATGCACATATTACTCACATGTACGCAGACTGAAACACACAGACGAACACTTTTGCACAAATTATATCAACTACACATACCTTTACACCCTGCTCTAATTTTAGGTGATGATCCGCTAGTCCCATTATGTGACGTCCGTAAATTTCTACACGACACTGGATTTTTACATAAAATAGAGATTACTAACACAGCCTTTTCCTTCAGAAATTGGATTTTAAAACACCTCGTGTTTGGCGCAGCATATCCTTAGCTGCTTTTTCGCTATTAAACCTCATTTAACTAACTAACTAACTAGTAATGCGTTTGTCCTCTCGGATTCCACTGCATCTACGCCGACTACCATGGTTCCCGAACCAGAAAACGACATTAATCCAAGTCTCCCCGTGATTAAGCAACAGCAGCTCAGAAGTCTGCTCCGACGATAAAAAGGCTGCTTTTCGACGTCATCGAGGATTCGACAAACACCAGTCGCAAAGCATCGCATAATCACCGAGGAGTGCGCTCGACCACTCCGCCAGAGCCCTTACCGAGTTTCCCCGCGAGAACGTGAAGCTATAAAAGAACAAGTCGACGAAATGCTGCGCGACATCACCCAGCCATCGAAAAGCCCGTGGGTATCCCCTGTTGTGCTGGTAAAGAAAAAGGACGGAAGCCTACGTTTCTGCGTCGATTATCGTCGACTGAACAAGATCACGAAGAAGGACGTATACCCCCTCCCACGGATAGACGACGCATTGCATTGGCTCTGCAACGCTAAATACTTCTCGTCGATGGACCTCAAGTCTGGCTATTGGCAAATAGATGTCGACGAAAGAGATCGCGAAAAGACCGCCTTCATCACCCCAGACGGCCTCTACGAGTTCAAGGTTATGCCATTTGGACTGTGCTCGGCGCCTGCAACGTTCCAGCGCATGATGGACACGGTTTTAGCAGGATTGAAGTGGCAGACCTGTCTCGTCTACTTGGATGACGTCGTTGTCTTCGCCGGAAATTTCGACGATCACCTTAGGCGGCTTGCAACAGTACTCGAGGCCATCAAGTCATCAGGGCTAACTCTGAAGCCAGAAAAGTGCCGCTTCACCTACAATGAGCTTCTGTTCCTAGGCCACGTCATCAGCAAGTCTGGAGTCCGCCCCGACCCGCAGAAGACAGCTGCCCTCGCAAAGTCCCCGCAGCCCACCGACAAGAAGGCAGTGCGTAGATTTCTTGGCAGGTGTGCCTACTACAGGCGATTTGTCAAGGACTTTTCACGCATCGCTGAGCCGCTGACACAGCTAACCAAATGTGACGTCGAGTTCAAGTGGGAAACGACGCAGGCCGACGCATTTCAAGAGCTCAAACGACGCATGCAGTCGCCGCCCGTAGTTGCGAACTTCGACGAGCACGCCGATACCGAAATCCACACTGACGCCAGTAGCCTAGGCCTCGGTGCCGTCCTAGTCCAGAGAAAAGATGGACATGAACACGTGATAGCTTTCGCTAGCCGGTCGTTGCCCAAAGCGGAAGCGAATTATTCTACAACGGAAAAGGAATGCCTCGCCATCGTTTGGGCTACAGCGAGATTTCGCCCTTACCTATACGGCAGGCCATTCAAAGTGGTCAGCGACCATCATGCGTTGTGTTGGCTAGCTAACTTAAAGGACCCTTCAGGATGACTGGCACGGTGGAGCCTCAGGCTATAAGAATACGACATCACTGTAACATACAAGTCCGGACGAAAACACTCAGATGCCGATTGCCTATTACGCGCCCCCATTGACCCGCCGCCACAAGATGACGAGGATGACGACGCCTTCCTTGGAATAATAAGCTCGGAAGACTTCGCCGATCAACAACGAGGGGACCCGGAGCTAAAAGCCCTTGTCGAGTATTTGGAAGGGCACACCGACGTTGTCCCTAGGGCATTTAAGCATGGATTATCTTCGTTCACGCTTCAAAACAACCTACTCGTGAAGAAAAACTTCTCACCAGTCCGCACCAACTACCTTCTTGTTGTTCCGTCGGCGCTGCCTCCAGAAGTACTGCACGCCTTACACGACGATCCAACCGCTGGGCACCTCGGATTCTCCCGGACCCTGTCAAGGATACAGGAAAGGTATTACTGGCCGCGTCTGACCGCCGACGTCGCCCGTTACGTCAAGACATGCCGAGACTGTCAACGACGCAAGACACCACCGACAAGGCCAGCGGGATTACAACAGCCGATCAAGCCTCCTTACCGACCTTTTCAGCAGATCGGGATGGACTTGTTAGGACCGTTACCGACATCAACATCCGGAAATAAGTGGACTTCGCTGAAACGAAAGCTCTACCGAAAGGCAGCGCAGCCGGAGTGGCGAAATTTTTCGTCGAGAACATTCTGCTGCGAAATGATGCCTCAGAAGTCCTCATCACCGACAGAGGAACGACTTTTACAGCAGAGCTCACCCAAGCCATTCTGCAATATAGCCAGACAAGCCACAGGAGGACAACTCCCTACCATCCGCAAACGAATGGTTTCAGGGAGCGCCTGAACAAGACGCTCGCCGACATGCTAGTGATGTACGTCGACGTTGAGCACAAGACGTGGGACGTGGTCCTGCCGTATGTAACCTTCGCTTACAACACAGCGGTGCTAGAAACAACACAGATCACGCCATTTAAGCTGGTCTACGGCAGGAAGCCGACGACAACACTCGACGCCATGCTGCCGCACGTCACTGACGAGGACAATCTTGACGTCGGTATCTATCTCCAGCGCGCCGAAGAAGCCCGCCGGCTCGCCCGCCTGCGGATCAAGAACCAGCAGAGGACCGACAGCCAACACTACAACCTCCGACGAAGCTTCGTCGAGTACCAGCCCGGCGACCATGTTTGGGTATAGACCCCGATACGCCGACGAGGACTCAGTGAGAAGCTACTGCGACGCTATTTCGGACCCTACAAGGTCATCCGACGTATTGGCGCTCTGGACTATGAGGTCGTGCCAGACGGCATTTCGCATTCACAGCGGCGCCGCGCACGATCTGAAGTGGTCCACGTGGTGCGCCTTAAACCCTTTTACGGACGCTGACGAACTTCCTTATTTTTTTTTGCTACGAGTGCGTTTGTTTATTACTTTCGTTTGTTTGCAGCATTGGGTCGATGCTTTTTTTTAAGAGTGGGGTATTGACACGTGTACTTATCTTTATCGGGCGACCACGATTCGCCGCCTAACAAATGTTATCACACAGCGCGGGACGCGCTTGCATGTATCCGAAGTTTCCGGAAAGTTATCGATGCTTCCATCCGCTGTCTATTGTCGCCGAACCTTGTGTTATCTGATTTCATCGCCTGACGCGAATGGTGTAGAACTCTGTGGAAGGCACGCTGGTCCCAACAATTAGTCTGGAACATTCGACGACTGCTCTATAAAAGCCGACGCGCTTGACCCACTGATCACATTTTCCACGATCGCCGACAGTGTTCGCCGCTATCGTTGTGCTATAAGCGTAGCCTGTTTGTGGGCACAGGTTTGCCCAGTAAAAGTTAGTTTTGTCGTTCACAGTATTGCTACTGTGTTCTTCTACGTCACCACCACTTGACAATATGCCGTATCACTGGTCTCCCAAGCTAAGGCTGCTGTCCACTTACAAGTGCCAATCACTCAATTATGTCTAGGGCACGCTTGAGCAAAAGGCAGCCAAGATTACTGTGCCACTGAGGTCTATTTCCTTACATCTGATTTCTTCTCAGAAAGCTACCTCTCTAAAAGAAAAACCTTCACAACAAAATACCCCAAACCTTTCTTGAGAAAACCCATCACACTGGTCGTTGAACACTAATTACGCAGTGGCTCCTTGTGATGTAATGTTATGTACGTCAGCACCCTACATAGTACAGGGATAAATAATAATAGCAGTATGGCAGGTACAGCAAAAATAAAGGGATAAAACATCACACAGGCTGCCATTAGGATTCATGTCTCCATTTCAATGTGGCTGTTTTTAGCATTGAATACATTTGCTCATTAAACTGAGTCATAATATCACAAAAGCGAAGGGCAAGGGTGTTTACATTCTAAACCGACAATTGTGCTTTCTTACCATTCACCGCAATGCAATACAGGACGTTTTTTGCGGTGAACAGTCACGTAAGGTTCTGGCTAACTACAGCGGGCGTGTCCTGCAGCGAGGCCTCTAATGTCTTGCGGTAAAGCGTATTATTGCGACAAGAGCTAACCTGGCATGTATGGCTTTAGCCAACAAAAGTTCTCAAGACATCATGCATCCTGCTTTGTTGTTTGTTCTCTGCTTTGTTGCTTTGTTGAGAGTAGAACATTAGGTTCGTCGCTGAATGAAACCATAGATTCCAGATACGCGTAAATGTTTCCCCATATCCGCATGCTTCACCGCAACACACAAATACGTTGTGGTGATAACGGTGGTCGAATAGGCTGTGCAAATGTTTCGAGAGGGGAGCTTGCCTTCATCAGGGCAACTACTTTCCTTGGCAGTTTTCATATATGTAAGGCTCCGCCACTCCCCAATGGGGAGATTTAGCTGGACCTTTGCCAAGAGACGTACCAACAAGCGTTTGGTCGTGGCTGGTAGGGATGCAGGGGTACCTGGCCTTTGATGCAAATCAGTTTCCCAAGAGGCACGCTAATCCCATGGCTAGTTGTGCAGTTCCCCGCGTGCGAGTGAGTTCGCCACGTTCGGTGGCTTCCCAGTCAAATACAAAATGACAATTATTCACTGTAAATGGGCGACGACACTATATGCTGACGCAAAAGCGTCGTTTCGCTTTCGAAAAGTGCGCTCGAATGAAAAGAACTTCTTGACTCGCATATGACCAAGGCAGTTGGACAGGAAACTACGAAATTACATAGCTATTATGGAACAAATCAACAGTTCAGAAAAAGGGCCGTGTAAACAATAACTGGCTTACCAGGTCTACAAACCAACTTTTCAAAGCATCACAGCCACGTCTGAAATAGCGCTGAAGGCCGGCCAGTACACTTATTAGGCGCCTCGGCGCGCCTAATGTAACAGGAAAAGGCGGGCGCACGCATACATCATTAAGGAACACATAATATATATGTCGCGTGAAAACGGTCACTCTTCACTTCTGACATGCTTCACTGCAATACTGTCGGATGCGCTTCACCGCGTAACAACAGTCTACTGGGGCGAAGCTGACTTCAGGACGCCGATTTATTCAACTTATCTAGCGAGGCAGGTCCGTTTATCACGCTTGACAACGTTTGACCACATTTTCTGCATTATAGTCGTTTGTTCTTTTTAATTTTCTCATCATAGTGACCCTGTATCACGCAGTAGGAGACCTGGTGCCGCGTCTTAACTGCGTTAGGAAAGGTAAGCGTGTATGCAGCAGGCACGGCGACACTGGCTCATGCTGGGAAACTTCAAGCGACGCTCCTCCGCGCAGCGATGCCATTTGCCTAATTAAAAGAATGCATCTGATTATTAAATGAGGTGCAGCAAAGCTATAAAAAGCTGTAGTAATGCTGTGCTAACACCATTTCGCTCGAGCGAGATGGTCAAAAGCGCGATGTAACACGATCTGATGGAGCAGCTCGTCATGCCAGTGTTTTCTTACGTCCTCGTTATTTCGCGCATCCTTGCCGGAACCAGACTACTGAATAGTTCTGTGCACGCACTGACGATCCTGACGAAAACAATTCACATGAGGAGCTCTATACGGGATGCCACGGCCCATTCTACAGGCCGGCTACAATTTTACGCGGCCAGAAGGCAAAATATGCGCGCAAGGTACCTAGCGGTAACGCATCGAACAGCTCACAGCCTCAAGCTGTTATTACACGCATATAGCTTGGAACTATCAATTACTCACGCTCTAAGTGGGCACGGAATTGTGACCGCTTCGCAGCGCAACCGGCCCCGTAAACGGACGCCATGGAAATGAACGGATGTGACATCATGGGTTATAGCGGACGTGACGTCAAGGGTGAACGTAGGCTTTTGGGCACCTTTCGTCTGCTGTGCCCCGGTCACACCAGACATGGCCTATTGCTTTTGGCAAAGACTGGTGCAACGCGTTGCTCCCCAGACGGCCCCACACCGAATCAACTCCAGCCACGCACGGAAGTGACGTCACTAAATGACAAAGGCATGCATGTGTATTTTCGGTTTTTCGAGGGCGCGTGGTTTGATTGCTTGTTCGCAAGTGACATTCAGTATGCGTCCCGTCAGCGGCGCTTGCAGTTCATGCTTTTCTGGAGCCGCTGGTGCTGGTCCCAAGGCCTGGTTCTGCTGCATCCTCGCAAGCCTTTAACATCATCCTTCTATATGCGCGAAAGCTGCTTTACAGGGATTTCTTATATTTACTAGCGTTTTTATATCTATTCTAATAATTGTGTTTGTCGCCTATTTACCGATCTTGCTGTCCTTGTTCATGACCGCTTGCTTTGTTCAACCCTAGCGCGCATTTCTCGGATTCAACATATATAGGGTTGACTAGAAGGTAGCCTCCTTTCGTTTGTGATAAAGCAGAGATTTTTTTCTCGCAGTCCTTTATTTCTTTCTTAATGGTGACATCTAAAATTGCACTGCTTGCGACATGACACGTGTTTTGGTTGCCAGCGACTCGATGATGTAACACACGGACAAATATTTCCCATCGCGTCGTAGTTTGTCAGTCAGTGTTGGCACGCATAGAGGAGTAAGAAGTGAGTATTTGCTGTCAAGGATTGCTGACAAGCTAGCTGGTTTTGATGTTGTCATTCTGCACCTTTGCACTAACAACACTGTTGACAGTGTAAGCGTGTGCATGGACAAGTATCGCCAGCTCGCTCAGGGTATCATTGAAGGAAATCCCATGGTGCATGCAGCTTTTTCTGCCATTCTTCATCGGGGGCAGAATCAGTACACCTCATGGGAAGCTCAGTCCTCTTGGTTGCATGACCTGAATGATAACTACATAAACGTTAACACTGCCCTGATTCAGTACTGCCACGAGTGCGGCTACACATTCCTGGGTGGTCTCGTGGACAACTGGCCCAGTTGCCTGAGCAGAGATGATGTCCACCCGAGCCGCTTTGGTAACAAGGTGCTGGCGTTTTCCTGTATGCAGTGGGCCTGCACCCTGTCCATCCATCTCGAGAGAAGCCACATCCAGCACTCCTACAAGGAGACCCAGGCACCTTCATGGACAGGTTTGAATCGGCAGGACAGCATCCCTGCCATCTCCGAGGCTGACTTTCCCCCGCTTGGTTTGCATATTTTCATTTCTTCTCAAGCAGCTAGTGGACCTTCTACAGCACGAGCTCCTGTCTGGAAAGCCAGCACTGCTCCCTTGAAGAGGCACGGCACCAACGAGCCTACCAGAACCCTTCAAGGTGCTGCATTTTCACTTGTTGACGGTGTCCGTGTCCGTTGCAAGCGAAGGAAGGTTCGGTGCACCTGGGACAGCCTGCCTTCCCACATTTTCCATGGCAAAAGTGTACCAAGCAGGGGAAAAGCCGAGGGGAGGTCTGCTGAGCCAATGAGCCCTGGTCGAGGTGCAACTCCCACTTGTGTCAGGAGAACTAGGAGAGCCACACAAAAGCAGGAGAGTGCTCCTGTTGTGTGCTCACATGTGGGGGAAGGAGAGGCCAGTGCTCGAGAAGCAGCTGTACCAGAGGCTGTCTCCCAGTGTGGCGACAGTGAGTGGAAATTGGTAGTATCGAAGAAGCTGCGGAAGGCTGCAGTAATGCACAAGCAAGAATGGAGCTGTGACCTGGCTGCAGACAGGAAAGGCAAAGTTCTTGCTGTGACAACTGCCAAGTTCTTAAAGTTCGCTTCATATTTGGGAGCAGTTGTAAGCCAGAAACAGACATGCATTGACAGTGGAAAGTCTGAGTCTGCTCCTTCTGCTGTCTCTGGTAGCAAGCTTGAAGGACAAGCCAGTGTCTCTCATGACGCCATTTGTGATAGTTTTGGCAAGGTGCAGCATGTGGCTAGCAGGCAGAATAAAGACTGCTTGGTAGTTGCTATGGCTCAGGGCAGACTTGTCATAAATGGTGTTCCCAATGAGGTCACGGTCTGCAAATGCTGTAGGTCAGAAACAATGCAAGATGGAGGGCAGATGAGCAATCTTGGCACAGATGCTGGTGACCTTAACAAAGCTGTGGGAATTGTTCCCACGCGACATAGTTGTTGTGAGGCTGCTTTGACATACTGCTGCAGGCCTGTCAGCTCTGATGCCCAGGCTGTTTGTGAAGGAGCTCGTGCTAACACAACCAGAGTTCCTAACACTGTGAATTTATTGCATGGTGGAGGCAGCAAAGTTTATTTAAATGCAACGTTTGATCATTCTGTTTCCTTTGGGCAAATGTTTGATGAATAGTGCAGGGAGGGCAAGCACGTAGTCACATGAAATAGGTCTCACAGAAGTCCATTTGCAACAGAATCTAAAGAGTTTTAGACCCCGATCCCTGGCCTACGGTAACCAATGTTGATGCTGATTAAAACAGTCTTTGTAGATGACTCAATTAACCGAGGTACTCCTTCTGATGCCATCAGGCAAATCTGTCACATGCTAAAATTGCAGTCACCAACGACATTTGCACTAAAGGGGCACAAAACCCGTGCAACAAGCTTGACTGAAGCTTCTTTCCAATTGCAAATATGTATTATTTAGCATCGGATAGGAGACCAGAAAATTTAAATCTTAGTCAGAGTATGCTGCACAGACATTTGCTGAAATGCATAAAAAAGGCAACATGGAATATTTTCCACTCACAAGCTTCCCCACTATTCATGCGCGGCCAAAAGATTGTATTTACGAGTTGCATTGTGTGTGCAGGCAACCGCTGTATGGCAGAAAAGTACAGGACATTTCTTGTGCATATTGTTCAAAAACCTTCCACAGGGCATGCCTTCGCCTTTTATCAGATAATATGGATAAAAAGTAATTGTGTGCTCTAACTCATGTTTGGCTACTGCCAAGGAAAAAGTCCACACTTCTATAGTACATAGCATTTTTCTCTTTCTACAGCTTTAGACAAACCGGACTATAACAAACCAGCATAAAGTGAATTATCCTATGTATTGCACATACACAACTTCCTGACTGATACTCATGTAAAACACTCGCTTGTAACAGAAGTATTTTTTTATGTTTTTCTTTTAAATTGCACCTAAATGTTAGAATACTCGGAATCATACCAGCAGTGTACTCCAAGCAAGCTCCTATCGAGTCTCTATTTTTAGTGACTGGCAAGCTGTTTAAGGGTAAAGTAAAGAGTGCTGTCTACTATGTGTGGTTTTGTTTACAAAAATGCAGGTAACTCTGATTTAATTTTTCCACTGAGGACAACCAATTCGTGTAGAAAGAACACAATACAAAAGTTTGTTTCTTTTCGTTACAGGCACGTTTAGAATTAAAGAATTACCTGATATAATGCACCTGTTTTTAGTGCATAGAGCAGTTTGTTATAATCGGGTTTTAGTGTATCTACAAGCTACCAGCAAACACTTACACAAACCGGTGATGTGAAACTTCTTTTATTGTTCCAGAGCCCTGTTAGCAATATGCCTGTACACTTCAATGGTGTTAAGAGGTGTATTTGTTCATAATCGACGCATTACCTTAGATCCATTGGCAGCTGTGCAACTGCTTTATGGTTGCCTGTGGCATCGGGATTGCTAAGGCCCAACCACAAGGAACAAGAAACATATTTTTGGCTGGCTATTTGATTTGACGTGGGCACAATTCAGCATCTAGAGCGCAAAGAACATATTTTTGGCCAGATATTTGAGTTAACGTGGGCACAATTAAGCATCTAGAGCATCAACCCCAGCATCTCATCGTTATTGACGACACCAGCTGGCGTCGACAATCCGTCAGGAACACGTTTCTGATGGTTTAAGGTTTAATGTGGGCATGTTCACTTTATATTATTGAATTTGAAAACGTGATCAACCTGCTTCTAAGTAGTAGCAAGTATTTAGCATATTCAACTGTGTTACAAAGTTTGCTTGGCATCGGTCTTGTATGGCTTTAGCAACCAAAATCTGTACTGACATTGCCCCATTACCTTCCCGTGACCGCAAGTCTCTCGGCGGAGCCTGAGCACTACGGAGCGCGTTCTCGGTTGGCGGATAGAGAGAACTCTTGTCATGAAGCTGCGCTAACCAGCTTCATGCACCCCGCAGGGGCGTCTGCGTCAGCAGGCGTTTGGTGTGTTGCGACACCACGTACTCGAGCACACGTGGGTTGGATCCTCCCGCGTGTAGCCGTGCGCAGCTTAGCCGTGTCTGGGGAAAAGGGGATCCTGGGGATTGAGCCGATGCTAGGTTTTTGGGGCTTTAAGGCCCCCCGGCGGAGGCAACACACCCCTTTGGCCTCTGCTTCACATAGACGGCACCACCGGACTGACCCACCCGGGGGAAATCGGTAGTTGCCTTTTCCTGTCTTTCTCTCCCTCCAATCTTCGTCTTTCTCTTACTTTTCATCTTTCCTGTCTTCTCCTAGCTTCCGTTTACTTCCAATTTTTCCAGGCAGCAAGGGTTAACCTTGTGTGAATAGCCAACTTAGGTTATTTCATATTTGGTTATAGTGGTAATGTACAGCTGGCGTTTGCAGGCCGTGTTTCACGGGTCCTGCAGCGTGCCCTTGTAGCACTCCACGGTGGGTGGCTGGCGTTGCTTCCGAAATTACAATCTTTTATGGCTACTTCCTTTCCACCACTACATGATCGCTCCCTGAAGAGGGGGCGCACCGATGATGTCTTAGAGTTTTTTGCCCGTCAAAAAGAAACATTTCCTCGCTTCCATGTAGTCCACTCCGAAATACGAAACAAAGCCGTGCGAACACTCTCACCATTCCTCGTGTCCAAGTCTCTGACCCAAGTTTTTGCTACAGGTTACAAAGCATCCAGAATGGCAAGCGGTGATCTCCTCTTGGAGCTCCGCAACCTGAGCAATATGAAAAGCTACCCAATCTAGTGTCATTTGGCGACGCCAAAGAAACAGTTACTCCGCATCGTACTATGAATACAACGCATGGCGTAGTCTCCGATGATGATCTCTTGGAGCTGACCGAGGCTTCAGTGAGCAGAAGGTCATCAACGTTAAGCGAATTAAGATGAGGCGGGATAATAAGGAAATACAGACCAAACACTTGATACTTACTTTTGGCACAAGTGTTCTGCCCGAGTCCATCGAGGCCGGGTTTATCAAGCTCCGTGTTCGCCCATATGTTCTAAATCCCCTGCGTTGCTTCAAATGCCAGCGTTTCGGTCACAGCTCACAGAGCTGCCGAGGCCGCCAAACCTGCGCTAAATGCAGTGCTGATGAGCACACTTCTGAATCTTGTGAAAACCCTCTCCACTGCGTAAACTGTCAAGGCGAGCACGCTGCATACTCGCGGTCGTGCCCATCTTGGAAGAAAGAAAAGGAAATAGTTACAATTAAAGTACAAGAAAACATAAGTTTCAAAGAGGCACGCAGGCGGGTATCCTTCCTGCCAAAGTACACCTTTGCCGACGTGGCGCGTAAGGGGGCAGCGCCACAACGGTCTCCGGCGGCTGACCGAGTCCTAGTGGTGTTGGCAACGTTCTAATAGGAATTCTTTAACAACCGTCAAGAGTCCTAATGGTTTTGGGAAGGTGCCAGTAGAAATTCTTCAATGACCATCAAGAATCTTGATGGTACTGGGGAGTGCCGGTAGAAACTCCTGATTGACCTTTAGGAATTCTGCTTGTCCAACAAGAAAGCTCTGATGGATTTTTTGACTGGGTATTTCCCCTCTCAGAATAGGACACACATGTGGCACCCATAGTTTTTTGCTGACTGGTCGTGAAACGCTCACCTCTGGTAGATATGCTCAGAGGCTTACCGTCCTCGGCGTTCTCGCGCAGTATTGGGAAGCTAAAACAGAGTGAAAATTTCGCACTACAATGGTGCTATCATGACCCTCTCTATCTCGTTATGTTTCTTGGTGAAGAATCGCTTTGTAACACCAAAGCAGGCCTAGGTTCCTAGAACAATGTCGTCCTACGTGTCTAATGCCCAATAAATTCGTGGCGCAACCTCTCTCAAGGGCAAGCCGCTGTGACAGTACTTCTGTACAGCACATACCGCCAGGCCTTTGTGTTTCAAGTGCTTTGTTATGAAGTATTCTTCTTCCAAATTTTTGATCTCACATATTTTCTATATCGTATCATTATTTGCAAATTAATTTTTCATGTTCATAGCTCACGTCATTATTTATTGCCATATTCTTATTACGCATGAAATATACGCACTTTGCAGGAATTATTTTAGGCTCATTTATAGCCACGTCACATCTAGTTTTCAGAATTCTTTGCTGCACTGCAAACTCAATTAGAAGCATGGAACTCCCTTTATTTATTTATTGCCTTGTACATACTGCAGCCCTATTGGGCTATTGCAAGAGTGGGTATGAAAAGCAGAATGACGAATAACAAAGGCAATACGAACAATACAGACTCAATGACAATAACTACCCATTGAATTGTCGCTAAAAAAAGGCAGAGAACGAGTATTACCAGGCAAAGAATTCAAATATTCAATAACGCGGGGAAGGAAACTGTTTAAAAGTGCCTGTACGGGCAAAATAGGCGCGATGTTTAGGTTATGGTAACCCGTAGTATTGGACGGTTTAGCAGGAGTTAGATAATTGTCTGATGAGACCTGGCAAGATGGGTTTATAATGCAATGCAGAAACCTGAGTGATTCCATTCGTCGACGATCTAAGAGTGGTTGCAAGTCCAGGGATGAAAGCGCTGCGGAAGGTGAAAAATCTCTGGCGAACCTGTGGCATATCAAGTGAACCGCTTTCTTTAGGATGACACCGATTTGATTAATGTCACATTGCTTGTGCTGATTCCAGATATGGAAAGCGTATTCTACTAAAGGTCGGATTAGAGATTTATACATCAGTGGTTTAGTATCTCTTGGGGCCATGGTCAATGTTCGGCACTGCTAGCCAAGTTTTTCAATCCTTTGAGGTTTTTAAATATGTTTCGACCAAGACATACCGGGTGTGAAAACAAGACTAACGTATTTATATTCACTAACGCTCTGAATGTGGCTATTTCCAATTTTGTAAAAAAGAAATGGAAGACGTGGTTTTATTAGTCAAAGTCATGGCAACGGTTTTACAGATGTTGATTGTCATTTGCCAGATGGCGCACCAAGAGCTAAAATCAGAAAGTGATTTTTGAAGTACAAATTAGTCCCAAAGGCAGGAAATTGTATGATATAATACGCAGTCATCAGCATACAAGAGTAAATTTGAGGTTATGTGACGGGGCAAACCATTTATAAAGATGAAGAACAGCAACGGAGCCAACACAGAAACTTGTGGCACTCCCGAGGTTGCCTCTGCTAACCTGGAATTAGATCGGTTAAAGGCCACAAATTGAGATCGATGGGAAGGGAAACTGTAAACCCAGCTGAGAAGGCGGGGATGGTTAAGAATGGCATCCATTTTATACATAAATTTTGTATGAATCACGTTGTCTAATGCTTTTGAAAATCAATGAAGATTGCGTCAATTTTGTTGCCCGCATCGAGGTTAATACAAATGTCATGCGTAATTTCCCTTGGCAGTGTTAATGTACTGAATCCACGTAGGAAGCCGTGCTCGACATCTGATGTTATGTTGTCACTCAAGGTATTGCTCAATGTGTTTGTAAATAATGTGTTAAAACATTTTGAACGAATGAGATGTTAAAAAAATTGGTCTTGAATAAATGAAGAATTTGCGTCATTTTCTATGATCCGGACACTGTAGGGTATGCCAGGGACTTGCGAAATATGACAGTAAGGTAACGACAGGTTCATAATGAGTACAGTACCAAGAAGTTCGGAATTCCGTCTGGGCCAGTAGGTTTTTTAATGTCAAGCTTCAAACTTCGTCATGACACCTTCGGTAACGTTATTCTTATTGATAGACATGTTGCTATGAGCAATAGTGTCTGGTTGGATGACGTTGTTATCACGAGTCAAAAAGGAATGGGAATACTCATTAAAGGCATTTGATATATGAAATGGAACGTTAGTAGAAACATCTTTAATCACCATAGAAGTAGCTACCGTATCGCGTGGTAAAACAGACGACCAGAATTTACACGGGTTAGGTTAGCTCCACACGGAAGAAGAAATCTTTAGCCGAGTTATTTTTCCGTCTAAGCTCCTCTTTGGCTTTAATGAAATTTATCATAGCTGCAGAATTGATTGAACGCCTCTCATACCTTGACCTTTTAACACGCCGTGTTAGGTGTAATATATCTCGCGTCATCCAGGGGATTGTTATATTTTTCTTCTTTGTGTTTAACGACATGAAAAACTGAATACATTTTCTAAACAAGCATTCCAAATAACTAATTAATGCGCTAACATCACAAGTAGAACTTAGTGCCACAAATTTTGCAGAACCACTTGATAGAGTCTATTACGCGCTGCTTGCACTATTAAGCAGCGCACAGTCACTAATTCACTCAATTTTTACAATATCATTCACGTATAGGTTAAACAGCAGTGCCCCAAGCACATGGGTGCCTTGAGGTACCCATGTGCTTGTAGCTCTTAGAGATATGTTATTACCCATGTCCATCTTCTGCTTTTGGAATATTAGGTAGAAATTCGTTATCGTTAGAGATATTCTTTTTATTGCATAATGGTCAACTTACTTAAGCAATGTTGCATGAGTTAGCCGGTCAAACGCTTTCGAATGGTGTACGTATACTACTGTAACTGCTTTTCTTTAAATGTCTGTAGAATTACTTCTTTCTGCGCGAGAAGAGCAAGTTTGGTGGATCTCCCTTTGCGAAATCCAAATTGCGATTTCCTCATCGAACTCAATTTGCTTACAAAATTTGAAATCCTTGTACTCAATAACTTTTCCAGGTGTTTAGAGAAAACTGGCAATATTCATAAGGGACGATATTTACAATGATTGTTCTTGCCACAACCTTCGAATATTGAAATAATCATTGACATCTTTTTTTGTGCGTGGAAACGTGCAATTCGAGATAGATAAGTGATAAAAATGGGCGAGGAGGGATGCAATTAAGTCTGATATACACTTAACAGGTCCTATCTGTCAGTTGTCAGTAACGTAAGCTCAACTATTCTTAAGACAGCTAAAACAGTTTGAACATCAGATGAGGTAGTAGGTTTTAGGCAGAGGCTGTTAGATGCTGTAAACTTAGGTTGCAGTAAAGGTGATTTGTAGGAAGTAGTAACTAGCTTGACCCGAAAGGTATTAAAAGCTTCCGCTAAGTGATTACCGCACAAACTCTAAGACCAGTGCAATAACATTTTGAACGGTACTAGAACAACTTAACTCATTCATATTCTTTCACACAATTTCTTGCTTAGAATTAGTCAATGTGTAAGAAATATAAACATTCGTCTTAAGCATTTCGAAGAAACGACATAATTTGATTTCTTGGTTGCCTTCACACCTCCCAATCTACAGAGATACGCGCAGTTAAATTTTGAAAAGATTAACTTTTCCCTTAATATTGTGAGACAATTATTCGTAATGTAATGTTTCCGGGATTGTTTAGATTCTGATACGATTGAAGATTGCGTCATCGGCCAGGGGTCAAGGACGAAAGCGGCACAGCGTCACGGTTTTCTGTACACCGATCCAAGGGTCGTACAGCCAGTCGGTTGCGTGAGGCCGTGTCGCCATGGGCGCTGAGCCCCGCCGTCTCTGGTCGACAGGATAACAACCTCCTCCACAATCCGACGTGTGTTTGTGTACTTGTATATAAAAAAAAAGAATAACGACAGTGCCGTCAATGGGGATCGAACGTCTAACCGTAGGGGGGACGCGGCGGGTGTGAGCCAGTGTTTCTGCTGGATGGCAGTCGCAGGGGGGCCTCTTCGTGGTCCCCGAGGGCCCCGCGGACCGTCCCCGCCCGGCGGGCTCCGTCCGTGACCACACGGAGGCCGCCAGCTGGCCCCGGACACGTCCCCGACCGAGGCGCCCGAGCCCACCCGGCCATGGCCGGCGCGCAAACGGTAGGCGGTTATCCCGGGCCATAAGCGAACGTGTCAGCGTGAAAACGTCACCGAACGTAATCGGGCAAGTTGTCACTGATGAGCCTTAGAATTTGGATAAATATAGCCCTGTTTCTGTTCGGGTGCAAAAGCGCGGGCAGGTCTCGTCTCGCCAGCGCGCCCGGCGGATCGAGAGAGGCGGCTAATGGTCTCTTAAGACTGCAATCGCCCAAGTAGTGTTCGAATGATTCGCACTCTGTGCCACAAGGGCACAGAGAGTCGCGAGCGAGACCGAATCGGTGAAAGTAGAATGGGAAGCGGCCGTGCCCCGTGAGCATGGTGACCAAAGCCCGCGGAGGGGGAAAAAAAAGGACGGCGCCTCCTCGAGGCGGGGCACCCACCGAAACAGCGCCGTGTCAGTGTGGTCCTCGCGCCACGAGCGCGCCCACCGCGCTCGTTGGAAAGCCCGGAACGCAGAGCGAACCGACCTGAAAGGTAGGGGCACTTTGCGGTCGAACCCGTACTCGGCGGCCCGCGACGCGAGGAAGTCGGCGAGCTCGTTGCCGAAAACGCCGCAATGCCCGGGTACGGGATATAAGCGCACCTCGGACAAGCGGGCAACCTCCCCGAGTGCGGTCTTTATGCGGACAATCTGGGGGTCGGTAGAGCCAGGCGTCGTGAGCGCTTGCAACAAAGAGAGGCAATCGGTATGTATAGATACCTCGCCCCTCCCCCTGCGGCCGCAGACGTATGTCAGGGCCTCCGCGAAGGCGATGACTTCCACGCAGTACGCGCTCGTGGCGGCGCGCACGCGAAAACGGCCCACCGCTCCAACCCTTTCCCTCGGGCCGAGGACGACGAAAGCGGCGCCCGATGAATGCGGCGTATACGAACCGTTGGTGTATACATGAAGGCCCGCGGCGCGCGATCTGCTGCGCGCCGCCGCCACCGACAATTGCGCAAACGAGAACGCGCGCATCTCGGCCGGGTGTACCTCCGAAGGGTCGGCGGGGTATACGATGTCATGCGGGGAGAACGAAAGGTCGCCCAACTCGACCGCCTCGCGCAGGGCGAAGAGCCTAAACTCCGCCGCGGTCCTGTCGAGCTCGAGCGACAGTGGCGGCACCCGCATTAACACCTGAAGGGACGCCGTGCGCGTCGTCCGATACGCGCCCGACAGCGACAGCAGGACCGTGCGCTGCATCGTTGTCACGCGGGCGCTGAGTCTGCAGTCAGGCTTGGCAGACCACCACACCGCGGACGTGTACGTTAGGGCCGGCAGCATCACCTGATGGTAGAGGTGTGTTAATACCGCCGGCCGCAGGGGTCCCTGCATCTGTACAAATGTCAGCGCGCGGCAGGCCAGATGTTCGGCCTTCTCCTTAAGGCTGTCGGCGTGCTGAAAGAAGTGGAGGCGCCTGTCAAAGACTACACCCAACACCTTTAGGGCCTCCACGAATTTCACACCCCTGCCGGAATCGCCCAGGCGGATGGTAGGGTGGACGCGCTCCATGCCGCCGTGCCCGTGGGAAAACAAGACGCAGTAGGTTTTGTCCATGTTTACAGTGAGCTTCGCGCCCTCCGCCCATGCCACCACCCGCCGAAGAGCTTCCGAGCCCGCCGCGCCGAGCTCGTCGCGCGACTTAGCCGAGATGACGATAATTGTGTCATCGGTGTATGCCTGCGCGATTACCCCGGCAGGCATAGGAAGCTCAAGGAGCTCATGAACGACGACATTCCACAACAGCGGCGATAGCGGCGAACCTTGAGGACTGCCCAGCGAAGGGCTGGCCTCGACCGTGCCCGCGTGTGAGGCGAACACCACTCGCCGGTCCCTAAGAAACGAGCGAAGCAGATGGTACAGGTTGCTCGGTAGCCCCCGGTCCCTAAAACATTTAAGGACCAGTGGCTGCCACACGCTGTCAAAAGCGCCGCGGAAGTCGAGCGACATTAGGATGGCCAATGTCTTGGCGTCCTTGAGTTCCTGCAGACGAGTCTTCAATGCGCATAGGGCCATCACGGCGCTCCTGCCGTGAGTAAAGCCATACTGGCGCTCGTGTAAGTGCCCGCCGCTCTTCAAAAAATAATATAGCCGGCCATTCCAGAGGCGTTTGAGCACCTTGCCCAGCGCCGACGCAACGCATATCGGCCTGTACGAAGTGGGCAACTCGGGCGCTCGCTGCGGTTTCAGTATAAAAAATATCCGCCCCGTATGCCAGCAACGGGGTAAGTGGCCCAGCGCAAGCGCCGCATTGAAGACTTTTAAAAGGAAGGCGCCATGAGTACGCGCGAACCCCTTGATAACATAGGGCGTGATCTTGTCAGGCCCGGGTGCTGATGCGTCCATCGTTTTCCGAAGGACGCTCTGCATTTCCGCGGCCGTAAAAGGCGCGTCGCTCACACGCGTGCGATAGGGTGACGCCGCCAGCACCCTGATCTCCGCGTGGCGGGTCCCGTCGGAGGAGGGGTCGTCGATCGCGATCTGCGTCTTCAGCAGGAGGGCCGCCGACTCTAGATGTGTTGTCGTGCGGGTACCGTCGGGCAGTTCGAGCGGCGGTAAACACAGCCGCGGTCGCCCTCTGCCGAACGCCTCTCGGTACGCGGCGGAAAAGATCGATTGCCTCGTGCAACAGGCGTACCACGCGCGGAGGTGCGAGGTCTTGGCCACTCGAACGCGACAGCGAAAACCCGTTAGTGCCCTACTGTAGTCCGCGCGGAATTGCGCCCGCAGCTCCTCCGCCGTGCAGTGCTGGTACCGGCGGCGCAACGTGTTCACGCCACGTCTTTCCTGCGCCAGCGCCGGGGTCCACCAAGGCTTCCACGGGCTCTTGACGGGGTGGAGGTTTTTACCGTAGTGCCGATCAAAGAGCCGCTGGAAATCAGCTATAACCTCCTCGAGAGCGTCCGGCAATTGTAAGTCAGCGCCCAGGACTCGCGCGAACTACGACTCGCGTCCGAGGGCGTCCAACAGGTCCTCTCGCGCGTAGCGGGTCAGTCGGCGAGAGCGTCGCTCGCGTGCCGCGCCGATGTGGACCTCGATGTTCGTGTGTTCAGAGAACGTGAGGTCCTCGCGAACATTCCATTCGAACCCGGCCCCGGCCAGGGCCGGCGCCGCCAGTGTGACGTCGATCCAGCTGGCCGCGTACCGCGTCTCATACGTTGGTGGCGAGAGGGGGTCATTCAGAACCACGAGGCGGTTCACGGCGGCGAACTCTATAAGGCGGGCGCCGCGCTCTTCCCCCGCACAGGGACCCCACGCCGGGTGTTTCGATTTAAAGTCACCCGCAACTATGATTATTGGCGTGCGCGACTTCGCGACGGCCTCCTCAATGCCGCGAAAGGTTTTGTCCATCGACCGGTGGGGCGGCGCGTACGCGGAAACGAACGTGAACTGAAAGTCTCGTGCCTCGCAATACACGGCGACCACCAGTTTAGATATCAACAGCGGGGACACGTCGTATGCCGGCCCTCGCGTAACGACCACTACCGCAGGGTCCCGGTCGATAGCATACTGGTTAAACTCCGATGGCATGTGTGGCAGCTTGCCTCCGGGCCTGTATGGATCGGATATGGCCGCCAGCTGCACGCCCGTCTCCGTCATGCGGTCACCCAAGTGCTTCGAGGCCACCCTGGCACGATCGATGTTTAGTTGTAAGAACGCGATGCTCACTGCTGTCTCCACGCGCGCCACATCCCGACGGACGGTCCTCCCATCGGGTCACCCGTTCGCCGCCGCCGCGCCACCCCGCTCACACATTCGCGCGCCACCCCCTTCCCCCTCGCGCCCGTCGCGCTACTGCTCGCCATAGTTCGTTCGCGCTCGCAGCCGCGCCACCCGTTCCATCAGGATGGGGCATTGTGGTAATCCCGCAGGGTGGGCAGATGGCAAGCCCGCGTGACCGCATTCGGCGCAGCGAACCACCTCCTCTCCCATGCGCACCGTGCACGCGCTGCCCAGGTGGTTGCCCGCGCAACGCATACACACCGCCTTCGCAGCATCGGCGCGAACCGGGCACGTGGTGCGGCCGTGTCCATACGTGGGCCAGTAGGTACACGTGGGGACGTGAAGATCCTCGTGGGCCCGCACCATGGTCCTTCCCACGGAAAGGCGCTGACGTTTCATGAGGTCTCGGAAAGCCAGCGGGTCGCCCTCCGCAACGTAGGCGTTGGTCCCCGACCTCTCCTTAAACGTCACCCGCACCCTACATTTGTCGGGGCGAGATTGAGGCCCGGTTTAAGGTCATTAAGCCGCGCGATAAAATCCTGTGGCGCGACGTCAGGGTCGACTCCCGAGAAGCGAACATGCCGGTTTCGTTTCTCAGCGAACTTGACAATCAAGACGGCACTAGTTACGGCGTTGTCCTGTATTGCTTTGTGTAAAGTAACGATGGACTGTTTGATGTTTGAGAAAACCGTGACGCCGCACCTGGTGCGTCGGAGCGACACGTCCTTGATCCCCTTGGCCGCCGGGTCGATGTTCGTTTTGAGAAGGCGGACGACATCCCTCGCAGGCGTGGTCGTCTGCCATATTCCAGAGGGAGATGAATGACCTCTTCAGCCGTATGAGGCACGTGGCGGTGTACTTGGACGACATCCTGGTTACTGGCAGCGATGACGGGGACCACCTGCACAATGTCCTGGCACGACTGCAGGACGCCGGCCTCAAGATCAAGCTGGAAAAGCGCGTTTTCCTAGCCCCCAGTGTTGAGTACTTGGGTCATTTCCCAGACAGGCCTAGTCCCGGCTCCTCGCAAAGTTGATGCTGTGATCAAGGCACCTAAGCCCCAGAACAAGAAGGAGCTTCAGAGCTACCTGGGCCTCATCAACTTCTACAGGAGTTTTCTGCCGAACCTGTGGCACCATCTACAGCCGCTCAATCTTCTGCTTCGAGATGGTCAACAATGGGTCTGGAAGAAGGAGCAGGACCAGGCCTTCACCAAGGCTCCAGTGCTGGGGCACTTCGATCCTGCTTCAGAGCTACCTGGGCCAAATCATCTTCTACAGGAGTTTTCTGCCGAACCAGTGGCACCATCTACAGCCGCTCCATCTTCTGCTTCGATATGGTCAACAATGGGTCTGGAAGAAGGAGCAGGACCAGGCCTTCGCCAAGGCCCCAGTGCTGGAGCACTTCGATCCTGCTAGGCCTGTTGTCCTTACCGTAGATGCGTCGCCGTATGGTGTGCGAGCCGTCCTGGCACACCGGGACAAAGATGACCATGAATGTTCTGTGTCGTTTGCTTCTCGACGGCTTCATGCTACAGAGCAACGTTACAGCCCCCTGGACAAGGAAGGTTTGGCCCTCATGTTCGGTGTCGAACACTTCCACCAGTATTTGTGGGGCCGGAAGTTCGAGGCGGTCACGGACCACAAGCCGCTGTTGGGGCTCCTGGGGCCTGACAAGGCAGTTCCTGTGGAGGCATCAGGTCGAGTGGTACGCTGGGCCTTGAGGCTGGCAGCTTACAGTTACCAGCTGGTTTACCGTCCGGGAAAGGACGTTGGACCTGCTGATGTCCTGGCCTGGCTGTCTCTGCCACATGTCCCTGATGCTGTTCCAGAAGCTGCTGAAGTGTTTATGCAGGAACACGCGTACGCGGAGGTGCTCTCAAGATCTGCGGTATCTCAAGCGACCGGCCGGGACGCAGTCCTGTCTTGGGTGGTCAAGACGGTGTTCCGGGGAGAGGAATTGGTGCAACAGGCATATAGCCACAAGGCCGCTGAGCTGAGCTTGCAGCAGGGCTGCCTACTGTGTGGTTCGAGGGTGGTGATCCCACAAAGTCTCCGGTCCAGGGTTCTGTAGTTGCTGCACGCGGGTCATCCAGGGATAGAAAAGACCAAGATGATGGCCCGGTCCCATGTTTGGTTGCCTGGCTTGGACCACCACATCGCTCACTTGGTGCAGAGCTGCCAAATCTGCCAGGAGCATCAGGGAGCCTCGCTTCGTGTTGAAATCACCCCCTGGTCGTTCCTACAGAGACCGTGTCCTCGCCTACATGTGGATTTTGGGGGGCCCTTCAAGGGTCACAACTTCCTGGTGGTGGTAGACGCCTTTTCAAAGTGGGCGGATGTTCTACCTGTCACCACTCCATCAGCAGGCACGAGCATTGCAGCGCTACGACAGGTGTTCGCCGCCCAGGTGTGGCCGGATGTCATCGTGTCCGACAATGGTTCTGCTTTCGCCAGCACAGAGTACCTGGCCTGGCTGACGAAGAACGGAATCCGCCGGATGATGGTTCCGTCGTACCACCCTGCTTCAAATGGTGCAGCCGAGTGGGTGGTGCAAACCATCAAAGACAAGCTCAAGAGCCAGACTGGGGATTTCCGGACGCAGATTGTCAGGATACTGTTTCAGTACCGGACCACGCCTCACGATATCACTGGCCGTGCCCCCTGTGAGCTCCTGCTGCGTCGGATGGTCAAGACACCCTTGGACATCTTGCATCCCGACCTCCGAGCCACAGTGCTTTTGAAGCAGCTGAAACAGAAGCTGGCTGCTTAGCAAGGGCGCCGTCCCGGGCCTTTGCCAGAGTTGGGAGCTCCAGTTATCGCCAGGAACTTCCGTCCTGGCGAACCCTTGTCTGCCGGACAGGTGGTGTCTTATGCCAGCGCTTCATCGATTCTCGTCCGCATGCCCGATAAGGCCATGTGGCACAAACACGCCGACCATATCAGGCCTCGCTTAGGGACCTGGCGAACACCTTCGACTGCCACTTCTGAGTTCCGGCCCGTAGGAGGACTAGCGGCAGCACCAGTCGCTTCCAGTGGAGCACCACCCACCTCGGATGCGGCAACCGTAGCCAGTGGTGCTGCACCCGATGGAATTGTGTCGAGCCCAGCACCACTTACGAGATTGACCACTATGGACCCTCCGGATGGAGCGAGGCTGGCTCAGGCAGCGCCCGGTGTTCCCACACCCGACCCATCAACACCGGTGCCCAGGCGGAGTACTCGACGCCGGAGGCCACCCGACCGTTACTCACCTGGATATCAGGCAGCGTTGACCCAGCTAGGGTGGAGGCAGAGCCTCATATTTTGAACATGAACTTTTGTTTTTTTTTATTTACAAACAAACTGGTGATAAGGAGGTGTAGCAAGCATGTGACGCCCCCCTCAGGCTTAATGTTCGTTCGCCGCCAGGCTCGGTGGCCTGCTAAGCTCGGCAGGCAACATTGGTCACCGCACCGCAATAAACGCCGACGAGCACAGCTGCTCGGCGCTCAGTCATCGTTCAGCACCACCACGCTGCGGAGCGTCCGTCTAACGGAGCGTGGCTCAAGCCCCCCTTGTTCATGAACATGGGTGAATCGTGACAGTTCGGTTTCTAACTTCTAATACAGATGTGTTTGACATGTCAGTGTTGTAGTCACTACCAATAATAAGTGGTGCTTAAGTAAGTAAAATTAGGTACATTTCAAGTGCGGCAGGCGATAGATTATAGCGATAACATGGTTTTTATACTTCACAAGAACTGCGTGAGCGTGAGCAGGCGTTTGGTGTGTTGCGACTGGTGTGTTGCGACTGGTGTGTTGGGGCTGCCATTGGGGTTGCCTTGGTCACAATCTTCTTGGTCTTCTCCGGTAGAAGCCCGTGCTCTGGGGGCAGCTGTTGAAGACGGCGGCTTGCTCGATGGTCCGGGACTACGTTGGTGTTCTCTTAGCGGTCCGGGCTTGGACCACAGCTTGTCGGGGCCGTCCGGTACACGAACAAAAAGCACCTCCACCAGATGCCACGTGGTGGCGACGTTGAAGAACACAGTAGCAATACTGTGAAGGACAAAACTAACTTTATTGGGCGAACCTGTGCCCACAAAAACAGGCTACACTTATAGCACAACGATAGCGGCGAACGCGGTCGGCGATCGTCGAAAATCTCGTCAGCGGGTCAAGCGCGTCGGCTTTTATACAGCAGTCGTCGAATGTTCTAGACTAATCGTTGGAACCGACGTGCCTTCCACAAAGTTCTACACCTATCGCATCACGCGATGAAATCAGATAACACAAGAATCGGCGAAAATACGCACTTTATATGTACTGTGCATACTTTAAAAGCCACACAAGTTGCTAACGAGAATGAAATAGCATAATACACACGCACACGCACACACACACACACACACAGACACACACACAGACACACACACACACACACACACACACATATATATATATATATATATATATATGCATACACACATGTATGTTACGTGCGCAATTCACAGAATGTATAACATTTATGGAATCAATGCCTGTAACAGTAATACAGCATGACTTCTGAGAATTATTAAAGCAAACATACAATCTTATAATAAAACAAACCGAACATATCAGAGTACAGCATATAACTGTGAAGGAAAGGTAATGGCATGATAACGTGGTGTCATGCTACCAATAGAAAAGTATTGCGCAAATCAGACTTTGGGAGGTTAGTAATTCCAATGCCTTATCGACGAAATAATTCCATCAGAACAGGAAGCGTGTGTTGAAGGTACGGCTCAGCATATTTGTTCCTACAAAGAAGGCACTTCGTTTCAATTAGTGTTGCACAGGACATAGAGAGGTGCTTGTGTTTTATTTCAGCCAGAAAATGTTGCATCTGGTTATTTTTTGTAAGCTTTGTTTATACCTGATAGACTGAATGTATGAGTAAGATTAGCAATTCAAATTACATTGAAGTGAATGTAAACCTCCCTTGCGTGCGTATTATATGGGTACACCAGCTGTAGGCCGCATGGCCTTTATTGGAAATACGTGCAGTTTGTTCAAACTAGATAATGTCGTTGCACCCCAGACTAAAACGAAGTAGTTTAACTGGGAGATAATGCTTTAACATTAATCATTTTGATATTTGGTGAGAGTAAATAACGGATTTTTGCCGTCAGACCAACGAATTTCGAAAGCTTTTCGAATATATCATTGACATGCCTCTGCCACGACATGTTCTTGTGGAAATATGCACCTAGTGTTTTATGGAAATTCAAATCCATAGCTAAGTGGGAAAAATGAGATTGTTCTTCAATACCGCTTGATAATACTTTAAGGGCATTCATTTAAAATGAATTACGCTCACTCCATGTGCTATAATCTTCCAGGCATTTTTATGTATCTGACTGTAGCTTTGAGTTATAAATTATAAAAGAAGGGTAATGGCCCCTTCGTATATGACGCAATTTAGTTTTTTGCTAATCTTTACAATATCATTCAGTCAAGATCGTTGAGCCAAGATACTGGTGTTATGCGAAGAGGTGTGTTAAGCTGCACACTGTTTAATGGAGAAATGAATCATTTGTTCGCGGCTATCCCACGAACAATGTTCCACTCTGCATGTGTAGATGACTTTGTATATTGGATTTAAATAGTGCAACCTTGCCATTTGCGAACCACGTATCCTGAAAGTCTTAAATGAAGTGGCAAAATGGGCTGATGGAAATAGTTTTAGGTTGAGCCCACAGAGAAGTACTTGCGTCCTTTTCACCAGTAAGAGAGAATTGGTGCGGAACATTCAATTTTGTTGGTCCTCTTGTAATATGGTTACTTGCAAGCGCCCACTACATTTGGGCGTAAACTCTATAGTGAGATGGGCAAATGGAAATGGGTTTAAATTTTGCGCAGAAAAAATAATATGCATGCCTTGTACTTAATACCGAAGGCTCACACCGGACCCAACATTACCTAATAAATGGCAGCAAATCACAGTAAAGAATGAACACAAATTTGTTGGAGTAACCTTTGACAAGAATCTCAACTTCAAAGCGCGCCACGCATATGCAAAACAGAAATCTCGCGAATCCATAAATCTATTAAAGCTCCTATCCCACCGATCATGTGGTTCAGATAGAATGTCTGCTTCGCATGTACAATAGAGTCCTCCGGTCACAATTGGGCTACGGATGTTTTGTGCATAACTCAGATCGAAAGTCGGCATTAGATAATCTTGACCCGCTGCATCATCTTGGACTACGTCTGTGTTCCGGCGCGTTTCGTACATCTCCCATACGAAGCTTGTATGCCGAAACCAACCAGCTGTCTTTGGAACAAAGAGTACTTTTTGGAAACATGTAGAGAAGGAGGGTACTGTCCTCTTCAACGCATCCTTGTGGACTACTTACAACGCTGCGCTTTGAAACACATTTTAGCAACAAACCGACAATCATTCCTTCCTTTTTTATAAGGTACCAAGAACTGAATGCGCACCTTTGTTCCGAACTGAAAAGGAATTCTTACAAGCTGAACCTTCATTTGCTCCTTGAGAGAGGAAGCATGGGCAATGCGACTTCAGGTTAACAAAAAACAGGAAGCAGTCTTTAGCAAGAGAGGCCTTAACAAGTGTACATTTTGAAACAGAATCAGAATACAATTTGTGCATGAAATATTCTACAGATGAAACAAAAAGCAATGATAATGTAGCAGCTGAAGTCCCATCAAATTTATTTGAAAAATAAATGACACTTCCCAGTCGGTCTACTGTGTTTACTGCAGAACTCTATGCCATCCGATTAGCTCTTGAAGACATCCTGAAAAGAGGAAATGACCAATCTGTCATATTTAGTGACTCATTGAGCTCTCCTCAAGCTCTTACATCGGAGGTACCATCTAGAAATATTCTACTGAAGAAAATACAAAATCAATTCCCGAAATGTCGCAAGAGAGCTTTAAACGTCACTTTCTACTGGATTTCTAGTCATGTAGAAATCCCCGGGAATGAAAGATCGGATTTTATGGCAGCCGGTACAAAAGATTTGGACCTACATGATGTTGATCTACCTTTCCACGATTATAAAGCCACATCAAAAATAGGAGTTGTAAAAGACTGGCAGGAACTGTGGGATGAGCAAGAACTTAAGAAGCTTCATTGCATAAAACCTGTTTTACGTGAATGGCGCAGTTGTCGCCGCAGACAAATATTTTACTAAGTAATTATATGTCACTTAAGAATTGGTCACGCAAGGCTGACCCATAGTTACCTAATAAATAAAACACCACACTCAACATGCTAACACTGCGGGAAATTTTAAACGTGCTACACATTTTAAAAACATGTCCCTATTCAGAAAAATGGGGATAAAGATATTTCAAAATATTTACGAAAGAAGAATCCCTTTCCATCCCATGCTTTAACTGAGCGATCGACCACTCGTGCCATATGAAGATACCTTCAACTATTTAAAAGCCACGGGAACCCTATAACAACTGTAGCACGTTTCATGTTTTATATTTTTAGTTGGCCATTTACGCCATTTTACTGCGTTTGAAGAAATAAACTTTTTAGAAAAACATGTGCTTGGCGTACAATAGCCTGCACGGCTGCTGCGCCAAAATAATCTCAAATCATCATCATCACTACATGTGAGAAAGGTCTGTGAGGAAATGGGTACTCCGCTACATGACAATCACTTAATGGGTCCAGCCAAACTGCTACCGCCGTGGCAATGGCAGCTGGTGGAGTGGGACATATTTTTATATCGAAGTCACAAAACTTGTGCCAGATGCACACATTCAAATGCACTTTTTAGATTTTATGTCAAACTAGTCGTGCCATGAAATTTACATGGACGCATGGATATCACATGCTTGCGTGTCTCCCCGCAGGGGCGTCTGCGTCAAAAGGCGTTTGGTGGGTTGCGACACTACGTATGCGAGCAGATGAGGGTTGGACCCTCCCATGTGTAGCCGTGTGCGGCTTAGCCGCCGCTGAGTGAAGGGGGATCCTGGAAGTTGAGCCGATGCTGGATGTTCGAACTTTTAAGGCCCACCAGCGGAGGCAACACACCTCCTTGTGCTCTGCTTCAAATAGACGGCGCCTCCAGATTTACCCACCTGGAGGAAATCGGCAGTCGCCTTTTCCTGTCATTTTCTTGGATCTTCGTCTGTGTCTCTCGCTTTTAATCTTTCCCGTCCTCTGTTCACTTCCCCCTTCAATCTTTCCGGGCGGCAAGGATAGCTCTTGTGTGGGAAGCCAACCTAAGGTATACCATATATGGGTAGAACAATGGCGTTTAGCAATAACTTGTGTTTGCAGGACTGTCGTTCTAGCGTCACTTCGTTGGGCTCCACTTTATGTGGCTGGCGTTGCTGCTGAACATTTGAATCTATATATGGAAAACTCATTTCCCCCACACCTCGATCGCCCTGAGAAATGAGGGCGCACCGAAGGAGTTTTCAAGTTTTTTATGATTGGCAATTTTCCACTATATCACGTAATAACATTACAAAAAAAAAACCGAAAAAGCAGCGAGAATGATCCCACCTTTCCTGGTTGCAAAAACAGTCACTGAATCTTCTGGCCCAGGCTGTAAAGTCTGCATGTGGGCAAGCGGCGATATCCTTTTAGAACTCCGCGAAAGGAAACAACACGGAAGACTCTCCAATTATTGACCCTGCAACAAAATGTATCAAGCAAACTAACAAACTGGCAAATAAATGTCGCATCCATGGTGGAACGACGAGTGTCAAAAAGCACGAAAAAATCAATCATGCTTAGAGATTGCTTCGCAATTATGCAACCACTGAAAGCGTTATTAATTTCAAAGAGGCCAATTCATAAGGCAGGAGAACATGTCGACGTGAAAAGAGAGAAAGTTGGGATAGGTACATGCCCTGTTAAATACGTACAGTGATAAAACAAGAGTATGGAATGGGGTGAACAATTAATAAGTCGCGAGTCATATTCCCTACCCTTAGTAAGTAGCCAAGGTGCTAGCCTGGAAGAACACTCGGATTGTCTAGGCGAACACTGTCAATATATCTCGAGTGCATAGGACTATACAGAAACATTTCTAAATCCAACAGAACGCGAGGAACGACACCCCCTAAACTACAAAGGTTCATCGAGTGATACTTACAATTGACCATTTATCTGGCAGAACTTACGCTGTCTCTCGCTTCTTGAGACCAGTCGGCACCAGGTGGGGATCGTATCATATACGAAATGATTAGGCACCTACATCCTGCAATACCCCGCAGGGGCGTCTGCCTCAGCAGGCGTTTGGTGTGTCGCGACACCACATACCCAGCACACGAGGGTTGGACCCCCCCGCGTGTAGCCGGGTGCGGCTTAGCCATGTCCGGGAAAAAGGGGGATCTTGGGGGTTTAGCCGATGCCGGGTGTTTGGACCTTTAAGGCCCCCCCGCGGAGGCAACGCACCACTTTGCACTCTGCTTCACGTAGACGGCACACTCGGACTGACCCCCCCGATCGATAGTTGCCTTTTCCTGTATCTCTCTCCCTCCATTCTTCGTCTTTCTCTCAATTTTCATCTTTCCTGTCCTCTCCTAGCTTCCGCTTACTTCCAATTTTTCCAGGCAGCAAGAGTTAACCTTGTGTGAATAGCCAACGTAGGTTAACTCATATTTGGTTATAGTGATAACGTACAGCTGTCTTTTGCAGGACCTGTTTTTACAGTCCCTGTAGCGTTCCCTAGTAGGAATCCACGGTGGGGGGCTGGCGTTAGTGCCGAAAATTAAATTTATTTATGGCTAGTTCCTTTCCTCGCCTCCCCGATCGCCCTCAGAAAAGAGGGCGCACTGAAGATGGTTTCCAGTTCTTTGGACGTCAAAGACCAAACTTCCTACAATACCATGTCATCCACTCAGAAAAATCCGATAAGCAAGTACGAAATATCTCCCCTTTTCTAGTTTCTAAGTCCTTAACTGATGTCCTTGGTCCAGGCTACAAGTTTTCAATGCTGGCAAGTGATCACCTGTTAGAGCTCCATGATCAGAAACAATACAAAAGTTGCCCAATCTAGTGTCATTTTGGGATGTTCCATTGACAGTAACTCCACACCGCACTCTGAACACCACCCGCGGCGTTGTCTCTGATGATGATTTGGTCCAGCTGACAGAGGCTGAGCTCTTGGAGGGCTTCAGTGAGCAGAATGTTGTTATTGTCAGAAAAATTAAGACAGAAGGGATGGTAAAAAATTCATACGAAGCACCTAATAATCACCTTTGGTTCAAGTGTCCAGCCCGAGTCAATCATACGTGCCAAATCCACTCCGATGTTTCAAGTGCCAGCGTTTCGGCCACAATCCGCAATGCTGCTGAGGCCGTAAGACTTGCGCGAAATGCAGTGCCCATGAACACACCTCTGAAGCTTGTGAGAGTTCTCTCCACAGTGTAAACTGCGTTGGGGAGCACGTCGCGCACTCGCGGTTTTGACCATCCTAGAAAAAATAAAAAGAAATTGTAACAAATCAAGTAAAGGAAAATATAAGTTTCAAGGAGGCGCGCAGGCGGGTATCCTACCTGCCCAAGAGAACGTTTGGCGATGTGGTACGTCAGGGGGCAACACTACAACGGTCTCCGGCGGCTTTCCGACCCACACCCAGTGAGGTGGCAGTGATGCCATCCGCCCCCCCCCCCCCCCCTCCGGCGGCTGTAGCTAGGGCTGCTACGCCAACCCAGCAGACGGGGCCATCGACCCGAAGGTGGGCGCAGCCGAGGCTGCCCCAACCTGCCCGGCTCCATGGTGGGTGGCGGCCATCCCTGCCGACACCATTCTACTAATGGCCACTTCTTTTCACCGACTACCTGATCGCCCTCAGAAACGAGGGCGCACCGAAGATATTTTGCAATTTCTTGGAAACAAATTGCCAAACTTCCCCAGATTCCATGTAGTTAATTCAAACAAACCTGAAAAGACCATGAGAATGAGTTCTGCTTTCTTAGTCTCTAAGAATCTCACTGAAACTCTTGGTGCAGGCTATGAAGCAACGAAAATGGCTAGCGGCGATCTCCTTCTGGAACTCCGCGATCCAAAACAGCTTGAAAATCTTCCTAAAGTTCAGTCATTTGGGGAAATCCCAGTAACAATAACCGAACTATGAACACCAGTCGTGGTGTTTTTTCTGACAACGATTTGATGGAGTTAACAGAAGTAGAACTGCTTGAAGGCTGGAGTGAGCAAAACGTGATCAATGTCAAAAGAATCATGCTAAGGCGTGACGGGAAGGAAATAAAAACCAAGCATCTTGTACTGACTTTCTCCTCAAGCATTCTGCCTGAGACACTGGAGGCTGGCTATGTAAAGCTACGAGTCAGGCCGTATGTTCCGAATCCCCTCCGCTGCATCAAATGCCAGCGTTTCGGCCACAGTTCCCAGAACTGCCGAGGCCGGCCGACATGTGCAAAATGTAGTTCCCGTGACCATGCCGCTGAAACATGCGAAAACGCTCCACACTGCGTGAACTGTGATGGCGAGCATACCACATACTCGCGGTCATGCCCGTCTCGGAAGAAAGAAAAAGAAATAGTCACTATCAAAGTAAAGGAAAACATATCGTTCAAGGAGGCACGCAGGCGGGTATTATACCTTCCAAACACCAGCTTTGCCGATGTGGCGCGTGAGGGGGCAGCGTCACAACGGCCTCCGGCGGCTGTCCGGCCCACAAGGAGTGAGTCGGCAGTTACGCCATCTGCCCCCGCAGCGGTTGCAGCTAGCGCTGCTCCGCGAACCGAGCAGAACGGATCTTCTACCCCGAAGGTGGGCGCAGCCGAGGCTGTTCCAACCCCCCCGGCCCCTTCCAGCGCTGGCAACAGCCAGCGCAGCCAAATCCCACAGGGAGCCCCATCGACCTCCGGGCTGGTGGGCGCAGGGGTCTTGCCCTCCAAGGCCGGACTCCCTCTGAAAACTTCTCGCTCGCAAGAGCACGTGTCCGGAGCCTCACTAGAGGCAATGGACACAACACCTGTCCTCAAAGCGCACCAAGTGCCTAAGGAGCGTCGACACTCGCTCGAACGCTTCAGAAAGAGCAAAACCCCTATTACAGGGCCTCGAAAGGGCTCTGTAATCTAAGGCATCCCTTCCGTTTCCGTAAACACAGCACCAATTTACTTTAAATATGGATACACAAATCATTCAATGGAACATCAGAGGCCTCCTTAGAAACCTTGATGATTTGCAAGAACTAATCCACAAACATAATCCAAAAGTGCTGTGTTTACAAGAAACACACTTAAAATCCAAACACACAAACTTTCTCCGAACGTATGTTACGTTTCGCAGAGATCGCGATGATGCCGTCGCATCATCGGGTGGTGTTGCGATTGTCACTCATAAAAGTATAGCCTGTCAACCCTTACAGCTGCGAACGCCCCTTGAAGCAGTGGCGGTGCGAGTTGTTCTGCTAAACAAACTCATCACTATTTGCTCGCTCTACATACCCCCACGTTATAAATTAACTAAACACAAATTTCAGTCCTTCATAGATGAATTGCCAGTACCTTATATTGTTCTTGGCGATTTCAATGCACACAGTTACCTGTGGGGCGACCCTCGTATAAATGCGCGAGGACGACTTGTTGAACAATTCCTTTTCTCTTCTGGTGCGTGCATTCTGAATAAGAAAGAACCCACATATTACTGTCTTGCCAACAAAACCTTTTCTTCAATAGATCTTAGCCTAGTCTCCCCGTCACTACTGCCTGAACTCGAATCTGAAGTTACAAACAATCTTTACGGAAGCGACCACTTCCCCATACTGCTACGAACACCTAAAAAGAACGAATATACACCACAGGCTCCTACGTGGAAGATCGATACAGCTGACTGGGAGAAATTCCGAACTCTAAGTAGTATTTCATGCGATGACATGTCCTCGTTAAGAATTGATGCTGCTGCGGAATATTTTACAGCCTTCATAATAGATGCCGCATCTAAATGCATATCACAAGTAAATGGCTTGGCATGTAAATGGCGCGTCCCTTGGTGGAACGACGATCGTTGGATCGCTCGTAAGAAACAAAACAAAGCGTAGGTGTTGCTACGCGCCTCCCCCACTGCGGAGAATCTTATAAACTTTAAAAAAGTAAAATCCGAAGGCAGGCGAACCCTCCGACGGGCCAGAAGCGAGAGCTGGCAGAAATTTTTATCAGGTATCAACTCGTACACAGATGAGGCCAAAGTCTGGAACAGGGTTAGTAGGATAAGAGGCCGACAAACATACTCCCTCCCTTTGGTAAACGCACAAAGCGAAACCCTGCAAGACCAGGCAGATTCACTTAGGGAGCACTTTGAGCGTGTGTCGAGCTCAATCAATTATTCCCAGTCCTTTCTTAAACATAAAGAAATAATAAAACGTAAGCCTATCATACGAAAATCCAGGCAGAATGAACCGTATAACCGGCCTTTCAGTATTGCCGAGTTGAAAGCTGCCTTGAACACATGCAAAAGCACTGCACCGGGACCTGACAGAGTCATGTATGACATGATCAGAAACCTACATACTGACACACAAGTTACACTACTTACACTATTCAACACTATTTGGGCTTCCGGATACCTCCCATCCACATGGAAAGAAGCGATTGTGGTTCCTGTTCTGATGCACGGAAAAGACCCCTCCTTGGCGGCAAGTTACCGTCCGATAGCTCTAAGTAATTGTCTGTGCAAGCTTTTTGAAAAAAATGATAAATCGCAGACTTATACATTTCCTTGAGCTCAACAATATGCCTGATCCTTATCAGTGCGGATTCCGAGAAGGGCGGTCGACAACCGATCATCTTGTGCGCATGGAAGGAAATATCCGCGATGCCTTTGTACATATACAGTTTTTCCTATCGATATTCCTCGATATGGAGAAGGCATATGACACGGCATGGCGTTACGGCATCTTGCGAGACCTGTCGGAAATTGGCATCCGTGGAAATATGCTGAACACAATTGAAAGCTATTTGTCAAATCGTACCTTCCGAGTAAAAGTCGGCAATGCACTGTCACGTCCCTTTACGCAGGAAACTGGTGTACCCCAGGGAGGCGTGCTCAGCTGCACTCTCTTTATCGTTAAGATGAACACGCTACGTGCTTCACTACCACCTGCCATATTTTATTCCGTATACGTAGACGATATACAAATAGGCTTCAAATCCTGCAACCTCACAGTATGCGAAAGACAGGTACAGCAGGGATTGAACAAGTTTTCCAAGTGGGTAGACGAAAACGGATTTAAGGTCAACCCCCACAAAAGTTCTTGTGTTCTCTTCACAAGAAAGAGAGGCCTGGTCCCAGATCCTTGTGTAGAACTGGACGGACAACAAATCCCTGTCAACAAACACTAAATTCCTTGGTGTTATTCTTGACTCCAGGCTCACTTTCATACCTCACATAAAACATCTTAAAGAAAAATGTCTTAGAACAATGAACTTACTTAAAATCCTATCCCACACAACATGGGGTAGCGACAGATAGTGTTTATTGAATATTCACAAGGGCCTAGTTGATCACGGTTAGATTATGGTGCCTTAGTATATCATTGTGCCGCACCGAGCGCGCTTAAGATGTTAGACCCTGTTCACCATCTGGGTATCCGTCTGGCCACTGGCGCATTTAGGACAAGCCCTGTTGAAAGCCTATATGTAGAGTCAGATGAGTGGCCACTCCATCTTCAGAGAACAAACATCACCTTAACGTATTTTCTCAAGGTTCGCTCTAATAAGGAACATCCGTGTTTCACAACCGCTAACGACTTGACGTGGGAAACACTTTTTCATAACAGACCCTCTATTAGACTTCCTTTCTCACTGCGTGCAAGAGAACTTAGCACGGAAATGGATGTCCCAGTTCTCGAACAACGCCTAATGCCTCCAGCTAAGCTAGTACCGTCCTGGGAGTGGCAGCTGATATAGTGTGACACATCCTTTGTAGAGGTCACTAAACATGCGCCAGAGACATATCAAAATGCATTTCTTGGAGCTCCAGTACAAGTACTCGTGCACAGAGTTTTACACAGACGCCTCTAAGTCACATGCCGGGGTGTCCTACGGAGCCATTGGTCCATCCTTCTCGGAATGCGGTGTACTGCACCCTGAAGCAAGTATATTTACGGCTGAGGCCCATGCACTATTGTCGGCTGTGAAACATATCAGAAAATCATATATTCAAAAAACTATTTTATTTACAGACTCCTTAAGCGTCGTAAAAGACTTGAAGTCCCACTGTAAATACAGAAACTCCGTAATAACTGAGCTCTATTCCATTCTCTGTAGAGCGTACATGTCTAACCAGCATGTCATTATATGCTGGGTGCCCGGACATAGGGGCATCGAGGGTAACGTTCTAGCAGACCAGATAGCAACATCAATTTCATTGCATGCAGCTAATCCTACTGCTTCGGTTCCTGTCACAGACCTGAAGCCTTTTTTAAGAAGGAAACTGCGAAACCACTGGCAACGTAAGTGGAATGCAGAAGTACATAACAAACTGCACGTGATAAAGCCACAATTAGGTTCTTGGCCCTCCGTAACAAAATCACGGCGAACAGATGTCCTATTCTGTCGCCTCAGAATAGGACACACATTTGGCACACATAACCTTTTACTCACTGAAAATGATCCTCCAACCTGCGGTAGATGCGGGGAGAGGCTGACCGTCCTCCACGTCCCCCTGGAGTGTCGGGCAGCCGAATCTGAAAGAAGCATTTTCCCCTAGCATACCGGCAGCAGATCCCCCTTCATCCCGCATTGTTACTCGGCCCAGAACCGCTATTTGATGCAAACGCAGTCCTACGTTTCCTGAAAGATGTTGTCCTGCATGTTGTTAGCCCCACATGTTCATAGCGTGTCCTCTCTTCAGAGGATGGCACTGTGATAGCTCTTTGGTATAGCACATGCCTCTAGGCCCTTGTGTTTCAAGGACTCTGGCGAGTCAGCAGTGCTCCAAGTAATTTTACCATCTTATATATTTTCTATTTTGCATCATTCTTCTACGATGGATTTTAATGTTCATAGTATTTGTCATTAGTCATCGCCATAATTTTATAGCACGTAGATTTTACGCACTTTACAGCGACTATTTTTAGGCCACTTTACAGCCAAGTCACATCTTCACAGAACTCATCATTCCACCGCGAAATCACTAACACTGTCTTGGCGCTCTTTGGCCATATCTGGCCCTTGCGCCACTAAACCACACACATCCATTCATTCATTCAAGACAAGAAACGACACTCTATGAACATCTAAGGGATGTCCCATTTGTGCTTCGTGCTATGTTGCCGTTCAAAGGACGTTCTTTGGCTTCCTGTTCTGGATGTCTAATGTAAATCTATGACGCGTGAACCATGGACGTACTTTAGATGTCTGTGGCAATAGCACACATTACAGTTCGAAATGCGGTGTGATATTACCGGAAACAAATTTTCTTGGTGACAATAAGGTTTAATCGATGTGAGAATGTTTTAGGTTAACTCGATCGTCAATTCAAGGCGGCGGACACTACTTACAGATAGGCGTCTGTCAGTTTCCGATAGCATTTGGTCTGCTTTTGGTGTTAGTGTAGTAGTGTTCCGAGTCGCCGTTTTCAGAGCCTTGTTTATTTTTTATAGTTTCTTCTGGACCGTAAAGACATAGGCTTCGCGAGTCTTCAGCCTGCCCTCGCAACCAAAGGGTAAATTGAGTTGACGCTACTTGCACTAAATTGAAGGTTGAGGTTCTCGCCATTATGATTTCGTAACCATTGTTACCGTAACGTCATCAAGCGTTTTGGTACAGCAAGTTTGACGAGCTCGGCGCCAAGATTTGTATGGTTTTCTTTTCGTGATCGTAGCCTTCGTTAGTATTGTTTAGTTTTGCGTTCTACAGCATGCCGAACCCGAGGTGGACAAAGCGACATGTCCATAACCCAGCTCGTGTCGCAGTTGCGGCACTTTTGGGAAGCCCTTCAAGCCCAAATATTACCGCGACATAGCATTCAGCTGAAATTTCAGTCGGGACTGCTTGTAATCAAGACTGCACGCATGAAATTTCAGGTGTTTACGGCTCTAATTCACCGACTGGCAGTAAAAGCGTTTCGCCTTCCCAGCGAAATACACATTGTGTCTTGGAGTGCGTTTCTGAAATTCAGGGCACCGTTGACAGCAGCGGTGATGAATACGAGCTACGGCGCAGCATTTGCTCTGAAAGTGATCCGCTGACTGACAGTCCTCTGCCAGGCGCTCACAAAACTCGGTTCGGCATGCTGAGGAAGGAAGCTCTAATGTGAAGGACAATTTTCCATCAGAGTTGGCAAGATGGGCTGCTGAGAACATTACTCATCGATCTCTCACATCTCTACTGGTTCTGAAAGCTCATAACTACATGTTTTTCCATACTACGAAAGGACGCTAGAACCTTGCTCAAAACACCCCGTGCAACTGTTGTTGTCGTTGATGTTACTTCACTGCCTCCTGAACAATATCCTCTTCGGGCGCTGCGTCCACGAAGGTGGACGCGAACTAAATATTATCGTATCCAGGCATAAAAAGCGAATATTCGCGTTTGAATATCGCGCCCTTAATATTTGATCCCTCCCTGTCAAGCTTGTGGGGCCATCCTTTCCAAATACACTGAAATGTTTGTAAACAGCAAGCAAAGTTGTATGTCGCAATGTTTTACGGCGGGACGAGTAAGTGGCTCTTTCGCATGCTCTATTTTCAAATGACAGTGAATAATGCATTTTATTATTTGGAATGTGTGAGTAAGGTAATGTAGAAGTATTAAACGAAATATTATTATCTTAGTCAAAGGAGTCCTTCAGTGGGCTTTAAGAGCTTCGCGTACACGATATATGACGCGGCGCCCTAATGCTGACAATATGAAGTGGCGCATTTTATCCTCAATGCTGCGTTTTTTGGACAAGATCAGTATGAAACTGGCTGGTTATGTGCAGGTATTCGGAGCCATGCATCCACAAGGAGAAAATTTAATGATTCGAGCGCTGAAGTGCTGTTCACGAGAACTGCCAATGCTGATGTCGTCGACGCAGGCTTCTCCGATGATAGAACTGAAGAATGGCAAGGTGAAAACACAGTAAGATGAACTGAGCTAAGTTGTGTATTGATTGACTAACTCTAATGTTTTTTTTTCTAATAGGCAAATGCTGGCAGCTCCACACCTTCGGCGATGGTAGCAGCACCCAGCACTTCGTCGGCTGCCATGGATCCCGAATACAAGACCTCAAGTACCAAGTTCTGAATAAAGTGGGTGAAGGGGACGTTTCCTCCAATCAACACAAACTGCGACTATAACCTTCAAGCAGGAATCTCAGTGCCACAAGAGCTGATGGTGTGCTTTCCTCCGTATCTCACACCGACTCTTATTGAAGATTTTGCGAGATCTATAAATATGTATTGTCTCCAAAGCAATGGAATGGAGCTGGGAACAACAACCGAAGAAATCAAGGTGTTTCTAGGGATTTTGATGGTTATGCGAGTGTTAAAATTCCCAAGAGTCCGGATCTACTGGGAAAAAGCAACACGCATCCCTACAATAGCTTGCTCTATCAGTCGAAATTCAGGGCTATGCTCCACATTACTGATTCGAATGCACCAAAGGACGACAATGCCCACGACAAGTTCTGGATGGTATGACTCCTCAGAGCATTCAGGCAGCGATGTATGGAGTTGGAGACTGGAGCACTGCAGCATTGACAAGCAAATTATTGCTTCACTGGACGGATTCCCGTAAAACAATTCGTTAAAGGGAAACAAAATCCAGAAGGCTTGTTTGTGCGATGCAGCTCTGAAGGCCTAGCACAGGATTTTGAATTTTATCAGTTGAAGGGCACAGGTGCCAGCACTAAACATTCGCAACTTGGCTCTGTTGTGATGGTGCTGGTTGAGAACTTGCCTAAAAAAGGAATCTAAAACTATTAATTGACAATTATTTCACTTCCGTGAAGCTCTTTCTTGAGCTGAAGGAGATGGTAATTTTGGCAAGCGGAACAATAAGGACAATTCGGTTGCAAGGCTGCTCACTGAAAACTGAGAACGAACTAAAGAAGGAAGTAAGGGGAAGCTCTGATCAGAAGATTTCCGAAAATAGGGACATTGTTCTTCTCCGTTCGCATGACAACGGTATTGTAAACATGGCTTCAACCGCTGTGGGCATAGGCGAAGCAGGCACAGTACGAAGATGGAGTGAAGCATCAAAATCGCACATTGACATTGAATGCCCTCAGGTAATGACCTGAGGGCATTCAATGTCAATGTGCGAAGTACATGGGGGGTGTCGACAAGATAGATTTTTTTATGTCCCTTTACACACTGCGGACTAGAACTAGGACATGGCCGGTGTGGGTGATATCGCATTATGTTTCCTTTGCACTTGCAACAGCTGGTTGCAGTACATTGGAGATGCGAACAACGAGCAACTTCCGAAAAAGGGCACATAATATTTGCTCACATTTTAGAATGGCATTGCCAATAGTTTAGTCACAAGCAACCCCACTTCCAAAGAAGCGGGGCCGACCGAGCAACAAAGGCCCAGCGGTGGTCGCTAAGAAGCCTCACAATGCAGTGCCGCTGCCAATCAACACAACGCACCATGATAGCAGCCTCCATGGGCCTCAAGTTATGAATACGCCAAAGGCACGACGACGCAGACGCGAGGGCTGCGCATCGAAGACCAGCATTCAGTGCCGTAAATGCAGAATTTTTCTCTGCTTGTCCTCGCACAACGACTGTTTTATCTATTTGATAAGTATTGAACAAGTGAATTTTCTTGTTAACAATCTGTAGTCTCACATGGAAAGATTTATTCATGCCTAGCGAGTAGTTAGGAAATTAAAAAATACTTGAGTGTTTACACTCATGTAACCACTTTGAGGCACCATGTCCACATATGTGGACGTGAATAAAGTGTACCCAAATATGAAAATTTTTGGATCATTTTTTTACAATTGACTTTTCTCTGGCCTACTAATTATGGCTAATGAAAACAAACACTTTTTCCTCTGAACAGATTTAATTGGCGCCTGAAAGGCATATATTGCCACACTGAACTAGGAAAAGAGTTGAGCTCCTTACTCGGTGAATACACTCATTCAAAAAGTTAGCCTTTCATTCAACATGGTCTTGCTCATGGGAACAGCTATGGCTGATTCAGTGCTTGGCGCATTTGCAAGTTGCCCTGTTCATGAGAGTACCATGGGTCCAATAATTTATTTATTTATTTGTAAAAAACAATACACGACCCCTACATGGGGATTGAGTAAGGGGGGCATAAAATCAAGTAAGTACATACGCTAAAGCAACAATAACAATAATTAAAAAAAAACACCAGCCAAGTGCACAGCCTAGAAGTTAGAGAAACATATTAGCTACATAATGCTGTATATGACTACAATAAAAAAGAACTCTATAAGTTTGTAACAAACGTATTACAGTGCACGAGAAGGGTAGGAAGGAGGAGGAGTAGATCTTAATGAAGAAAAAGGAGGAGAGGTCGGCCTGGAGAGTGTGTCTCTAGCCTGTTACTCCTCACTGGAGAAAGGGGAAGTGGGAAATACAGGGAAAGGTAGGTGGCAGGTGATTACGTTATGGTAATATGAGCTACTATATACACGTCCAATATGCGTATGTGCACTGTAGATGCAATACATGCAAGAGTAATCTTGTCCGCGCAAAAAGTAATCTTGTTACAAAAAGTTATTGCGCAAACACATTTCGCCCAGACTGCACATCTCACCGGTTCTAGAGGCGATGGTCAAAACCAGTCTTAGTTAAAAAGTTCAAAAGTGATTTTTATGGCACCTTGGGCACAGTTAACACTCCTCCACGCGCCCAAAAGCTTTTCTTCCGAAAAGGGGCGGGAAACCAAGCAGTCAACAGCAGATTTGAGTGTTCTTTGTTCGGCCGCATATTGAGGGCACCTACAAAGTACGTGAGGTATTATCTCGGGAGTGTGACAGACGCTACAGTCAGGTTCTCGTGCTCGTCCAATCTGGTGAAGATATTGGTGGGTGTATGCCACACACAGCCTCAATCGATGATTGAGTGTTTCCTTGCCTCCCCGCAACCGTAGTTTAAGCCGGAATTGTAGAACAGCGTCAAGTCTATGGAGGCACTCTTGCTGGTGTTCGGGGTTGTCCCAATGTTGCGCCATATAAGTTTTGGTGGAGTTATGGAGCAAAGCGTTAATGTCATACCGGGAAAAATGAATTTTTATAATGCTCCCGTCAGTGTGCGCATTTTTTGCTTCCGCGTCACCCTGCTCATTTCCAGGTATTCCACCATGGCCAGGAATCCACTGCAGCACGATGGTATGCACGGAATGAGACGCCTCCGCAAGCAGAGACATGTCATAAACCAGATTACTATATGTGGTTCTGTCATTCACCTTATTGCTGATGAGTTGCAGTGCTGGTTTTGGTAACATTGCTGGTGCATTTGTTGGTTCATCAAAGCGTGACTGTGCCAATCCTTTCCTTAAACCTCTCCGAGATGAGCTCAAACTTCGGCTTTTGAAGGCAATTTCAGTTCTTGACAAACCTCTTGAAGTTGGAATCAGAAACTTCATATGTGATGCCCCAGCTAGAGCCTTCATATTCAAAACTAAAGGGCACAGGGGTTACTCACGGTGCTCAAAGTGCATTGCGGAGAATAGCTACAAAAAAAGGATGTTTTTTCCTGCTGCATCAGCTACACTGCAAACAGACCAGTCATTCCGAAACCAGACTTCAAGCATCTTCAAGGTGTATCATTGTTCATGTAACTACCAATTGACTCCATCAGTTGTGTGCCATTAAACCCAATGCACCTAGTCTACCTCGCAGTTGTGAGAAAGCTGGTCAATATATGGCTTTCAGGGCCCTTAGTGTTCAGACTAGGTCCTACAGATGGCAAAGAAATATCTGTAAAAAATGGTGCATTGAAAAAACATGTTCCTGTGGTGTTTGCAAGGAAACTAAGAGCACCGGAAGACAAAGATCGCCGGAAAACGACAGAGTTCAGGGTACATCATTATCATCAGCAACAGAAGCCTGGCTAAGCCTACTGCAGGGCAAAGGCATCTCCCATACTTCTCCAACTACCCCGGTCATGTGATAATTGTGGCGATGTTGTCCCTGCAAAAATCGTAATCTCATCCGCCCACCTAACTTTCTGCTACAACCTGCTGCGCTTCCCTTCTCTTGGAATCCAGTCCGTAACCCTTATTGACCATCGGTTATCTTCCCTCCACATTACATGACCTGCCCATGCCCTTTCAGTGCTTGGCGCATTTTGAGATTGCCCTAGTCATGAGAGTACCATGGATCCAATCATTGTTGGTGCATTTGTTGGTTCATCAAAGCCTGACTGTGCCAATGCTTTCCTTAAACATTTTCCAGATGAGTTCAAACTCCTGCTTCTGAAGGCAATTTCCGTTCTTGACAAACCTCTTAAATTTGAAATCAGAAACTTGATATGGTGATGCCCCAACTCGTGCCTTCATATTTAAAACTAAAGGGCACAACGGCTACTCAGGGTGCCCAAAGTGCAAGCTTATTTATACTGGGCCCTTCATCTTTGAAATGTGCTCTCTGAAACAGTCTACTCAATTTTTTAGTACTTCATGTAGCAATTACTATTCTGAGTACTCAACCACTTTGCCAGGATCACTCAGGTTTTGCACAGACACTCCTCAATCACTTTGTGAAAGGATTTGTGCAGCTCTATTGGGAAGAGCAGGTGTTGTACAATGTGCACTGTTTATTGCATCTTGCAGAGGATGCCTGTTTGTGTGGCCCTCTGGACGAATTTTCTGCTTTACCCTTTGAAAGCAATGTGCAATGTATCAAGACTTTCGCACATACCTGGATGTCCTCTTCGCCAGTTTTATAAGAGCTTGGAAGAAAACCGTCTGTACAAGCATCAGGCTGATGTTTGAATTCATCAGTCAGGTCCATTCACTCTTTTGAAAGAAAGTACAGAAGTAAATCTGCCAGTTGACGGTAAATTTCCGAAATACAATGTTGTAAAGTTCCAGTCTTTCACATCAAGCTTGAAACCAGCCCACAATTGCTGCCAAGTTGGCGATGACGTCATTGCTGAGAGCATCGTTCACAGCGCATCAGACAGAAAACCATGCATATTTGGCAGGTTGTCCTGTAACAGTGAACCGTTGTACAGATACCCGTTAGACTCAACAAGACTTGGAATTGCTGTTGTCAGCAAACTTTCTTCTGTAAAGTGTTGGCCAGTTGAAAACGTAAAATGGAAACTTGTCAAGCTGCCGGGAAGAAGAAGAGCCGACCAGTGCGGACGGCTGAATATCGGCTCCCGCTTTGTTAAATGTTTTTGGCAGGTTCTTTTGGCTGCCACGTTACACAATTGTAGTATTCGACGCGGTTGGTCGCAAGGAACCGGAGGACCCCGAACTTTCACCGGTGGGTGCTTTTGTGACTTTTCGCCGAGCTGTTTCTGGTGGACCACGCTGGCGCGCCGCTAAACCTAACGCGCTCAGCCTAACGGCAGAGCGGTGGCCGCTCGGCGAGACGCTCGCTCGAGACGCTCGGCGAGTGGCGGCGAGACACGGTGCTATGGCCTCCAATCCAAGCGTGGTGATTGTTGAAGGCATGGATATTAGTCCGGAGGATGCGGAGTGCTCAGGCTGGGTAACAGCGCTGGGCAAAAAGAAGAAGAAGACCGGGCCGGGCGAGCCGCGGATGCCGGGGCCCGAAGCGAAGGAAAAAGGCGAGAAACGCGGCAGCCGCACTGCCGCACCACGGAGCGCGTTGAAGCGTATCGTGGACGCCTCGAGGCTCCCCAGATTACCGAGGGAGCAATTCAAGATGATCGTCCGACCTCGAGGGGGGCTGGACTTAAAGAAGTCGGATTTGATACACCTCGCCCGGGCGCTGGCCATGGCGGCGGCCCTGGCGCCGACGCAAGTGCGGGATGACACGGTGTGCCCCAATGGCATCCAGAACATCCTAGTTATTTCCACGCCGCATGAAGCGAATGCACGCGCCTACGCCAAGATCCAGAGGATCCACACGAAGGAGGGGCCCTTCGACGTGGCAGCATACGTGGCGGCATCGGATGACACCTGCAAGGGAGTGGTGCGGGGGGGTGGACCCCGAGATCAGCGACGCCGATCTAAAGGCGCTCATTGTCAACCACCGAAACCCCGAGGCATTAGAAGTACGAAGAATCAAGAAGACCCCCACGATCGTTGTGCTCTTTGAAGGACAAAGGGTGCCGAATCACGTGGTCTGCGGGACGGTCATGTTGCCTTGCGCCCTGTATCGCAGGCAAGTAGACGTTTGCTACACGTGTGGAGAGCTCGGCCATAGAGCAGACGTCTGCCCTAACGGCGAGGACAAAAGGAAATGCCGCGGTTGTGGCATGGTTTCCCCACCAGAAGATCATCAGTGCGACCCAAAGTGCGCCATCTGTGGAGGCGCGCACCCGACGGCCGACCGCAGGTGCAGCCAGCGCTTCCAGGTGCCGTACATAGTGCGTCGGAGGCGGCAGCGCCGACGGCGCGCCCGGGAGGCGCAAGTGGCTGCAGGATCAAGTGATGCCAGCGTGGCAGGCGCGGTCCCTTCCCGGGGCCTTTCGGCAACGAGAGGGCGCTCCCGATCCAGGGAGCACGCCGACAGCAGAGCGCGCTCCCGTTCTAGGGGACGCTCGCGCTCCAGTGTTCGCATCCAGGAGGGGCCTACCTGGGTGGACAAGGTCACGGAGACGACGACTGGAAAGAAGGTAACGCATGGTACACTGCCAGAGCAGATGGAGGATCCGCGTCTTGCGGCTTTAAAGCAGGAAAACGCGCAGCTCAAGGCGGAAATGCGTAAGTTGAGGGCAGACCTCGAATCGATTCGTAAATCACAGCACGGTCATGGCAGCACGTCGCCCGCACCAGCGCAAAGACCAGTGCTGGGTCAGGCAAAGCGTAAGGCGCCCCCTCCCGAGTCGACCGAGGCTGCGGTGGAGCTGATGGAGGAGGCGTCCGTATCGGCTTCCATGCCCGCCGCGACCATCGCGAAAGGATCGCTTGCAGAACTCCTCGATCGATTAGCGGAGGCGATTAAGACACAGTCCGGAGCTATCGAGCAGCAATCCGAGACCATCAAGAAGCAGTCTGAGGCCATTGCTACCCTAAACCGCAGAATGGGGATAATGGAGGCTAAGCTTGTTGACGTAAGCAGACTGAAGGTGGCCGGTAAAGTTAAGAAAGCACATCAGGATTCCGAGGCGTCGGGCACGTGCACCGCGCTCAAGGGGATGCTAACTAAATAGAGACACAATGGCGGACAACACAGGCAAATTATTTGTGTGGCAATGGAACTGCGCCAGCTTCAAGAGGCGCAAGGCCTCGCTACAACAGTTTGTGAAAGCACAAGCGGACAAACCGCATGTCCTGCTCCTACAGGAGACCCTTTGTGAGGAGGCGACCTTCTCGGGTTACCGCGTTGTCTCGACGAGAGGAGACGGTAGGAGAGGGGTAATCAATATATGGTTAAGAAGGCAATTTCCTTCCAGGAGCACGATATCACAATAGGCAGAGCTGATGCTAGCACTAGATTGGAGGCGCAGCTGGTTGAGATAATCCCTAGTGGCAGGATCAAACAGAGCATATTCGTCCTCAATGTGTACAGCCCTCCGACAGATCAGAGGCAGAGTTTTCGCGGACTCCTAGGCAGGGCAGTCGCCATAGCGGGTGACAGCCCTCTGATAGTGGCAGGGGACTTCAATGCCCCGCACATGGCCTGGGGTTATAATAGACAAACGGCGAAGGGAGTGAACTTAGTGAGCACGGCAGAAGACTGCGCGTTGACCCTAGTGGCGGACCCCCGCTTTCCCACGAGGATAGGCACCTCGGTCTCGAGGGACACGGTGCCAGATCTGGCTTTTGTTAGAAACACTGACGCAGCCTGGACTAACTTGCAAGAAAATTTAGGGAGCGACCATCACATTGTGGCGTTATCAATCAGAATCAGAGCGGCCCCGCTTAGGATATTTAAGTACGTTGATTGGGATCTCTTCCGAAAGATACGGGACGAAGATGAGTCGGAGTACGGTGCACTTGAGGATCTACTCGCGCAGGTCAAGATAGACGTTGAAAGGGCCACCAAGGAAATATCCACGGACCTTAGGACCCCCAGGATGGACGCGCGCCTGGCGCATCTCCTGGAGGCCAAGAGGTCTGTGCTGGAGAGGTGGAAAAAGCAAAGGCTAAACCGCAGGCTGAGAAAGAAGATCGCGGAGCTTAATCGCAGCATAGAGGCACACTGTCTCGAGCTCAACAGGCAACAATGGAACGAAGCCTGCTCGGCAGCAGACGGGCGAATGCGCACGGGGGGAAAATGGAACCTTCTTAAGCACCTGCTCGATGATAAACAGACCAAGGGTAATCAGAGACTCTCCGTAGATAGACTTGTGCATAAGCAAAAACAGGAAGGTCATTCCGATACGTCCCTTCTCCGAGACCTGGCAAGGAAGTATCTTCCGGTAGGAAAGGATGAACTACGGGAATGCCCTCAATACGTGGGGGAGGACGCCCCAAAGCTCGATGATCCGTTTTCTGAGGCAGATATCAGGGAGGTGCTCTACAATCTCAATGGTAGGTCGGCCCCTGGGCCGGATGGCATAACCAATCGGGTTTTGAGGAACCTGGACGACCGGTCCATTAGCACCATTACAAAGGAAATCAACAAGGTATGGGAGGAAGGTAGTGTTCCGGACTCGCGGAAGCAGGCGACGGTGGTACTGATTCCTAAGCCTGGAAAGCCCCCAAGCCTGGACAACCTCCGGCCCATTTCGCTAACGTCATGTTTAGGTAAGGTTGCCGAGCACGTTATACATAACAGGATCTCAAAACACATAGAGCGGGAGGGGTTGTTCTCGTACAATATGGTAGGGTTTAGACCATCTCTTTCCACGCAGGACGTCATGCTACTGCTAAAAAGACAGGTTATTGACAACAGGACTAGAGACGTCAGGGGCATTCTTACACTAGACTTGTCCAAAGCCTTCGACACCGTGTCGCACGACTTCATCTTAAATGAGATTTCGGCATTGAACTTGGGAGGTAGATTTTTCGCGTTTGTGGAGTCCTTCCTGAGGGGCAGGACGGCGGTCGTCAAGGTGGGGCAGACCAAATCAGAACCATTCCCGCTAGGAAACAGAGGCACGCCACAAGGGGCAGTGATCTCCCCCCTCCTATTTAACATTGCAATGCACGGACTCTCGAAGCGGCTGGCCGCCGTGCCAAACGTGGGACACGCGCTGTACGCCGATGACATTACGATCTGGTGTCCGGGAGGCTCGGAGGCGGCCGTGGAACAGGCGCTCCAGGAGGCCTTGGACGTGACCCAGTCCTTCCTGGAGGGCACGGGTCTCCAACTCTCCCCGACGAAGTCAGAGCTCATGTTATACAGACCGGCAAGGCAGGGGGTTCGGGGGCTCGTGCCGCTCGAGCAAATCCCCATAGATGTATACACGCGGGACGGCCAGAAGATCCCCAGGGTGAATTCAATTAGAGTTCTAGGATTGTTGCTCGATGCCAGGGGCTGTAATGCCAAAACCATTGCGCATCTGACCGCCAAAACCGAGAATATTCTCAGATTAATCATGAGAGTCTCCAATAAGAAGGGGGGCCTAGGCGAGGACAACCTACTTAGGGTGCATCACGCTTTTCTTATGAGCCACATCAACTATGTGGTCTCGGCCCTGCAGTGGACAAAGACTGAAAGGGACAAGCTTGACACGTTGATGCGGAAAAGCGTCAAGAAGGTACTGGGTATTCCGATCACGGCGAGCACGGACAGGCTAATGCAGCTCGGTGTTCATAACACGACCCTCGAACTCATAGAGGCGCAAGGAGCGGCGCAGATCACGAGGCTTTCGGGCTCCAGCGCCGGTAGGCGCCTCTTGGAGGCTGCGGGCTTGCAGCCACGTTACAGTCACAGCGAGGTGGTTCAGCTGGACGAGAACTCCAGAGGGACCTACGTCGTCAGCCCCTTCCCTAGAAACGTTCACCCGCAACATAATGCGGGCAGGCGAGCAGCTCGTGCCAGGGCGATATTGAAGAAAACGGTCGGCATGGAAGCCTTCGTGGACGCAGCTCAATATGGGCGCTCCGGTAAATTCACGGTCACGGCGGTCAGCGAAAAGGGCGAGCTCCTATCTGCGGCCTCGGTAGGCGCTGTGACGGCCGACGTGGCAGAACAGGTGGCGGTGGCGCTGGCGATGCAGGATTCAAAAAGGCCGTATATCTACACTGACTCACGCGCGGCCGTCAGGGCTTTCGCTTCGGGAATGGTTGCGAGACAGGTGGAGGCGATTCTGAAAAACAAGTCCAGAACTAATTGTGACCCCGTGCATTATATTATATGGTTCCCAGCTCACATGGGCGACAACGTGCTGCCGGACCGCCCGAACCCCAATGAAATTGCTCACCGCCGTGCGCGAGAATTAACGCGCCGCGACGGCGATGGGGCTACATTGGATCCGGAGGAGCTCGGCCACAGCGACCCCTTATTAACCTTTCACGAGATCGACTCCCATTATAAAGAGGAACGCAGGCGCTTCCCGCCTCCACATCCAAATCTATGCAGATCACAATCGATCACGCTTAGGATGCTTCAGACGAGGTCATATCCCTCGCGAGGTTTCTTAAGCAGGATTTATCCAGAAATTGATCCACAGTGCCCGGATTGTGGGGAGGTTAGCACTCTACCTCATATGCTCTGGCAGTGTCCTGCGTTACGGGATACGTCCCTCACCAGCGAACGGGACTGGGACGAGGCCATATCTAGTACGCAACTCAAGCTCCAGTCCATGGCCGTCCAGAGGGCCCGTGAAAGAGCGGAGAGGCTTGGCCTCCCGATTCCGACATGGGAGCAGCCAGCGGCGAGCCGGGGGCCCCAACGGGTCTCCACCGGCTAGTTCCTCAGGACCTCATTAAAAGTTCATTGTCTGTCTGTCTGTCTGTCTGTCTGTCAAGCTGCCATACAAAGATAAAGTTGTAGTTTTGCCACTGTTGCGTATGGCCTAGTGCTTGATTTATGAGCAGCGTTTTTTAACCAGTACTGTATTATGCTGGTATGTGAAAGACCATGTATTATGTACTTTCTTATGGCTATGTTAATGTTAGTTTTTTACATCTTGGTGAACAGGGCTCGGGCGGCGGCAGTGAGCCATGGCTACCTGGACTGAGGAGGCCACCCACCTTTGGGCTCAAGAAGCCTGGTCTAACAATAAAGTTTATTCTCTCTCTCTTGCATTCTCTTGATGGTTTCTTTAAATGAGGCAGGACAACAATAAGTGTGTGATGAAGCTTGCCTACCCTGCTGGTATTGTTCCTTATCAAGAGTGGATACTGAATGCATGGCGAGTATGCTTAAGTGTTCTCATCAAGTGCTTAGTAGCTGCAGCAGACCTTTATTTGTCTTTTGCATGGTATTGTTTTTGGTTCAGTATTGGGCAGTTGGCTTTGTTGGTGTTCGAGGCATGCATTTGTTTTCGAACTGTGCAAGAAAAATCATGGACTTACAGTTGTGCTAGTTATCCAGTGCTCTATGAAAGCTTCCAGTCCTCCATGAAAACTTGTTTTTGATTAGCTGTGTGGAGCCTTACAGTTGGCACGTCTTTGATCGGAGCCAGCATGTACAGTATTGTGCACTGCTTTTTTATGGCTTTTGGATTAGCCCTTAGGAGCTTCGCCATTTTCAGATGAAGATGACTGCCTTGTGGCGTTCGTGGGTGAAAAAAAAACAGAGCTTATTCCTGCAATATGGGTAGTGGGCAAGTAGTGTTTCTGGCCTCCGCGTCCTGGCGGCCAGGCAGCGATTAATAATTGCTATGGGCCAAAGAAAAGCTGAAAGAAAAACCACATCATAATCAAGGTCGCATGAGGATGGTCGCAGAAAGCTGCCTATGGCAGAGTACTCGTCGGAATTTGGTATGGAACAAGTGCTGAGGAAAAGAAAAATTTACAAGCCAAGTCGCTATGTTGATCAAGAGATCTGTAATGCACCAAAGCCACCACCTAATTTTTCAGGGCCCTCAAAAAGGCAAGGAAAGAAAACTTGCAAAGCTCAGCAGTTCACAAAGGTTTTCATTCGAGGAACATCTCGCTTCTCCCTTTGCGTGCAATAATCAGCCCGAAATCACTATCTTGACTACCTTTCTTATTACGTGGTTTTTAACACATTATTGCATAGTATGTAGGTGGGGCAAGTGTGGAAAGTGTACCATTAAAAATAGGCAGAAATTGGGTGGGTTGGTTGCATTTGTTTGTCCTGAACAAAGTTATGAAAGAATTCGCTTGGATCTAACTTTCCAAGCGAATGTTTATTTACTTCGATGGCTTGAAACCTCATTGCAAGGAGTCAGGACAATGACCATCCAGAAGGTGATGTCCCTTATTAATCTTTTAAGCAGCATGTTTTTTTCTTGTTTGGTATATGCAACTAAGTGCTTGTTTTCTTTTCCGCAGAAGATCCATGCCTGTCACAGGACTTGTCTGGTATGTGTTGTGGCTTTCCTTCTTTGGTGGTAAATAGCACACTGAAGTGTGAAGTACAGAAATAACAGTTGTCAGCAGTACACTAAGAGATGCATATTAGCGCAACAATGAAACAGACCTGAAAAGCGGCAAGTACAACGGAACACAACGCATGTTCCTTCGTACTTCCTTCTTTTTAAGTCCTTGTTTAGTCATTGTACAAGTGTGAATTGGTTAGTCTTCAAACACCCGCCAGCAACAATTTTACTATGTTAAAAGTAGAGTGTACTTAACAGCACGTGTCTTAGAAAACATCTCAGTAATGGTTTTTACTGCGAAAGTGTTGGTGTATGAAGAATACATTTCGTCTGTGTTCATACAACTCCTTAAAAGTTTAATACTGGATTATGTTTTTCTTCTTTAGATTCATAACAGGCCACATGTTGTGTGCAAAAAATTTTTAAGAATAGGTAAATTTGACAGGTTTTTGATTGCAAAGAATTGTGATGCCTGAGGGCTGGTAACACCAGTGCTTGCTGAGGCAACTTTGATACCAACCACTCACAGTATGTTCCCATATTTAACCGTGCATAAATTGCCATCTATACATATGCTCACAAAAAGTGAGGCAGCAAGTTAAATAACCACTTTTTGGTGGCAGCTCTGTCAAGTGGATTTGCAACATCTACTTAGTGGCAGGCTTATGGAAAAAAAATTGATATAAGGTAATTATAATCAATACATCAAGAAAAACTGAATTATATGAAAAACTTAGACCTGCAGAATGTAGCTGTTGAGCAATGTGATGGTGTTGTGGAATGAACAATAACGCACATGGGAGTATGGAAAGCTCAGTGTTGGATACTTTGTGATACATATAAACAGCTGCTGTTACAAGTTAAAAGCTATGAGAAACTTATAGCGCTTTGAAGATTTCTAATCAAAAATTACCTGTGGTGGCAGGTGAGTGGTGATAGCGTTGTACTATCAAGAACAAGGTTTCAGTTTCATTTATGTGCAAACGCATTCCAGTGGAAGCGCAATGCAAGAATGCTAGTTTTCACTGTATATAATGTTTAGGTCAAACTCCAGCCTTCATGCTTTTCTGGGGTGTTAAACACATGATAATATTTACTTTTCCTTCACAAACATGAAGACTGGTGTTCACAGATGTGCATGGAGGAGGTACTAATTCATTCAGCAACGTATATCTGTTTTGAATTCAGTGCGCTACTAGTTTTTCTAAAATACCTAGGTGAACTGTCCTAAGTGAGCATAATGGTTAAATTTGCTAAGCTATTTTTATTCTTGGCCTGTTAAAACCACTCAGATGTAAAATTTTCATCTTTACATCTTACATTTAGTTTGGAATTTCTACTTTTGGTAGCAACATATTGACACGTGTACTTATGTTTATCGGGCGACCACGTTTCGCCGCCTAACAAATCTTATCGCACAGCGCGGGACGCGCTTGCATGTATCCGAAGTTTCTGGAAAGTTATCGATGCTTCTATCCACAGTCTGTTGTCGACGAACCTTCTGTTATCTGATTTATTCGCCTGACTCGAATGGTGTAGAACTTTGTGGAAGGCACGCGGGTCCCAACGATTAGTCTGGAACATTCGACGATCCTGTATAAAAGCCGACGCGCTTGACCCGCTGATCAGATTTCCGACGATCGCCGACTGTGTTCGCCGCTTTCGTTGTGCTATAAGTGTAGCCTGTTTTGTGGGCACAAGTTCGCCCAATAAAAGTTAGTTTTCTCGTTCACAGTATTGCTACTGTGTTCTTCTACGTCACCACCACGTGACATCTGGTGGAGGTGCTTTGCGTTCATGTACCGGACGCCCCCACAAAGCCGTGACCCAAGCCCTCACTCGGAAGACACCAACGTCGCCAAGAACCAGCGAGGTAGCCGCAGGCTGCAAGGACTGCCCCCGGAGCACGGACTTTTGCCTGAGACGACTAGGAAGATGGCCACCACGTCAACCCCAATGGCAGCCCCAGCGTCACCCGTCGTGCTGCAGCAGCCCAGGGAGCCTCCGACGTTCCGCGGTTCAACTTTCGAGGACCCGGAAAGCTGGCTCGAGACGTACGAGAGAGTCGCTACCTTTAACAACTGGAACAGCGACGACAAACTGCGATATGTCTTCTTCGCTTTGGAAGACGCGGCCAGGACGTGGTTCGAGAACCGAGAAGCCACCTTAACGACCTGGGAACTTTTCCGAAGCGGCTTCCTGCAGACGTTCGCAAGCGTCGTACGCCGAGAACGAGCCCAAGCGCTATTAGAAACCCGGGTGCAGCTACCTAATGAGACGACCGCGATCTACACGGAAGAAATGAGCCGTCTCTTCCGCCACGCCGACCCTGAAATGCCCGAGGAGAAGAAAGTCCGCCTGCTGATGCGTGGTGTGAAGGAGGAACTTTTTGCCGGAATGGTACGAAGCCCACCGAAGACCGTGGACGAGTTTCTTCGCGAGGCCACCAGCATCGAGAAGACACTCGAGATCCGAAACCGGCAATTCGACCGCCGCACAAACTCGACGAACTACGCCGGAGTTCAATCACTGGCCACCGACGACCTGCGCGAGGCTATCCGAGCGGTCGTGCGGGAGGAGCTACAAAAGCTGTTCCCACCATCACAGCCTCAAGTGGCTTCGATTGCCGACGCCGTGCGTGAAGAGCTCCAACAACAACTTGGAGTAGCCCCTGTATCGCCCCAGCCTGAGCCGCAAGCGATGACCTACGCCGCCGTCGCACGCCGTCAAGGTCCCCCTCCGCGACCGCGCCAGGGCCCTGTCACGCCGCAGTTCCGTCGTCCGCCGCCGCCACCGCCAGCACGACCACCCGTCGCCCAGCGGACCTACGCAAGGAAGACGGACATTTGGCGCGCTCCTGACCACCGCCCGCTCTGCTACCACTGCGGAGAAGCGGGGCACATCTACCGCCGATGCCCATACCGGGAGATGGGACTGCGAGGTTTCGCCGTTAACGCGCCGCGGCCACAGATTGGCGAACGACCTCGCGATATCGCCGACTACCTCGCCGCCACTCAGTGGAGCCCTCGACGAGCTTCCCGTTCGCCGTCACCAGGCCGCTACCTGTCGCCGCAGCGCCGACCATACACTGGCCCAGCCCGGGGCCGGTCCGTCAGCCCATATCCGGAAAACTAAAAGCAGCAACCGATGGAGGTGCGGTTGCTGTTCGTCGAACTGACGAAGATCCTCCGCCGCCGACGAAGACGACGAAGAAACCATCTCGACGACTTCATGACGACACGCCGCCGTCCCGAAGAAGTCGGGAAGCCAAGACTACACCGACGAAAGACGACTTGACGACGCGACGTTCCAGCTTCAGATCAACACGACGCAGCCGTGATCCGACGCCAAGACCCAACTGCAACGCCAGACAAAGAACCACCGACCTCGACGTGCTTCTCGACGGCCACGCAGTCACTGCCTTAGTCGACACAGGGGCCGATTACTCCGTAATGAGTGGACACATCGCCGTCCAGTTGAAGAAGGTTAAGACTGCATGGGAAGGCCCTCAAATTCGGACCGCTGGAGGACACCTGATTACGCCGACAGGAATGTGCACGGCAAGAATTACCATTCACGACCGGACTTACCCTGTCACCTTCGTTATCCTCCAACAGTGTTCACGAGACGTCATTCTCGGCATGGACTTCCTCAACCAACACGGCGCAGTCATCGACCTGAAGTCGAAGTCAATAACGCTGTCGGAAGATCATGCAATACCGCCGGAGAGCCCTCGTAGTCACCACGCCTTGAGTGTGCTTGAAGATCAAGTGAGCATCCCGCCTCGCTCCAGCATTGTTATTTTGGTCGGCACCGAAACACCCGCTGACGTAGAAGGCGTCATCGAAGGCGACCAACGTCTACTGCTCGACCGTGAAATTTGCGTCGCAAGAGGGATCGCTCGACTGCACGGAGGAAACACGAAAGTGTTGCTGACAAACTTCAGCAAGGAGTTCAAGCACATCAACAAGGGCACGACGATCGCATACATCGAGGAAATTGTGGAAACCAGCGATGCCTTTGTCCTCTCGGATTCTATCGCATCTGCCCCGACAACCGTAGTTCCCGAGCCAGACTTCGACATAAGTCCAAGTCTCCCCGTGATTAAGCAGCAACAGCTCAGAAGTCTGCTTCGACGATACAAAGGCTGCTTTGCGACGTCATCGAGGATTCGACAAACACCAGTCGCAAAGCATCGCATAATAACCGAAGAATGCGCTCGACCACTACGCCAGAGCCCTTACCGAGTTTCGACGCGGGAACGTGAAGCTATAAGAGAACAAGTCGACGAAATGCTGCGCGACGACATCATCCAGCCGTCGAAAAGCCCGTGGGCATCCCCTGTTGTCCTGGTAAAGAAAAAGGACGGAACCCTACGTTTCTGTGTCGATTATCGTCGACTGAACAAGATCACGAAGAAGGATGTATACCCCCTCCCACGGATAGACGACGCATTAGATCGGCTCTGCAACGCTAAATACTTCTCGTCGATGGACCTCAAGTCTGGCTATTGGCAAATTGAAGTCGACGAAAGAGATCGCGAAAAGACCGCCTTCATCACCCCAGACGGCCTCTACGAGTTCAAGGTTATGCCATTTGGACTGTGCTCGGCGCCTGCAACGTTCCAGCGCGTGATGGACACGGTTTTAGCAGGATTGAAGTGGCAGACCTGTCTCGTTTACTTGGATGACGTCGTTGTCTTCGCCGAAAATTTCGACGAACACCTTAGGCGGCTCGCAACAGTACTCGAGGCCATCAAGTCATCAGGGCTCACTCTGAAGCCAGAAAAGTGCCGCTTCGCCTACGATGAGCTTCTGTTCCTAGGCCACGTCATCAGCAAGTCTGGAGTCCGCCCCGACCCGCAGAAGACAGCTGCCATCGCAAAGTTCCCGCAGCCCACCGACAAGAAGGCAGTGCGTAGATTTCTTGGCATGTGTGCCTACTACAGGCGATTTGTCAAGGACTTTTCACGCATCGCTGAGCCGCTGACACAGCTAACTAAATGTGACATCGAGTTCAAGTGGGAAACGCCGCAGGCCGACGCATTTGAAGAGCTCAAACGACGCATGCAGTCGCCGCCCGTACTTGCGCACTTCGACGAGCTCGCCGATACCGAAATCCACACTGACGCCAGTAGCCTAGGCCTCGGTGCCGTCCTAGTCCAGAGAAAAGATGGACATGAACACGTGATAGCTTACGCTAGTCGGTCGTTGTCAAAAGCGGAAGGCAATTATTCCACAACGGAAAAGGAATGCCTCGCCATCGTTTGGGCTACAGCGAAATTTCGCCCCTACCTATATGGCAGACCATTCAGAGTGGTCAGCGACCATCACGCGTTGTGTTGGCTAGCTAACTTAAAGGACCCTTCAGGACGGCTGGCACGGTGGAGCCTCAGACTACAAGAATACGACATCACTGTAACATACAAGTCCGGTCGAAAACACTCAGATGCCGATTGCCTATCACGCGCCCCCATTGACCCGCCGCCGCAAGATAACGAGGACGACGACGCCTTCCTTGGAATAATAAGCGCGGAAGACTTCGCTGATCAACAACGAGGGGACCCGGAGCTAAAAGCCCTTGTCGAGTATTTGGAAGGGCACACCGACGTTGTCCCTAGGGCATTTAAGCGTGGATTATCTTCGTTCACGCTTCAAAACAACCTACTCGTGAAGAAAAACTTTTCACCAGTCCGTGCCAACTACCTTCTTGTTGTTCCGTCGGCGCTGCGTCCAGAAGTACTGCACGCCTTACACGACGATCCCACTGCTGGGCACCTCGGATTCTCCCGGACGCTGTCGAGGATACATGAAAGGTATTACTGGCCGCGTCTTACCGCCGACGTCGCCCGTTACGTCAAGACATGCCGAGACTGTCAACGACGCAAGACACCACCGACAAGGCCAGCAGGGTTACTACAGCCGATTGAACCTCCTCGTCGACCATTCGAGCAGATTGGGATGGATTTGTTGGGGCCGTTTCCGACGTCAACATCCGGGAATAAGTGGATCGTCGTGGCGACGGACTATCTCACCCGATTCGCTGAAACAAAAGCTCTACCGAAAGGCAGCGCAGCCGAGGTGGCGAAATTTTTCGTCGAGAACATCCTGCTGCGACATGGCGCCCCAGAAGTCCTCATCACCGACAGAGGAACGGCTTTTACAGCAGAGCTCACCCAAGCCATTCTGCAATATAGCCAGACAAGCCACAGGAGGACAACTGCCTACCATCCGCAAACTAATGGTCTCACGGAGCGCCTAAATAAGACCCTCGCCGACATGCTAGCGATGTACGTCGACGTTGAGCACAAGACGTGGGACGCGGTCCTGCCGTATGTAACCTTCGCTTACAACACGGCGGTGCAAGAAACAACACAGATCACGCCGTTTAAGCTGGTTTACGGCAGGAACCCGACGACGACGCTCGACGCCATGCTGCCCCACGTCATTGACGAAGAGAATGTTGACGTCGCTAGCTATCTCCAGCGCGCCGAAGAAGCCCGACAGCTCGCCCGCCTCCGGATCAAGAGCCAGCAGAGGACCGACAGCCGACGCTACAACCTCCGACGACGCTTTATCGAGTACCAGCCCGGTGACCGTGTTTGGGTTTGGACCCCTATACGCCGACGAGGACTGAGCGAGAAGCTCTTGCGTCGCTATTTCGGACCGTACAAGATCATCCGACGTATTGGCGTACTGGACTATGAGGTCGTGCCAGACGGCATTTCGCTGTCACAGCGGCGTCACTCACGACCTGAAATTGTCCACGTTGTGCGACTCAAGCCGTACCACCAGCGTTGACGAACTTTGGGACTTCGCGTAACTGACTTTTAGACTTGATTTCTTTTCGTTGTTTTGTTACTTATGTTTAATAAGTGTCCTTTTGTGTGTCGCTCTCTTATATTTGTAGCATCGGGACGATGCTTTTTAAGAGGGGGGTATTGACACGTGTACTTATGTTTATCGGGCGACCACGTTTCGCCGCCTAACAAATCTTATCGCACAGCGCGGGACGCGCTTGCATGTATCCGAAGTTTCTGGAAAGTTATCGATGCTTCTATCCACAGTCTGTTGTCGACGAACCTTCTGTTATCTGATTTATTCGCCTGACTCGAATGGTGTAGAACTTTGTGGAAGGCACGCGGGTCCCAACGATTAGTCTGGAACATTCGACGATCCTGTATAAAAGCCGACGCGCTTGACCCGCTGATCAGATTTCCGACGATCGCCGACTGTGTTCGCCGCTTTCGTTGTGCTATAAGTGTAGCCTGTTTTGTGGGCACAAGTTCGCCCAATAAAAGTTAGTTTTCTCGTTCACAGTATTGCTACTGTGTTCTTCTACGTCACCACCACGTGACAATATTTACCTAATATGGCTTCTGTAAGCTGTTGCTACATGTTGGAAAACTGAACACTTGTGTTTTCTTCTCAGTGCCCCATTCTATGACAAGGGCCCCACAGCCTAAGTCACGTCCTAGGAAGCTTCTGCCTGTGGAAGGTACGCGACAAGCACAACAAAAGCTTTCTGGGCTATTGGCTTTTGTTGAATTTACAATTGTAAAGTGTACATTGTTAGAAAAAGGACACAGTGCAAAAAAGACAAGGACACAAGAGAGAGACACGCCCACAGCGCTGTGTCCTTTTTCCAATATTTCCAGACATTAGCGCTGTATGCATGTCGCTCTCTCGTGTCCTTGACTTTTTACGCTGTGTCCTTTTTCCAATCAATCACCAACAAGCTCTAGCTTCCACGCTAAATGTATATTCTTATCATTTCTTTGTTTACTGTGGAAGTGCAAAAAGACTACTGCTACCATGCAGTAATTTGGGTGCTGCTAAGCTAAGTACAGAGAAAAATATTGGCATTTCACTCAGAATAGTGCAACACAAAGTTTTTTTGCAATTTAGGTAGATTGACTTGATGTTACTTAAAAAAAGAACTCTACTACTAAGACCCCCTCAGTTTATTTGACGCACTCCATAGATATCAGACTTGCTTGTGTTATGAGGTTCCTCTGTAACAGACTAACTGTATGTGACACCTTCTCTAGCCCCAAAGCAACAGTCATGTTGTGCAGTGAGTGGATCACTGCTGCAAGATGTGGCAGGGATTAGTCATGTGTGCCAGTAATTCCATACCACTACTGCAAGTAGCATGACATTACTCGCAGCACAGCTGCCTGGTCAAGAGAGAATCTGGTGAATGAGGTGGGTTCTATATTCACTAACCTGCCAATTGTATGCACCAGTAAATATGAAAATTGAAAGTTTAGCATGGCTCTAATATCTGGATGGAGGAGTTGGATAAGAATTTTCTGCAGCTGATAGTGATCTAACCAGCATTGTTTGTTGCATTGCAGATCCCCATGTGCATATAATATAGTCATTTCAGTTGCTGTTTTGTGTGACATGGCAGTGAGATTATTGCAGGTGTGCAATTAATTTATGGCAAAAGCAGAAATTGTATTGAACTGTAAGTTTCTGCAAGGCTATCTATACCTGTTCAAAGTCGCATGTTACTAGCACGATTGCCATATTAATCTAAATACATTCTTGATAAAAGTGCTTCCAGGATGTTGGTTTTTGCATTATTTGCAAATTTACATTTGTGGAATTTAGTCCTGGTATTTGAACGACAATTTCCAGTGTATAACTATTGCACCTTTCATACATTTATGCGCAGAATTTCAGCGTGAGGTGCTGACATCGCTCTCCGTAATCAGGATCATTCAACAGCATGGCAAATTGCTGACAGCATTGCCAACCCCATGCACCGTGAAAGAGACTGACAAGGCTTCTGAAGTAGTAGTGGGTCAGTTTAACAGCTACGACGAACTGAAGAAATTTGACCAAACGCTAACTGGACCAGTCAGGGAGGCTGTGGTAAGATCTTGTTTTGCACCACCTAGTCTGACCTTCCATGTCTTTTTCATGTGAAAAGTAAATTTATTATTAATGTTGTTGAGCATGAAAGTTGTGAATACCATTTAAGGAAGGTATGATCATCAATGAAAAATTCTGGCAGAAACTAATTTATGATCAACGTCGACTTTAATGTGATTAGCATTTAGGAAACGGATCGACACAAGGCACGTATGCTGCCGCCGGGTTCTTCTTTAACCCTTCCCTCTGGACATGCAGCACCACGTGGTGCTGCCGCAATGTCCCCATGTGGCACACGTGTGAATATATATTTTAACAAGGTTGTACAGAAATACGACACGGGTTCCATTTCGCTCAGCACCAGATAAATTTTATTTTTGCCATTGAAGAGTGGCACATACAGAGTTAATATAGGTAGTGGCTTAAGTTGGTGTCAAATAGGTTAATTGAAGAGTGTCATTCATCCAGAAATGCATACCTGATAACAATGATGGTTCCTTGCGGGCTGGTTGGTGACACATTCTTCAAACTGTCGCAGCTGGTGAACAGTTCGCGTGTAGAACTGTTTTTTCCTGCATGTATATGTGCTGTAACAGTTCGAAGGGCACATACTCACTGACTCAAGTTGTTGCAAAACAGGTTCATCAATGAGTGGCACATAAATAGTGGGGCATGCCCAGTGACTCAAGTTAATGTTACCGAGGTTTATTTAAAAATTATGCACATCCCACACACTGTGGGAATCGATGAAAGTGAAGCTTTCCCTGCTGGATTGTGTGACTGATGATAATTAGCGGGGATGTTGATGGCTAAAGCTTAATTTCTGCAACGTTTAGGCTAACGCGAGAGTGGTGTGTTGATGTTAAATGTAACCTTGCATGCAGTTGTTTGTCTGCGTAGCACACACAGAACACGCAGGGAGAGGCGTTTGCTTGAGGCATTGTTGTGTGCCATATTTTATAACATCTGAGAGCGTTGAGGGTTATCACATGGCACATCACATTGTGACAGAACTATTAAACTTGAATTGGATTATGGCGCTGTATGTGCCAAAACCACACTCGGGTTATGAGGCACGCCATAGTGGAGGACTCTGGATTAAGTTTGACACCGTGATGTTCTTTAAAGTGTCCAAAATTCTAAGTGCACGTGCGTTTTCTATTTCGCCCCTGTCGAAATGCGGCTGCCACGATTGGGATCAAACCCATGACCTCTAGCAATGCCATAGCCGCACAGCTAATGTGGCGGGTGCTTACATAGTGTCTCCTGGACCCTGCAGTACGCTTTAATTAATGCGGCTCTGCTTTTGCACGCCCTGCGTAAGTCGCCCGCTTGAGATATTAGCATGACATTTATTTTTCTGAAACAGCAGCAACGTACTGTACCATGCCTTGAACTTAAGCTTATCCTGTTTCCCCGCAACTGCTGTCATATAGTAGTGGAGTTTCCTTGCCTTCTCACATCACCTCTCCCCTCTCTTATATGGGAACTGCCTCTTCTCCCTCTTCTCCTCTCTACAGTTCCTTCTGCGTCCCTTCTGGCCTCACACATGAGTAGAAAGGGAGGTGCCGCAATTTCTGTAATGCTTCTGAGGGGAGTCGCAGATAATTACAGCTGTCAGGCGGCTAATGTGGTGACAGCCAGAGAGCTCCAGAGGGCATTGTGCACATTCGATGTGGTGGGGTGAAAACGAGTTTCTACCGTCGCCTTTCCTCCTTTACCCGCACCTGTCATCTATATACACGCTCTGAACCACCCCCCGACGACGCGGTGTGTGCGGCAGCAGCAGCAGGGCGAAAGTCGAAGGAAGAGGCAAAGAAAGCTTCGCTTTAAAAGTGGCACACACTGTATTTAATCGATTCTAACGCACCCTCGATTATACCATGTTCCCGTTTGCCGTGACCTAAAAAAGAAAAGTCGTTTACAATACCACGTACGTCATTGTTTCATACAGAAATACAACTTTCTCTCATTTGGAAAAAACAGATTTACTCCCAACGCACTAAAATTCAGATAAATAAAAAAGTCGCAGTTTCGCTCGAAAGATTAAGCATCGATTACTATAGCAAATCGGTAGACAACTATAAAAAAGTTAGGATAGTAGTTAGTTTTATCAGCCATATAAACATTTCAACATTCGCTTACTAACTAAATTAACAAGCATGGTCTCACGCACGCAAACATGAACACCTCTCACTCAATGACCGCGGAAACTCTTTATCAACACACTGGAGTAAGGAAGTCCGGTAGCAGGAGGGATGCGAATCGACCTTTGTGTGGCCTCTCGCTTAAACGCGAACTAAGCGATGAGAACACAGCGCGGTGCACCTACACTCGTAGACTTGTCTCCATCACAGATTGTTTTCAAAATAGGGGCTGGACGACAGCGCCTATGTAGCAGCAGCCGGCGTAGAACGCCTCTCCTCTTTCCGCCAGTACCGCACACAAGGTTCGGGAACTCTGAATGCCTGTGATGCGGACCGATTTGCATCCATCTCCACACACATGATCGCTTTCCTTTTAGCTGCAGCATTGTGATCAACTCAGCATGTCTTTGCAGTCGGCACTTTACTAATAAATACATAAATAAATTCTTTATTTCTTTAATTGTGGATTTATAGGGTACAAATGTGGGCCTGCTCAAGCCAACAGATGGCTTGTGGCGCAGTGCCAACATCCATGCTGATAAAGCAAACGCAGAAAACGGGAAGATTGACGTTGCACTAACTTAAGCTAAAGGACGCATCGCCTAAGCACACGTACTACAGCACATGGAGGAAGCTACAGCATGCAGCTAGGCTCGAAGCTCATACGAGGTGGCAATTTTGTAATGCAATGGCGATATGGTAATACAGATTTAGGGTTGTACTCAATTCCGACGCGCACACAATTTTTGGACCTGTTTTATCAGGAAGAAAGTGCACATTACATTTGAGTAATACGGTACCCAGTTTCACGTATGCAGTGACCAACTTTGACATAAAAGAGGTTCATTGAGGTGTGGCACATAGTTTGACATACTCAGCGACAAGTTAGGTTGAGAGACGTTCATGGAAGGGCGGCACATAAACCGTGACACAAGTTGGTGTGAATCGAGTCAACTGATGAGTGTCACCTACCAAATGTCACAAATCTGTGACCCAAGGTGGCCCAATAATTGGTTTTCATCTCTTACACAGCAGCTTGATACTCGCCATTAGACCACAGACTACCCAGTGACCCAAAATTGGCAGTAAAATATGTAGCCTCTAGAAACTCATTGAAGTACCCTAATAATCCTAATCTAATTAAAATGTTTATATAGCCAGATACAGTGATGCATAGGCTATTCTACCAGACGTGAGCCATAGTTTTGCAGGAATTAGACATAACACAGCACCAATTAGGCTATATTATGCTAGAGTCCTGCTATTCTGCTGCCGGAGACTGCACACAAGATATCATTCGAGTCTTAGCTGACAGAAAGTGACTGATATCTGGAAACCGGAAATTTTGGAAATTGAGAATCAACTTCTTTTTTTCTGTTTATCAGAGGCTTTTGTAAGTATCTCTGTAATGAGCCAGTCAGCATTGTCATCATGCGCATTGTATTAGCCAACTGCTATATTTCCACACCACTGCCTATAAAACCCAGACACTTTATGTGCCTGCTGGCACATCTCTGCTGATATCACCTTCTTGCCATGAAGAAACCTGATTGTAATAGGCTACGACAGTGATTTTACATTATTTATGAAATCTAAACTTGGAGCACGACATGTAGCACTCTACCCAGGTGGGCCACACTTCCAGGACTCGAAAACTGAAACCTTTTCTTGCAGGGCAACTTTCTATCGGCTATGATGAAGCTCAGATACATGCATGACATACGAAGCATACGGTTGTGCTGAAAGAAATTTCCAAAGGAGCATAGCTAACATCCGAAAAACGGCGTATGCATGACTTAATAAGACAACATAAACATTTTCTTATTCCAGAGTTTCTGGCCCAATATAAAACTAGCGGATAGTTTGTGGACACCCATTATGAATCTTTGTGCAAGGATAAGATAAGAAGTCTAGTAATTTTTGCTGGTCTAAGCAGATGAGAGAGAGAGAAAGGACATGTATTATAAACAGATGAAAACAATACTGATAAACATCTAACTGCATGTAGAAGCTATTCAAACAAATTTGCTGTTTCTAGTGTGAAATTTGTGCGTGTTTACTTATATGGCCCTTGGAGTAACACTAAAGATGTCACTTTCAATACTGTACTTTTTCGGCCAATTTTACATCCCAGATAAAACGCAAAGTTTGGCGATAGTGCAGTAATTCAGGGCTAGCTTTTGTTTCCTCATGATTAATTAAACTTGCCTGAATATATCCGTGTATTCCAGATATTGCTTTCTCGAACTTTTGAAAACGGTAGCTGAATTTCTTAAGCTTGTTAGGGTGAAGCTTATAGGAAAAGTACACTTTATCATGCATCAAAACTTTCATGCATTTGATTTTTAGCAATTCAATTCTGCATGTTCACCAGCTTGCAAACATAGGGGGTTCAAACCCGGAGTCTTGCACTCGCAGGGTTTTAAGAAGTGTGCTTTCTGACAAACTTGCATCAACATTCTCATGGAATAAACGAAAGGGGAAGAATGACTTTGACTGCCTGCTCCTCTCCAAGTGCATTGTTGGTATGTAACAAATATGACCTTACATAAGCGCAGTCAGAGTATTCATGAATACTTGTTGTGCACGCATTTCAACAAAACACTGTGACAAAACTTAAGTTTTGGCATTTTAAGAATTGCTAATCTTGTGAAGCTTACTAATGCACAACAGGTAAGCTTGTGGTACTTTGTGTTTTGTCCATGCTTTCTAATTACAGATGCAGTAAATTTCACCGATAAATGTGACAATTTTGTAGTGGAAAGCGCAACCAGAGACTGGCTTGGCCATGCCCCCGCAAGATGTGCATCAGTAAAGGCAACTGGGAGCATTTTTGTTCATAATTTTTACAGAAACCTATGTTATTTATTTTGTCAGTGTCAATAATATTGCAGAAGTTCAAAATTTGGTGTTATTGGTAAGATTTACTGAGTCTTCGCAGCAGTTCAAGCCAGAACCGCAAGCACACAAATGTGCACTTGGTGTTGTAGCTCAGCACCAAAAAGAAAAAAATTTAAGGTGTGCTAGTAAGGTATCCATTTAGAACACCCAAAAAGGCTGCTCACGCCAAGGGAAAATGCTTGGTAAACTAGAAAAAGCACAAGAATGAGACAGGAGGCAATACCATCATAAGCTTCCAGCATTTGCTTTTGCCTAACCAAATTTTGTTGGTAAAGGTGGACAGCACTTTAGTTTAAGAAAGCCTAAGACTGAACATTTGAGGACTTGAGGACATTTTACTGGGCTACAATGGCACAAATACGATGTCAACATAATGTAGCGGAGCTGGCAGTTGCAGCATAAAATTTTTAAAGATTGATCTTTCGCATTCATCTTATGTTCTAATCAACTTCTTACTGCAAAACTAACAGAGTTATTAGAGTTATCGATCAGTTCAAGCTAATTGGGTGTTTCTTTTTAGCGTCTCTTTGAGCTTAAGCATAGAGAAGTTATTGTTATGAGTTTCTCCTCATAGCAGTTTTATTTTATTCCATTGGGAGCAGAAAACCAAACTGTATACCCGAGCATCGGATACCTGTGCAAGAAATCAAGGTGACTAAAAGTAATCTGGAGCCTACTGTGGCATCCCTCATAATTGTGTATGTTGCTGTGCGACATTAAACCTCATCATCCTGTCGATGCCATGGGAAGTTTTATCCATGTGCTCTATTACGGAAACACAAAACCCACGTTATTCTTTATTTTTTTGTGAGAATCTTTTAGATTATCCTGTTAATAAATGCCTAAGCTTCTTGTGTTTACAACAATAGGAACTGCAACAATTCTTTTTTTTGCTTTTGCCGTTGCAGCCAGCCATCTGTCCCTCGTGCCAGCGAGCCAGTGATCCAACCTAGACAAGTGATCCGGCCAGCAACTAGACAAGTGATCCAGCCGGCGACTAGACAAGTGATCAAGCCGGCGACTACACAAGTGATCCAGCCGGCGACTAGACAAGTGATCCAGCCGGCGACTAGACAAGTGATCCAGCCGGCGACTAGACAAGTGATCCAGCCGGAGACTATACAAGTGATCCAGCCGGCGACTAGACAAGTGATCCAGCCGGCGACTAGACAAGTGATCCAGCCGGCGACTAGATAAGTGATCCAGCCGGCGACTAGACAAGTGATCCAGCCGGTGACTAGACAAGTGATCCAGCCGGCGACTAGACAAGTGATCCAGCCGGCGACTAGACAAGTGATCCAGCCGGCGACTAGACAAGTGATCCAGCCGGCGACTAGACAAGTGATCCAGCCGGAGACAATACAAGTGATCCAGCCGGCGACTAGACAAGTGATCCGTCCGGCGACTAGAGAAATGATCCGGCCGGCGACTAGACTAGTGATCCGGCCGGTGACTAGACTAGTGATCCGGCCGGCGACTAGATAAGTGATCCGGCCGGCAACTAGGCAAGTGATCCGGCCGGCGACTAGACAAGTGATCCGGCCGGCGACTAGACAAGTGATCCGGCCGGTGACTAGACAAGTGATCCGGCCGGCGACTATACAAGTGATCCGGCCGGCGACTAGACTAGTGATCCGGCCGGCGACTAGACAAGTGATCTGGCCGGCGATTAGACAAGTGATCCAGCTGGCGACTAGACAAGTGATCCAGCCAGTGACTAGACTAGTGATCCAACCAACCATTAGACCAGTGATCCAGCCAGCCAGCCCCTACAATGACCAAAATACAAATTGGGCTGCATGAGCTTCTTTGGCAAGGTGCTTTGGGACAGGTTTTGTTGCTTAACTGAAGGCTACACTTTTTTACTTTCTTCGTGTTAGCTGGCATATTCTGCATGCACTGCTCAAGCCGGCACCATTTTATTGCACCTAAGCATGCTTAATCACCTTTTCACTTCAGCTGTGCAAAAATTATGATGCCTTGAATGTGCAGGAAAAGCATGTGTTGTTTAGTGAATGTTACTTGCACACCATTTTTTAAACCAATACTGTGTCGCTTTTTTCTTGTCCCTCCACCTCCGAATTCCTAACTTAGCAGCAGCTGTGACGCTGTGACACTGCGGTGTTTTTGTAGTGTCTGAGCCTCTTTGAAAACATCTAACAATGCTTTCCACGAAGTGATCTAGCATATCAATAAAGTGTACAATAATGCATGCAGCTTGGTGTGCGGAAGTTACCTTTGTAGGAGCTGAGATGGGAGGTGTTTTTAAAGGTCTCGTTATGGATCTTTTTGTGATGGCACCGATTCTTAAAAACTGAGTGTGTAGCTAATCGCCTCCCATGTGAAAAATTGTTTGAGGTTTTTCATCCACACAGAATTAATGTTCCACTTTCTGAAAGTACTGTTAGCTGAACTTCTTAATTAGCATTCTAGAATGTTCCATGTTTATTCTAATCTAATTCCTTAGCAATAAAGCTGTGTATTTGGCCTTTTTCGTCGTATTCTATTGTTTCTTTAGAATCAATTTTTCCTTGGAGTATGGTGAGTGATTCCATGTATGATGCAAGCTTTGTGAGGAGAGTACGAAGGCAAAGGCATGGTCATAATACGAAGGTTTCTTTGCCTCTTCCCACCTACTTTGTGGTGGCTGCTGCTTTGCCGAGTGCAAAACCTGGCTTATGCGATATGCGTATATGGGTGTGCGCCTATTCCTGGCCCACCTCCTAGAGTGGGTATGTGTCACTGCGACACAAGAAGTATACAAGCCTTATATGTAGTATTATAAGTGTCGTACGTCTCTGTGCATACACTTCTTGTCAATATTCTCAACTCAACAAGCACATATCACCATCCTCACTGCACAGACATCTACAGGCGGTGAGATGGCTTTCCTACATAACATACTTGCGACATCTGCTACTGCTAGCTCGCCAAGGCAAACATGCTTTCCATTATTTGGATTGCAACAATGCATTAGACATGCATGTTTCATAGGTTCTGATTAAGCGCTTTACATAGATTCTAACATGTTTGTTCGATCTGCATTTCTTTTTGTACTCCAGTGAAGGAAGATTACAGTAAAATGTTGCATAGTGCCCATGTGCTAGCTGCTCATTCCTGCCAGCTTTTTCGAATTTTCTATAAAATGTACGAATTTCGAGCAGTCTTACGATTTACGAATCTTGCTTGAAATTTTACAGAAATAATTTTATTTGTGAAAAAAATGAAAATGTAGTAAAACTACACCCTGGTAACTTGCACCACCAAGAGACAGCAATACGTATGTGTGGTATCATCATCAGCAGCTGCAAGGTTGTAGTGACTTCTGTCGTCTACTAGGGGATCATGAATCCATATCCAAAGCTTGATAGCGCCTCTAGACCTTAACGTCGCCCCCGAGGGCTCTGTGGTCGCTGCGCATGCGTTAGCTGAGAGAAGGTGAGAAAGGAGGAAGAGTTGACTTTACCGGATGTGACGTCACATTGTTGTTTGTTTCTGCTTTTATGAAATAACTACTCTCGAATTCAGACGGCATGGCTCACGTCTCGTTCGCGCGCGTACCGTATGCATGTTGTGGCCCGCTTTTTGTTTTTGGCGAATGCTTAGAAGCTTCAAGTTGCGGACACTGCGGTGGGCCAGGGCTTGATGACATTTGTTGCCCAGCTGCTGGTGCTACCGCGACGTACTTGGAGCAACGGTAAGTGTCGTGCGATTACCCGTACTCTTGCTGACGCGTAAAAAACCGGTTGCGCATTCGAGTTGTGATATCGAAATTCGAAGGAACACGAAACGGTTGTCGCAGGTTCCGCAGTGATCGCAGGATAATTTATTCGTTCGTGCCTTCAACAATTACTACTGCAGCTCCTATGCGTTGCACCGATTTAAAAAAACAGCGACAGCTTCCACGCGCCAGCAATGTATGCACTCAACTAGTGTGGATGTCGTCCTGTGATACTTATCGCGTTCTTAAGTCTATTTTTCTCCATTTCTATAGGATGACTACGCTATGCCCCTCTTATTTACCCATGCAGCGCATAGCTGCATTTAATTACCTTTCTCAGTGCTCGCACTGACCGCGGTAGGGGCGTCAAAGGCTTTCCTTCGTTGCAGTGAGATAACGAAAGCGTATTTCACTTAAAGCTCCTTAGTACCACCTTTGCGAGCCGTGGAGTTAAATCATACAAGAGAGAGAGAGAGAAGTTTAATGATACGATATGCTGAGAGGTCGGCCTGAGGTATATTCCTCTAGCCAGCTACTCGGCATTGGGGGAAGGGGAAGAGGGAAGGAAAGAGAGAAGAGGTGCATGATGGGTGACCATGACGATAGAATGAAGATGTAGAACATATCGCAAGCAATTTGGCATGCTCAAAGTCTGCAATCCAAGCCCGTAGTTTTTAAAAAGTTCAGTAATGCCTGAATGGCCTTGAAACTTGATCGAGCATCTGGCCAAGGGCCTAAAATAACGTCCTCCGACAACGGTGCGCTGTCGAGACGCGTAAGGTCGTTGTGCAACCTTTCACGCTCTTCCACGTACTTAAGGCAGTCACAAAGCACATGACCTATAGTCTCAGGCACATTGCACACCTCAGAGTGTGGAGACTCGGTGCGTCGCATGAGGTGCACGTATCCGCGCGTAAACGCTACCCCCAGCCTTAGTCTGTGCAGAAGACTGGCACCGCTTCGATGAATTTTCGGTGGTAGCCTAAAATTCATGGCAGGGTCCAATCTTTGGAGTCGTCTGTGGCGATTATCCGGATTGTCCCAGTGCTGTGCTGTCAATTTTCGGATGACACTGGAGAGGAGACAGTTGGCGTCCGCTCTTGAAAAAGGAATTGAAAGCAGTGACTCTCGTTCTTCGAGTGCTTTCTTCGCTTCGGCGTCGGCCAGTTCGTTGCCCTGTATACCACAGTGACTGGGAATCCACTGAAATGTGATGTGGTGGCCGTTTTCTTGTGCTAAAGTGTAAAGGAACCCAATTTACTGCTGCTGCTACTACCACCTTTACGGGAACTTTCAAAATTAAACATATATGAGTAGGAATCGGCTCACCAAGCTTGTCCGTTCCTTTCGTTCATAGATCATGTGCGTAGTCTGAGCGTGGTATGTATATCCATTTGCTAAAAGGGTATGCTACTGCGTCTAAAGCAGATACTGCTCATCTAAAGGTAGATTTATTTAGAAGTGCTTTGAGTGATGTATGACACCAGAGCGATTGTTCTAGAAAGGTGAGAAACTTGGTCCACAAATTTAAGGTGTGGAGATGCTTAACCATTTAAGTCTTCTAAGTTACCATGAAGTATTACACACATTTAAAATTTCAGTTGCAAAAGACATAGTAGAAGAAGAATCCAGAAGATTTGCTGCCAGATGTCCTGAGACAATAAATTGTAGAGAAAGCATTATAGTGTGAGCTTCCAATGATTGACTATATTGACACGTGTACTTATCTTTACCGGGCGACCACGTTTCGCCGCCTAACAAACGTTATCGCAGAGCGCGGGACACACCTGCATGTGTCCGAAGTTTCTGGAAAGTTATCGGTGCTTCTATCCACTGTCTGTTGTCGCCGAACCTTGTGTTATCTGATTTCATCGCGTGACGCGAATGGTGTAGAACTTTGTGGAAGACACGCGCGTCCCGACGATTAGTCTGGAACATTCGATGACTCATCTATAAAAGCCGACGCGCTTGACCCGTTGATCAGATTTTCGACGATCACCGACCGTGTTCGCCGCTATCTTTGAGCTATAAGTGTAGCCTATTCTTGTGGGAACAGGTTCGCCCAATAAAAGTTAGTTTCGTCTTTCACAGTATTGCTACTGGGTTCTTCACACGTCACTCCACGTGACAATATAGTCACTGTTGCTTCATTGTCCGTTGCCATCCCATGCTTGTTATAAACAAAAAATTGAGCTGCGTGATTCCGCTGATTTTTCTCGGTCATAAAATAAAAATGTTTTGATTTTGGCTGCCTTGGTGCCTCATGGTATAAAACGAGTGTTTATTAGCCCGTTGCTAGCTTCTAAGATCCTGTGCTTTGTAATGTGGGTGTTTTAAAGGATACTACACGTCTGCCATCATAACTGTGAGTGCTGCTGCCTAGCACACCCACGGCTTTGCTTAGTACATATGCGCAGCTATCCAAGAAAATTGACATTGGGACAACTGCCGTTGAAGCTCACTTGGTAGAGCATTGCAAGCACAAGGCAGAAAACGTGGGTTCAGCTTCGTTGTCTCTTATGCAAAGCATTATCATGAGCTGTCTCCTGGCTTCTTCGTACATCCAGTCAGATAGGCTCAATAATAGTTAGTAACGTGCCTGATGGTGGGTCGTTAATCTGGGTCCTTAGTGCAGCAGCCCAATTCTTTACCCATTAGGCTAAAGATGCATGCATAGCGCGCCAGATTAATCTCATTGGTTCTCTCATAGCAGCTAATTTTTTCAGATGTTATGTGACACAGAGTTTGGGATTCACCCGTTTCAGCTCAGATGCAACAAAGCAGGTGTTGTGTCTATTTCGGTGAGAAGTGTGTGCAGTTGTTTTGGTTTCTCTGTGTTGACGTAGTGTGCTTTGTATTTCATGTGGTGTTAGGCATTACCTCAATCGCAGCTTCAATGCTGTGCCCATAAGACCAGTTGTAGGTAGGTGCTCAGGAGTAACGGGAAGCTCATTCTTCCTCATTCTCTCTCGCACACAGCAGGTAGTGCGTCCAAATTAGTGCCATGCACCTGTGTGGGGCATTTCCTCGTTCTTATTCTGCTGATGTGTTGTACATAGGGGGAAAGTCAATCCTCTACATCATGGTTGTCAGTGCCGCTTAATACAGTGCAGTCTCAGTCTCGCTGCCTTGAAATGTCATAAGAGGTGACATCTGGGGGTAAAGTAGCATCTTGCTGTACCTTGTCATCGGGCATAGCCAAGGTTGTGGTTGCGCAACCCAAGGATCCTGGAACTTTCTGTGGGACCAATGGCACCGATGTTGAAAAGTGGGTGGCTATGTACGAACGTGTGAGTGGAATCAACAGATGGGACCCCACGCGTGTGCTAGTTAACCTGTTGTTCTACCTAAGAGGCACAGCAAAGGTGTGGTATGAAAACCACGAAAAGGAGCTAACCAGCTGGGACCAATGCAAAGAGAAGTTGACAGAGTTGTTTGGCAAACCAGCCGGCCGTAAAATTGACGCAAAACAGGAATAGGCCTCCTGTACCCAATCTCCCACGGAGTCCTATCTCTTGTACATCCAAGACATACTGGCACTTTGTCGTAAAGCAAACCCGATCACGACATGACGGAAGCTGAGAAGGTCGGGCATGTGCTTAAGGGTTGCTGACGACGCCTTTAATCTGCTCATGTGCAAAAGCTGCTCTACAGTTGATGTTATCTTTAAAGAGTGCCAACAATTCCAGCACGCCAAAAGCCGATGCATCTTGCAACCATTCGCCAGACTTCCCACTACTGCTGCAACGCCAACGTGTGAAGATCAACCCACACAGCAGCATGCGTCGCCATCGGAGGATGTGGTGCGAATCGTTGACGTGAACTGGATGCGATGGCGCCTGCATTTCTGTTTGCCTATCCCTGATGCTACAACATTTTCAGCCCCCTTCTTACAAGCCATCATTCACCAGGAACTTGAAAACATTGGCTTACGTTCTGTCTGTGCTCTTGCCAATCCCAGAGCTAACAAACGCCCTTCTACTATTTTTGCTCCACCCCGACGCTTCTCTCCGCGTTATCGCAACCCGACTGAGTAGAGAACTGCGGACGACCAGCCGATATGTTTCACCTGCTGCCGCATTGGTCATGTCGCCTGATACTGTCACAACTCGTGGCCCTTAACACTTCGCATGCCAACCAACCTGAGCCGTTGTGATGAGAATGCCCGCAATGTTTCGCCCACCGCCGAATCTAACAGCGCCAACTCTGCTAGGAACATGTGGTACAGTCGCTCACCATTGCCGCACGGACACCAGTCTCGTTCACCGCAAACACGTCGCCTTTCGTCCCCTGTGGCGTTTGGCCGCACCCGTTCGTAAAACTAAGAAATGCAGCTCTCGGAGGTGGTGCTGCATTGCCTAATGCTGCAGCAAATCCTCTGTCTATGCACACAAGGAGAAGTGTAATTGGCGTTAAAATAGACAGCATAGCTGTTCAAGCACTCATCGACAGTGGAGCCCACATATCTGTGGTGAGTACTAGCCTGTGTAGACGTTTAAAGAAGGTCCTCACCCGAGCAGCTGCTCGAGTGCTTCATATGGCTGACGGTGGCATGCTGGTTGTTCTTGGAATGTGTACTGCAAGCACAGCTGGCCGCTCTACTTCTGTTCTCTTTGCTGTGATCAACATCTTCCCTCACAACGTTATCTATGGATTTGATTTTTTATCTACTCATTCTGCTCTCATCGACTGCGCGACCGGCGTTCTTCAGTTAGAAATGCCTCAACTCGCTGATGCTCCGAGCACCGCCCCACCGCACTTGTGCTCTGTCACCCGAGGCAGTTACTTACGTCACTTTGACCACCCAGCCACAGGTTCCTGATGGTGAATATGTGCTTCGCCCCATCATCGATGTGCTATGAACCGGTCACGATTACTAATAAATACGTCGTTTTACCGCTTCTGAATTTGAGCCTGTGCCCTCAAGTGATTCCGGCCAGCATGTTCTTGGACTGCGTTTCTAGTGGTTCTGAATTTGATATTGAGAGTCTGAAATGTGAGAGTGGTTTATTAGTGCCAATTGCAGCTCCCAGCTCTGATTCCTTAACGGATGACTTTGTAAAAATGACTGCACTTAACCTCACCTCTGCACAGACCAGGGACATACGTCTCCTGCTTGAATCGTACAGTGGCATCTTTGATTTCGACGACAGGCGTTTAGGCCGAACATCTGTTGTTCACTACCATATAAACACTGGAGACACAAATCCTATTTGTCGGCGTCCCTATGGTGCATCGCATGCTGAACGTCGAGTCATCCAATCAGAGGTGCGCAAAACGCTCCGCAAAGGGGTCATCGAGCCATCAGCCAGCCCTTGGGCTTCACCTGTTGTCCGTGTGAAAAAAAAAAGATGGTGCCTGGCATTTTTGCCTCGATTATTGCCACTTAAATGAGATCACGCAAAGACGTCTACCCACTACCATGCATCGATGACGCCTTGGGCTGCTTGCACAGAGCTACATACTTATCGTCCATCGATCTTCGATCCAGCTACTGGCAGATTTCAGTTGATGAAATGGTTGGAGAAGACAGCCTTCATCATGCCGCATGGCTTATATCAGTTCAAAGTCATGCCCTTTGGCCTATGCAATGCTCCTGCGACATTTGAACGTGTGATGGACTCTCTTCTGCGAGGCTACAAATGGACCACCTGTCTTTGTTACCTTGACAAAGCTGTTGTTTTTTATCCCATGTTCGGCAGCCGCCTTACCCGACTCGCTGCCATTATTGCGGTCTTCTGAAAAGCCGTCCTCCAACTGAATTCCACGAAGTGTCAGTTTGGGCGCTGCGAGATTACCGTGTTCGGACACCTCATTGACGCATCCTGTGTCCAACCAGATTCGGAAAAAGTTCGTGCCATACGCAGTTTCCCTGTGCCACATTCTGCTTCTGACGTGCGCTGCTTCGTCGGCCTGTGTTCTTACTTTCACCGTTTCAACGAAAACTTTGCCAACATTGCTCGGCCTTTGACAGATCTTCTAAAGCACACGCCATTCTCATGGGGCCCAGAGCAGGCTCACACGTTTGCCACTCTCATCAGGTTTCTGACCACCCCTCCCATACTTGCCCACTTTGATCCATCTGCACCGACCGAAGTCCACAGCGACGCAAGCGGCCAGGGCATCGGCGCTGTTCTCGCCCAATAACAGAATGGTACCGAGTGCGTGATAGCTTACGCCAGCCGCCTGCTGTCACCTGCCGAGAGAAATAACCCCATCACCGAGTGGGAGTGCTTCGCTTTAGTTTGGGCTGTCGTCAAGTTCCGGCCATATTTGTGCGGCCGTATATTTTCGGTCGTTACAGACCACTACGCACTCTGCCGGCTGTCTTCCCTCCAGGACCCGACAGGACGGCTTGGTCGCTGGGCTTTGTGGCTCCAGAAATTTTCATTTATTGTCAATTACAAGACTGGATGCCTCCACAAGGACACTGACTGCATCTCGTCATCCCGTGGATCCACTTGATCCTTCTGAGCATGAGCCGGTGACCTGCGTGATGGCTTTCACGGACATGACTGACATGCGCGTCGAACAACGCGATGAGTCCTTCATCACCGGAGTGCAATTACTCCGGTAGCACTGACGGCACATGCTGCATGTTTGTGCCGCACAATGGCATCCTCTACCACCGCAATATCAACGCTGATGGCCCTGAGTTGCTCCTTGTTCTTCCTCGTCATCTGCAATCCGTTGCTCTTGAACAACTTCACGATGCACCAACGGCGGGACACCTTGGAGTTTTGCGTACATACGATCACGTACGATGTCGGTTCTTCTGGCCGGGTCTCTACTGCTTTGTGTACTGTTATGTCGCAACTTGCGAATTGTGTCAGCGCGGGAAGAAACCTCCCCTGGCACCTGTCGGACGACTACATTATATTAAAGTTCCCTCTGAGCGGTTCTCTCGCTTAGGCCTTGACTTGCCTGGCAATTTTCCGACGACGACTAGAGTTAACAAGTCGATTGCCGTCACTACTGATTACACGACATGCTATGCGATAACAGGGGCGTTGCCGACTAGTTGTGCAACAGACGTCGTCGAGTTTCTCCTCCACGACGTCATTCTCCACCACGATGCACCTCGACAGTTATTACAGACCGCAGCTGCACATTCTTGTCTCGAGTTGTTGACGACCTCGTCCGATCTTGTGCCACTGAGCACCAAGCTGTCCACCACCTACCACCCACAAACAAACGGTCTTATGGAATGTCTCAACCAAACAATCACAGAGATGCTGTCGATGTAGGTCTCCAACGATCACCGCGACTGGGACGCCACGCTGGACTATGTGCCGCTCGTGTATCACTCGCCCCGACGTGGCACTGCAGGATATTCACCCTTTTATCTTTTGTATGTTCGCGACCCCACTTTGCCCTTTGACACCATCCTCCCTTCTGTGCCACGCGTTGCGACTGAGTATGCTCGTGAAGTCATCGATCGCGCTCACATGGCCCGTCAAGTCACCTGATCTCGTTTATTAGCCCCGCAGCATATACAAAAAGAGTTATGACCGATGCCATCGCGATGTTAAGTTCGCGCCAGGTGCTTCGATGCTCCTTTGGTCACCATGTTTTCGGGTTGGCCTCTCTCAGAAGCTTCTCTCTCGCTACACAGGGCCTTATGAAGTCCTAAGTCAAGCTAACGACGTAAATTACGAGATTTCGCTGTTTCAGTTTGATGCATCCCCAAGTATGATGCCTGTTGACGTCGTGCATGTTTCGCGGCTGAAGCCATACTTCAATCACGATTCTTTGCCTACCATGAGGCGAGACGGCGCTTCACCACCCGGGGGTCCTGTTACGGAAGGATGAAAAAAGAGAGGAAGAAAACGGCAGGACGCTGGCTGCTCCGTGCTGTTGGTGGTCAGCCATCTTAACTACTCTGACTCATCTTGTATATATATTGTAAATACAGTCTTTCTATGCTACCAACATCCCCGTAACAGTATGCTTCACCTCTGGCATGTTCATGATCACCGATGGTTTATAAAACAGTGATGCAGACTAAGCTTCACAAAGAATTAATGTTCCGTCTCTTCCTTACAGGCTGCTGTGTTTCAACTAAATCTGCTTTTCCTGTGTCCAGTGGCCTTATCGCTCAATTAGTGCTTGCCCATTTCTGTTACACTGCAGCCCACTAAAGTTACAATGTGATACTTCTCCTCTCTTCCCTTGTCCTCCTGTCCTTTTACACTGCAGCAAACTTTTAGATTTGAATGCTCGAATGATTAATACAAAGATTGTGCTACCATATTATGTGACGGCTGTCATGACGGCAATAATTTAGGTGGACTTGAAACAAAGTGAAAAAGAAACAAAAGACAACAGGCATGTGTGGGTAGGAATAACTTCCTTGTGGCCAAACTGGCTCCATGCTAAACTTTGCCTCGAGAAAGTCTCAAACCTTTTTCGTGCTCTCGTGACTCTCTAATAGACAGTCACGGAAGTTGCACAAAAAGGAGTGCCTTTCTGTTGGGGAACTGTTTTTATCACAAGTATGCTATAGAGCGCCAGTTGTGCTATGAGCAGGCACAACTGCACATACGAACTATAGCCTGAATTTTAAAATAATTTCATATCTATTTGTGAACTTCCCAAGCCACTTCACAACTGCAAGCTGAATCTGATGCACGCTGTCTCAGGGTCATGACCTATATTTTGGCGAAGACTGAGAATGCAGCCTGTGACTGAAGTTTTAGTGTTTTGAGCCCACCATTTCGAAATGCTTTTTATATGCACTCAGTAGGAGACAGTTCTCCAAGCTTCTTGTCATGATTTGTAGTGATAATAGAAGCAACACTCATTGAGTTGAGTTGCATTATATTAGGTTTCCATATTTTCTTTAATATACTGTGGTCACGATAACACCACACTGTTTAAAAGGCATTGAGAATAAAAAGCTACTTATTTGCCCTAGTATAATGTAGAAATGGGCATTCTGCAGTCTGAAAAGTTCACAACCACTTTCACACATTCACAACCACTTCAGCTGCTCATAAAATCATTGAAGTGCATGTAAAGAGCCTGTATGTTGTGTCTGTTAAAAACATGCTCCATCATGCTGCAGCATTACGCACATTAGCTTTGTGTGGAAGCCACAACTGTTGCAATGTGCTGCACCGCAATGCACCTTGGTTATGCGGATAAGCTACCATTGTTGCTACGCTCTTTACTGGTATACATGTCAACCTTGTGGCAAAGGCACTGCACTTGCAGTGTGCTGCACGTCAAAACATTTCAGGTATGTGGGAATGCACACTTGCATGTTCTAGATTTGGGCATTCTTAATGCAAAGAATTATTTCTTCATACCAAGCACTTTGCAGTAGGCAATTTTACGTCCCGACTCGTTTCGGTCTTCTGCATTGAAAACAAAAATATGTTACAGTGAGCCCGAACCTGTCTCCCAGCATAACAACCTGACGCTCTAACCATTTGACCAATGCCGTGCACTGTGAGAATTGGGAGGTCAATCCCCCCGTTTGTAGCCAGTTGTCAAGATTAGAGTCGGGCATGAATTAGATGGTAGCTGGCCCATATCGTCGTCCAACTTATCCACGCTGAGGACGTTGTTGAAGGGAAGGACTGCTTCTGATCGAGAACGAGGAATATGAGTTTATTTACAGTATCTACATAAGGACGTTGCAGTTCATCAGTCTAGCATGACTGCGAGAGAGAGTACCCTGAGGAGCCGCACAACAGCGGTTTATAAACACTCGGTCCTCCCTCGATCCTAAGGTGTCGGAAACGTTCGACCAGGCACCGTAGACGAGCCGCCTCTCTGCGGGAAGGACACACACACACACTTCCGCACAGGTTCACGGTCCCCACCGACGCCAGACGGTCTTCACAGAACTCGGGGTTTACGTCATGAAAGGCGTATCTTATTACTCGAGCTGACCCCCGCAGCACGGCCGCCAGTGCTCCATTGTCTTGCGTCTTGAAAGGCGCGTGGGAAGGGGCCTCCGAAGACGTTCCGTCGGGACCTCCCTTGCTCACGGCAGACCGGGTCGGCAGTGGCGTGTTTAGTCACAAAGCCTGGTTCGTCTAACTCATCTCGGCAATCCCGCGATGCAGAGTCGCGGAGGTGGCGCATTGTCCTGCGGACACAGTAGACTTATTGACGCCGTGTGGCTAGAGGGTTGTGGTGGCGTTCCAGGAAAAGTTGACGCCGCTGTCGCAACTGGCTGGCAAAACTTGCACCTCAGCGGGCCGTTCTTAACAGCACATACTTCTTGCTCGCCAATGCATAGCTGTGTGTATGGGATAGTGGCACGTGTATTACAATGCATAATACGTGTCAGAGCATGTGTGCATATACAAGTTGCTTATCAAACTGAGAGCATGTCAGTCACTCCCATTCTTCCTTTGTGACTGGACTTCGACGTGCTTTGTTAGAATGCACCACCTTTCGGATTCGCTCACATTTCTAAGTCCCCCTCACTGTAGCAGCTAGCACAACATGGACACTCTGCAACAAAGTAGTACCTTTATGCGGTAATGTTTCTTCACTGGAGTACAAAAAGGAATCATGTATATTTAACGTACATGTCAATATCTATGTAAAGTGGTTAATCGAATCTACGAAACATTCATGTTTAATGCATGGTTGCAATCCAAATGATGGAAAGCTTATTTGCCTTGGTAGGCGAGCAGCAGCAGATGTCACAAACATGCTATGCAGGGAAGCCACCTTATCACCTGTAGCTCTTCTCTGTGCAGTGAGGATGAAGGTGACATGTGCTTGTTTAGTGAAGAACGTTCGCAATAGGTGTATGCACAGAGACATATGACACTTATCTTCATACTACATGTAAGGCTTGTATACTTGTGTCGCAGCGACACATACCCGTTCTACGAGATGGGCCTAGAATAGGCACGTGCCCATTTGCGCATACTGCATAAGCCAAGTTTTCCACTCGTCAAAACAGCAGCCACCACAAAGTGTTAGGAAAGAGGCAAAGAAACCATGCCTTTGCATTCGTACTCTCCTCACAAACCTTGTACCCTATATGCAATCACTCGCCATACAAAAACATATTTGTCAACACTGCAATGTTTAGAAGAACCCGAACCAACGCTACATAGCCATTTACCTGCAATATGCCTCCTGTAGCACAAAGCCCCACTGTGTTTGGAATCTACATAATTTTTTTTAATTTCTCAGGCATTTGGTGTTAGAGGCCAGTGCATTAGACAGAAATCCTGCTAGACTGCAGCAATGTTCAGAATGTAGTATGAGGTACTCTGTCTGGCTGGAAGTTGGAGACAGAAATTATATTAGTAGTTAAAATATAGTAGCCAGTATTGAAACTACACACGCACTCAAGGCTGAGCCACACCATGAGAACACGGAAGAGCAGACACACTTGAGCTGGCATTGTGTAGCTTTACCAACAAGCCCAGCTGTACACTGAAGTAAGGCATGTTGTTGGGCTAGTCAGCTCGTAGCTTCAGCAAAATTTTAAACTGTGCGAGGAAGACAGGACATGAACAAAAAACATAGATGCATGCACAAAGTGTAGACTTCCGACTGGCTTTGTTTGGTGAAGGCAGAGAGTTTATAAGGTTCTTCAAAATGGCAAAAGAAAGAACATTCGCAAAGAAATTGTGCACGAGGAAGTGACAAAAGATAGCAAGGCCACCTGTGCATTAAGAGCGCAGTAGAGTCCCAATGTGCCCATCTAAGAATTCTATTTCTTGCCTTGATAGGGATCAAGAAGTTGAGCTAACTTAGTTGTCACACCTTTTAGCGATGTGGAATGCCTTGATGACTTCTCTTTCTGTTCTTGAGTTTGCCTTCGAAAGGAATTTATTCTGTTCCTCATAAGGCAGGCAGCTTTTGCTGTCGCAGCTCCTGCACTGCAAGATGAGATTCTCAAGGAAAGAATTGAAGTCTTAGATGGGCACATTAAGACTCTCCTGCACTCTTAATGCATACATGGCCTTGCTATTTTTCGTCACTGCCTTGTGCACGAATTATTTGCAATTGCTCCTTGTTTTGCTATATTGAAGTACCTTATATATTCTCTGCTTTCACGAAATAAAACCAGTTGGAAGCCTGTGCTTTGTGTGCGTCTGTTTCAGTTCACGTCCCGTCTTCCTCGCGGAGTTTAAAATTTTGCCTAACCAGCTGTATAGCTTGTGTATACGATGAGTAATTAATATTATGATGACTGCAGCACGGCAATGGTCTAGTGGCATAGTGTCGACAGAGTATAGAGATGGTACTAAGTTAAAAATCTGTAAATGCCATAAAGTGTGCAATCAACCCTTATCCCTGTTTCCTGCAGCTGCAGAGCACTTGACCAATGCAGCAGTCAGGCATGCTGTATATTGGGGAGTGCCAGGAATTGCGAGATAGAGACAGGCTGCCACTAGAAGTTCCTTGGGCCAGGTGATAACTCAAATGTATCCAAATATTTCTATATTTACCTATATAAACCTTTGTAGCATGAGGAACTTTTCAAGGGTGAAGTTTCACACAAAAGAAAACTATTACTAAATAGTGACCAGTTTCTTTTGTTTTGTAAGCCAGATTGCGTGTATTTGACATTGCTTACCGACTCTTACTTATTCTCGCTGTCCGATACAAGCATATGCACTCACATATGTTTTCAAACAAAACTATTGTGTGGAGCCATGTTTGTGGTGGAATAAAATTCGTCCCAATACAGAGCTTTGTGGCACACCGGATCTGACTAGCGATCACAGAGAAGAATGTTCATGAGTAGTTACAAATTGGTACGGGTTAGTTAAAAATTTACTAATCCAATTTGTAGTCCTGCCAATTCGAAGTTTACTGTCGTTCGTGTATCCGACCAAGCCGATGTCCCCTGGCCTGGGCGGGCACTGGCGCTTCACCTAGTGGTGGCCTTTGAAAATAGCAGTGTGGCACCGCCCACAAAACACAGAACCTCTTAAAAACTTCTTGAAACGGCTACAAACGGCTATAGACGTCTTGGTCTATGATAAGACTGAAAATAGAATTTCTTCTAAACATAACCTCAGCACTTGGAATATGCTAGTATATATTCTATCTGCGGCAAAGCCCACTACTGGTGTCACTAGAGTCTGTTTTGGTAAACACATTCAGAATGTCTAACTCAAGAACATTTCTACATCTTTTTATCTAAAAGTGCATAAAATGTCAAACGAAGTGTTAAAAGTGCGGTTACCGGCGGCTGTCGGCGTTAGCGAATAAAAGACGCCACAGACAAATCGAACTCGTTGGAAGCAACATTAGCTAATTGGCTTTAATACTAAATAATTTCACACCAGAACTTCAACAATCAAGGCCGTGTTATTGTTTTCTATACGGGGCGCGCACACGACGCGAAACCATTATATGCTCGCGCAGCAGGTTTACTGACAGCAGCAGGAGCGAAACGCCGGCGTTGCACAGCGGTGTCACAGAGCCACGAGCCACCACGCTGCGATCACTTCGGCGGCATGATTTAAATTTGTCGGACATCTCATTCTGTGCTGGAAACACTGGGAGGAAGGAAGTTTGAAAAAACGGCCACTGTCGCCCGCAATGTCTCGATCGTGGGTTCGTTATCCAGTTGTGCGTCATTCTAAGCCGATCTGTATAGTTATACTGGATATTAACTGGAGTCATTTAGCTGTGTTGATGCTGCTTGCCGTGTGTTTTGCATCAGTGCTTCGTGACATCGGCTGTATTGCGTGTTTTCGCCGACGGCTTACTACCACAATGGCGGGATCTGCGTTCGCTGCCTTCGTGTCTCGGTGCGTCTTAGTACGTCGCACGTTCGGATAACACTTTTTCCGGTAAGTGAAATACATTGCACTTCGTTTTTCGTCAACAATGTGAATATTTTTAGGTGTTACCCGCGACAATTCTCGATATATGAGCTCTTCTGCCCTGCGAGTTTTCGTCATTACTTTTATACGAGGGTTCTGCTTGTGTTCAGCCGTTCAGCACTACCGCGCTCCACGACTTCCGCAGCACCAGTCAGAACTTTTCCCTGCTTGTTAGTCTTTGTGGTTCACGTAGCACGAACCAACCGAAAGGAGTGCATTCGAAGACGACGCGCTGGCTGTAATGCTGAACCAGACTGAACTCGCCCTATTTTGTGTCCTTTTGTTCTTGCGTGTGCGCGCGTGTCAGTGACTATGCAGTTTGTAGCGTTTCCACTTTATAACAAAACAAAAATACAACTGCAATGTTTACTTCATCTATACAATTCCAAATTAAATCGTCTGCTGATGTACAAATTTCACTTGTGCTTTGTTCTAAATAAGCAGCAAAACCTTTAACCTAGTAGGCGCTTCATCTGGGAATGAAGTCACGAAAGCTTGGCATTTATTAATGAATGACTGTGACTGGGTCACGTTATTTGTAATTGCAAATCTGCCTTTCAACTGACTTGATGCTATCTTATTTTGTTCCTTTCACTCTATAGACGGCTGGACATCCTTCTTGTACCTTGGCGCTAGCTGGATGACGGGACCTCATCATGATCAGTGTAAGCCAATGTACTGTACCGTCACCCTCTCTGGTCCTCCCAGTGTTTTTTATATGAGTTAAGGCCAGGGAGCGCTTTGTGGTAAAATAGCGAGTTGGTGTCTCACAAACGGGCATTTTTTTGCACTGGCCCATTATAAGCTGCCAATATTATAACCAATTTCTCAGTGCCAGTGTACATACACAGTTCTACTAATAATTCGTTTCCCCAAGTTTTACAGAATGTACCTGTAGGTAGTCATTGCTATGTAAGAACTCAAAAATTAACTCTGCTGTGTCATACAAGTATTCTATACATGAGTAAAAATTTGCTACAACAGTGTACATTACACCTTGCTTCCCTAATGCACAAATGTGTTCAAGCCAGTATTTGATTAGTTTGGCATTCTAAATGCTGTCTGTGTGATTTAGTTTCTTTACAGGAATTTACTGTACAGCATCAGCAAGCAGTCTAATTTAAGATTTATGTGTGCTGTAAAAGGTGTGCTTTGCCGCTAGAATTGATAAAACATGGGTCGAGGCTTCCATACAAGGACAAACTTCAATTTCGCTCATCATCAGCACTTGGCTGGCACTTGCAAAATGAATCACATCAGGTAGCTTGTGTCAGACTGTTTTTTAACCTTATTGTGAGGCGATCACAAAGTGATGTGTGGAGGTGCCTGCGTCTGAGATATAGATTGCGCTGCAACATATGTGCGTGTAGAACAGGCATGATGCTGAGGGTTCCAGCAGTTTGCAGAGGTGCTTTTAAAATTTTGTCATAACTGCAATTTTACCTGTGCTGTTTTTTATAACCTATTTCAATAATATAATTGGAGGTGTTATCAGAATCTAGCAATCTATTTGCCCTGGCCCATTAGCCTGCCACATTTGCCTTTTCACTAGGTAATTATTCAGCATGTACCATTACTTGAATACACCTTTTTGTGTGCAGTGGCTTCTCAATTGCAAGTCAACATAGATGCTCAGAATTACCTGAGGCTATAGATGCATTGATAAATTTGCCACCTATACGAATCACTTTGCACTTTCTCACGCAAACAGCATGTTAACACTTCCAAGACAGTGGGCAATGTTATCATTTGATCACATCATGAGATACTTTAAATTTTGTATGACGCATCATCCAAGGTGTTGCATCATTTTTGTGAGGTATTGCCCTAAGCCAATTAGGGTCACATGAAAATATATCAACAAAAGTGATTGATCGAGCTAGGAGTGTTGCTTTGGAACACTACTTTATCACCAATCCTCATTTGCATGCTACCTGCTTACTCTGTACTGGGTCATGTTTAAGTTTGAAAGGAAGGCAATAGCTAGGCAGCGCAAAATGCCAAACTTACTTTTAGTTCAACAATATAAAACGCTACTTCACTTTTTAATTAAGTTAGTACATCATTTACCTGCAGAGTGAATTACTGTTTTAAACTGATTATATTTTGCAGGAAGCTCCTCAGACTTGTTTGACAGGTTGATAAGTGGCTTTTTAGCCACAAAACACCATATAATAATTTAAAGGCTGACTTTGACTCTGCTATGCAACTTAATGACTATATGCCAGGAACAAGGTCTCTGAGTTGTGGCGCTGGCTAACACTCCCAGGGTTCTACAAGGACACATAAATACCCAAGAAAGTGGGTGGGAAAACAGTGCCGCTGTAGGTCAATTGGTAGAACATAGCACGCAAAATGCGAAGGTTGTGGCTTCGGTTCCCACCTGCGGCATGGTGTTTCTTCATCCACTGTAATTTCCATTAATTTATCGTTTATTTCATTTATTAAGCACAAGTAATTTCCCCTATCTTGTCCTTGGAGTCAGTGTTTGTTGGCTTCTTATGATAGGAAATATACTAGTCATTTTCAACATCATCGCATACATACCTTAAGATACCCGTAATTTAAGAGAAAGGAGTGCTTAAATTTACTTTTTATGTGAGCCAAACTTCTTACTTAGCACATATTGCTAATTGAAGTTCCAATTTCAACATTCCCATTTCCTCCCTCGCCTTTTCTTTCCTCTTGTGTGCAGGTATTGCTTGCCTATGTCTACAAGAACCGTCACGCGTCGCCTGTGACAGCAAGCTTTGGTGGGCAGCAAGTGCTCTCCTACGAAGGCTGGCCTACTCTGGCAGCGGCGGCAATCATCTTCAAGATTTATCCACGGTCACCTTTGCTGCTATTTGTCACTCTTGTTAATTACACTTTCTGCATCTTTTCTAATTTATTAGGTAATAAAGTATGAGTATGTGACATGGTGTGAAGTTGATGTCATGCTGCATTTTTGTTTGCAATCACCTTTTATGCATGAAAAGCTCATCGTACAGTTTATGAAAAAAATAACAGCATATTATGATTTATCCTTCAGTTCTGGTAACATGCAACGTACAAGGAATTTGCTAATGGATGATATGCTGAAGAACTGGCCATTATTTCTGCGTGATGCTGTGCAAGCATGTGGCGTTACCTTACAAGAGGCACCCAGAAAGTAAGTTACAATTTACTTTTAAATGAAGCATTGAGACCAGAAAAAATATATTTATATTGCTAGTTAGAGTGGTTCGCAGAGTGTTTTTCCTGATGTGTACTATCCTTTATTTCTTAACAATTCATTGCACCACAGTGTTCTGTTTCGTATACTGGTGTAAGGCTATTGTTCCCCCTGTAGCTGAAACCAGGATGTAATTTTTGCCTGAACTGCAGCATCACTGACAAAATTTTTCTTTGCTAGGAACTATTTCAATTTGGTAGAGACCCAGCAGGGCGAAGTTTTGTCAATAAGGACGTGTTTCACGTAGAGATGTTCTTGTTCAGGTCAATGGGTGAACATTGGAATTATATCAGCATACAATACAGATCTTCTTTTATTTGCAAAATAATTCTGACAGGCGGCATTCAATTAATTGGCCTAATTAAAAAGCACTGATTGACCAATGAGGCTGTACTACACTATTCACATGGTTCACATCTGGAAAACCTACCTGTGCATCACTCTACCCGATAATATAAACTTTTTTTTTCTGATGTCCATGCCTCCTTTAAAATAAATTGTAACTGTGGGCAAACGTGTTACTGTAACAGCTACCGCAAAAATTTGAGGGAATGTCTAATAAAAGTGTTCAGTTGTTCTTGTCAAGCTGTCCATTAGCCAACTTTTAGCGTAACGCTAGCAGGGCTTACTGAAGTACTTCTAGACGTCCATGGCTACAAAATATCTTGATAAAGACAGCTACTAGGCTTTTGAATTAGCCGTTCAAGACATCTTTTAGACATCAAATAGCTGCTTGCGTGTTTCGTGGGCAGTGGTTCCATCAGGATCTAGGCTCATGAAGATTGACAGCAACATGCACAGGGCAAGGAGTTTGGTGGCCTGATACTCGTCACATTTGTGGAGAACACTATAGTTTTTGCGAGTCCTAGCCCCTACCTAGGGTACCAATCTGTGCACTGCGTATATATATATATATAATGTCACGTGGTGGCGACGTTAAGAACACAGTAGCAATACTGTGAAAGTCAAAACTAACTTTTATTGGGCGAACCTGGGCCCACAAAAAGAGGCTGCACTTATAGCACAACGATAGCGGCGAGCACGGTCCGCGATCGTCGAAAATCTGATCAGCGAGTCAAGCGCGTCGGCTTTTATACAGCAGTCGTCGAATGTTCCAGGCTAATCGTTAGGACCCGCGTGCCTTCCACAAAGTTCTACACCATTCGTGTTAGGCGATCAAATCAGATAACACAAGGTTCGGCGACAACAGACAGCGGATAGAAGCATCGATAACTTTCCAGAAACTTCGGATACATGCAGGCGCGTCCCGCGCTGTGCGATAACATTTGTTAGGCGGCCAAACGTGGTCGCCCGATAAAGATAAGTACACGTGTCAATATATAAGTTGTGCAGGATTGCTCGATGGCAGCATGTGATCATGCGGCAGCTGACGGGCCTTCGTAGCGTTTCGCCCTGGTAGTGCGGTCGTCTTTGTGGTTCTAGAGCTGCGCTGGCATTGCCCAAGAACAGGAATTATCGGCATGGTGCAGAATTGCAGAGTGGGAACGCTCCATTCTATTCCCACTCCATTTCTTCAGAGTTGTGGTTTATGTGATTCCAGCCCTTTTAACTTGTCGGAATTCTGACGGTTGGACCATTCCCACTCTTTGAGTGGTCTAACTAATCTACTCCAATCCTCCAATTACAGTAAATAAAACGCTTGCTGTATAATTACTTCCTACTTGCGACCCGATGCAGCGATAGCGTAGAAGTAGAGCATCCACCTCACGTGCAAAAGGACTGTGGTTCAAAACCCGGTGCCACGCAATTTTCCACCGGATAAAAAAAATCCACATGTTGATACAGTTGCATACACAGTCCTCGTGGCCTGACCCCGGTGAGCAGAACCGGTAATGCACTCCCTCATCAGAACAGGATTGCCAAACCTTGGTGCAGTACTTGGCCACAACCTCCTATATAAATGGAAGAATCAAACCCCGGCCCTCAGTCCCCAGCAGCTGCGAAGCAAATGACCACGGCGGCGGTCAGACCTGTAATGCAGCAGAGGGTGCTAAGAATCTCTGGATCCGGACAGGCCACCATTGGAATCTGAACCTGGCAATGGAATCTGAGCCTGGCAACCTGGCAACGAGAACTAGGAGTCGGATTCCTGAGTAATAAGGATATAGCTGGTAACACACAGGAATTGTATAGTATTAACGAGAGGGTGGCAGGTCTTGTGAAACTTAATAAGAGGTACAGATTGAAGGCCTTACAGGTCTAGCCGCCTACATCGAGTCATGATGACCAGCAAGTCGAAAGCTTCTATGCAGACGTGGAATCGGCGATCGGTAACGTCAAAACAAAATACACTATACTGATGGGCGACTTCAATGCCAGGGTAGGCAACAAGCAGGCTGGAGAAAAATCAGTGGGGGAATATGTCAAAGGTTCTAGGAATAGCAGAGGAGAGTTATTAGTAGAGTTTGCAGAACGGAATAATACGCGGGTAATGAATACCTTCTTCCGCAAGCGGGATAACCGAAAGTGGACATGGAGGAGCCCGAATGGCGAGACTAGAAATGAAATAGACCTCATATCCTGTGCTAATCCTGGCATCATACAAGATGTGTATGTGCTTGGCAATGTGCGCTACAGTGACCATAGGATGGTATGATCTCGAATTAGCCTAGACTTGAGGAGAGAATGGAAAAAACTGGTAAATAAGAAGCCAATCAATGAGTTAGCGGTAAGAGGGAAAATAGAGGAATTTCGGATCAAGCTACAGAAGAGGTATCCGGCTTTAACTCAGGAAGAGAACCTTAGTGTTGAAGCAATGAACGAAAATCTTATGGGCATCATTAAGGAGTGTGCAATAGAAGTCGGTTGTAACTTCGTTAGACAGGATGCCGGTAAGCTATCGCAGGAGACGAAAGATCTAATTAAGAAACCAATCCTTATACATAGCTTTCATTGATTACGAGAAAGCGTTTGATTCAGTCAAAACCTCAGCAGTTATGCAGGCATTATGGAATCGGGGTGTAGACGAGCCATATGTAAAAATACTGAAAGATACCTATAGCAGCTCCACAGCCACCATAGTCCTCCATAAAGAAAGGAACAAAATCCCAATAAAGAAGGGCATCAGGCAGGAAGATACGAACTCTCCAATACTATTCACAACGTGTTTACAGGAGGTATTCAGAGACCTGGATTGGGAAGAATTGGGGATAAGAGTTAAAGGAGAATACCTTAGTAACTTGCGATTCGCTGATGATATTGCCGTGCTTAGTCACTCAGGGGACCAATTGCAATGCATGCTCACTGACCTGGAGAGGCAAAGCAGAATGGTGGGTCTGAAAATTAATCTGCAGAAAGTTAAAGTAATGTTTAACAGTCTCGGAAGAGAACAGTAGTTTACGATAGGTAGCGAGGCACTGGAAGTGGTAAGGGAATACATCTACTTTGGGCAGGTAGTGACCGCGGATCCGGATCATGAGGCTGAAACAATCGGAAGAATAAGAATGCTGAGGTGCTTTTGGCAGGCATTCTCTGATCATGAACACCAGGTTGCCATTATCCCTCAAGAGAAAAGTGTATAACTGGTGTGTCTTAGCAGTACTTACCTACGGTGCAGAAACCTGGAGGCTTACAAAAAGGGTTCTACTTAAACTGAGGATGACACAACGAGCTATGGAAAGAAGAATGATGGGTGTAACGTTAAGGGGATAAGATGAGAGCGGATTGGGTGAGGGAACAAACGCGAGTTAATTATATCTTAATCGAAATAAAAAATGGGCATGGGCAGGGCATGTAATGAGGAGGGAAGATAACCAATGGTCATTAAGAGTTATGGACTGGATTCCAAGAGAGGGGAAGCGTAGCCGGGGGCGGCAGAAAGTTAGGTGGGCGGATGAGATTAAGAAGTTTGCAGGGACAACATGCCCACAATTAGCACATGACCGGGGTAGTTGCTGTTTCTTCAAGCATTTTGCAAATTCGGCTCGCTTTTAAGCAAGCCTTCTTATGTCTAAAAAAACAAATAAACATCCAGCATTCTTTTTAACTTTTACTAAGCTTATCATATAGCTCAGTGTTAACGTACAGGTTAACATACAGTATTTACAAGTGAGGTTACAGAAAGCAGTAATAATTGACAGTAAACACTGCTTGGATGGTGAAAAACATGGGAATCAGGTCATTTTATTTTTGACAACCTTTTTTGGCATAGGAGGCTAAGCAAATGGTGTTGTAGCAACACTGTAAAGACTGAATAAGATGGATGTGGAATGCCTTGATGACTTTTCTTTCTGTTTTTGATTTTGCCTTCGAAAGGAATTTATTCTGTTCCAGATAAGGGAGGCAGCTTTTGCATCTGCAACAGAACATCGGTGGATGTTGTGTGAAGCACTTTTCTCATGCTTTTTCACTACCTGAGCAAGGTAACTTTCTTGGCGCTTCATCACGCTATTTCTACAGTCAACTTCCATTAATTCTACCCTCACGAGACTGACGGGTCGAATTAAAATGCAAGAACCTGCTTAAACACCGTTGATTCATTTGGCAATATGTGCTTGAGTAACACCCCTCTGAAACGAACGTGCATCAACTTTCTATTTGTCCAAAGTATAAAACTAAAGTAGAAATGACTTAACTCCAAAACAAAGTAGAAACCTATATGTGAGGAGTTTTTTTTCGAAATGGGTCAAATCCACGTAAACAAAAGTTGAGAAAAAAGCAAAAATTTGTTACCGGACCTAAATGCAACGCTAGCAAAGCTATTATATGATATGCTTTACATGTCGGCTAGGGCAAGTTTACGACCACAAGTAATGAAAAATTATGCGGCAGATATGCCCAATATTAGGGTGAGAACTCTGGATTTGGCTCGTATTGAATTGAAACACTGGATTTTAGGCGGTATTGTTATGAAAACTTTATTAAAATTGGCTTTCCAGAATGGCATCATGTAATAATGACAGAAAAGCTATAACAACATTGGCAGCAGGGCTTTGCTGTGCTTCAAGAACAATAGAACTATACTTGAAGAGCAGGTGCGTCTTCTTGGCAGCATAAGCAGCTCTCTTCTAATTCTTCCGCAGGATCATTTCCTTGGGCGCGCCTGAAGACACTAACGAAGTACGCAAGCTCTTCATTGTCTTGCCAGGAATTTCCGAAATGCTTCACAAGAAGGCTGGTCACATCTCTGACTTTCATTTCGTTGACGTGGTGTGCGTACAGTGCACATCTTATGGGTGCTTGTGCAAGGGTCCTTCCCCTTTTTAGCACTGACACGAAATTTGACACAGAAACTTTATAGTGAGGCTCTGCTCTAATCTGAGGACTCCTACCAGCTGCATTTCTTTGAATGTAGAAGACCTTCGTTTCGGTTATCTTGAACGGCAAGCTGGATGTCGACTTCATCACCGCCGTGCAGTAGGCCTTCCAGTCGTACGCATGCCAATGTTTTCCAAGCTCTAACACAGTGCCGTGATTTGAAAAAGTCCTTTGGTAGCTTTGTGGATTCAGGATTTCTTCGTGTCGTCTAACATCTTTTTCAATTCTGCCAAATACCCTGTCTGGGGGTAAAAAACTGTGTCCTGTGACAGGAAACACAAGGGAAACTACTGAGACACCTGCTGGAGCCTCATTCTGGAGCCACCAAAGAAGCATGCAAAGCACAGTACTGTTCTTGTTTTGTCCAGCACAGCCATCGGCTACTAACCGCACCTCTCTAATTCCTTCGAAGTTAGCGCTTCGAAGTGTATTATGTACCGCACTGGCTACTTGGTTGCTTCCTTTGGAGCTTTCATCTTCGCTCCATGTGTAGGAATGGATGGCCTCTTTGGGCATTGATCCATCTGCCTGGTTTTCCACCACGCAGAGGTGGTACTGATAGAACTGGCGGCTGTAGTAGGCTTCCTGGTCCGGAACTTTGGGGAGCACTTGATTTTGTTGGCAATCAAATGAGAATGTTTTCAAGTCTTCCCTCTTCTCACGCAGCAGGGAATAAAAAGCCTTATACTTCAACTTGTGTACACGTTGCTCTGTTATGACACGCTGCTTCTGTGAAACATCTCCACAAGTTTTCATCTCATACGCATTTTTCAGGCACACAGAGCAAACGTCTGTCCTCGGTGTTCTGAACGAAAGATTGAACGTCGCTCGAAAAATGTGGTGAAAGAAGCCATACTTCACCCTCACATCTTCGGGTGCTTGTTGGTTATAAATCTGCCACAGGTTTCGGATGCTCTTCAGCTCACTTGGAAGGTATAACTTCTTTGTCTTCTTCCGGTTGTAGTGCGACTCTCTTGCCCGAAGTCGCTTAATGAAACCCACAACAGCTGATCGCTTTCGACCGTAGCGCTTGATCTTCTGGTCACCTCCACGACTGTCGGCTTTCACTTCACCTTTTTCATGCTTGTGCTTTATATAGCGAGTAACTGTGCTGTGACTAATATCAAGCACTGCGCAAAACATATCGCGACAAACACGAATCTCTTGGCCATTTTCTATCCGTACCTTGTAAACAACAGCAAGGCTCCGACGAGGTTCCGCTTCTTTTCCTCTCCTACGTTTTACGGCTGTTGGCGTGCAGTACATCAAAACGAACGCCTTTTGTTCCACGCTACACAGTTCGTAAAACTTCTCCTTGAAACGTTTAGTGGATGCTTCTGTCACAAGCGCACACCTGAGTGTCTTTTTCGCGTGTTTACATTTTGGCAACGGCGCATTCTTGCTTTTACGGTGGTGATGCGGCTTTTTGTCACTTCGCCGTCGACGTCTAGGGATAGATCTTTCGCCGATCTCTTCATTGCCATCCGAATCCATGAACAACGATATCAGAAAAGCGAAGAACTCGCGAAAACACGAACGAAACACTCTAAGCTGTCAGGCGGGAACCAACTCCTTGGCGGGAACTGACAAGGAGGCAGCGATGGCTAAATGACGTCATGCCAAAAGCGCTCTCCTATTGGGCAAATGGATTTGGCTCATTTTGATCCGTGCAACAGCTGGATCTGGCTTAATTTCGATACGAAATACGATCTGCGAACACGTTCGCCTGGCGTTATTTGACCCATTTCGTTGCAACGGTTATTCTATGAGAAAGTTGCCTAGTTTTTCTTGTCATTAACGTTTTATCTGACCCAGTTTCGGTTTGTGGATTTGGCTCATTTCGAAAAAAACTCCTCATGTACCTGATTTTTTAGAATGGCAGCCGATTTTCTAAAGTCAGTTTCGCCGTATTACAGCCATGATATGCGGTAAAGCATATAGATGCTACAACCGGGGTTTTAATTTCGTAATCAATTGCACAGCTAGGCAATTTTCGGTTCAATGTCCTTTGTAAACAAAAAGTGTTCCTTAGAATCAGATAGGTACCACAATCGGACATTGTCAGCTACCGTTACTGCTTCAAAATCTTTCTCGGGTGGGTCAAAAGTAGCATTTCAGAGAGGAGATGGCATTTGTTTGACGCATTCACTGTCCCCTAAGCTCTGCTGAGACATACGCTGCCACTAAAAGCGGTCATTATTGGCGTCTGGTCAAGTTCGCATTATCCGGCGAATGCCATTTAGGATCGAAATAATGAATGTTTAATCCCATAGAAACTCATGGGCACCGGCGAGGATCGAATTAACTGAAAAAATTTAATTAACCGGAGTCAGATTATTGTAAGTTTACTGTACACCCTTTTCTGTTCTCCAAGAAGTTGCCATTTTAATATGTAGTTTTCTTCTATCAGTGTGGCAATGGTGCTAAATTTAGCATTTGTTTGAATCATCCATTGTTCCAAGGACAAGTTACATAGTAGGGGCACACTTTGAGACTTGAAACATTTGCACATATAAAGGCAGGGCTTGTTAACATCTGTAGAATTAACATAAGTTGACTGTATTGTCTGCACAGCATGTGGTTGCTTTTTTGGAATGTGGTCTTTCTGTAAAACAAAGTTGCATGGGTTTCAAATAAATTGCTGAAACATTGCTGGTATGTTTTCCTGTGCTCTCTGTGCTGATTGCGCTTTTGAAAGTGCAGTGAGCAACTGAAGACTGAAATGCACAAGTGTGGTATCCGTAACTGCTGGTTTCGGTTTTGGATGGATGGATGGATGGATGGATGTTATGAGCGTCCCCTTTGGAACGGGGCGGTGGGTTGCGCCACTAAGCTTTTGCTACTATGCTGCCTAATATCCTACCTAGGTTAACCAACGAAAAAAGAAAAAAACAACAAAAAACACTATGAACTACCGCGTCCAAACTTTCTGATCCCCTATTGCGAATTGTGCTTTTGTACGTCTCCGTCTTTTGTCGTTTCCCTACTTTTCTTCCACCAATCCTCCAATCGCCTCTTACTAATGTCTATTGCGGACCTGTTTGCTTTACCACTGCTCCCGCTGAACCCAAGGGCTTCAAGGAGGCCAGTGGTGCCTAAATCGACCGCTGGGTAGACGTCTTCACATTCTAATAAAATATGCTCCGTCGTTTCTCTAGCTTTACCGCAGCAAGCACATGCTTCTTCTTCCTTCTTATATCTCGCTTTATAGGTGCGTGTTCTAAGGCATCCCGATCTCGCTTCGAAAAGTAATGAGCTTCCCTTTGAGTTATCATAAATGGTTTCTTTCCTGATTTCGTTTTTTCCTCTTAAGTAGTTACTCATGGCAGGTTTCTTTTCCATTGCCGCCACCCATGAGATTAATTCAGCCTCTCTGACTTTCCGCTTGACCGTCCTTGTTGCTGTGTTGCCCACCCCACAGGCCGCATACTTGCTGGTAAGCTTCCTAGTTCTTTTCCTCCACTGTGAATCAATGTTTTGCCTGTACAGATACCTGAACACTCTCCCAGCCCATTCACTTTCTTCCATATTCCTCAGCCGTTCTTCATACTCAATTTTACTGCGAGCTTCCCTCACTTCAAAACTAGTCCAGCCCATATCCCCCTGCACAGCTTCATTTGTAGTCTTCCCGTGAGCGCCCAATGCGAGGCGACCCACTGACCTTTGGTTCCCGTCGAGTCCTGATTGTACCCCTGATTTAAAGGGACACTAAAGGTTACTATTAAGTCAACGTGGACTGTTGAAATACCATCACAGGAACCTTGAAACGCTTGTTTCGTGCCAAGGAGAGACTTATTTTAAGAGAAAATGCGTTCTGAAGCGTCCGCGTACCTCTAGCGCAGTTCAAATCGCCCGCCCTCCGATCGAGGAGTACTGACATCATGGTCTCATAGTGACGTTGCGCCATCGGTGAGTAGAACGGCGTCCGCAGACGGCGCTGCGGCTTTTCTGCGCAAAGCGCAAACGCGCGGCCAGAAACAGAGCCAAGACAGAGCCGACAGCAGAGCGAAAGCGCGAGTATGGTGGCTAGCGGAAGGAGAAGCGAATTACGTCCCACATTACGTCCCACGGCACACGGAGAGTCCGTTTTCGTTAAACTATAGGCTGCGGCGAGCTCGCAGCGTGGTCGGCGTGGTCTGTGAGAAGTGACGAGCCTTTTCGCACTCGCAACAGGGCAGAAAAAAGTGCGAATCGAAGCAAAACTCGGCCTAGAAACGTGCTTCGCCACAACCAGGGCTCAATACGACCCAAGCCCCCAAGCTGGCACGACCCAGATGTCGTTTCCCGCACCGCCACCAGGCGCCGCTACTATACCTCAAACTCCAGCGCAAGACGCCCATAAGCTGGTACTTCATTCTATGACGCAAACTTCGACGCTCGTCGCAATGGACCCTGCCACCGACAGATTGGCTCGCGATGGTGGGCTCAACTTCAGCGATTTGAGCACCGACGAGCGCGACCTGCTGCTGTGGGCTCGCACTGCCGGCGTCGTTGCGTACTACGACGGCGGCCTCGACACCGGCTCTCCGGAGCGGGAAAGCAACGAGGGCTTCCCACGACATCACATGGACGTGGCATTCTCGCTGCTTGTTTCAAATGAAAGTTTCGCGAGCCAGCAGAACCCTCACAGCACGACGCGATAACGAAACTACTGAAGCTCCAAAGCGTGCGCGGCGCAGAGTCGAGCGAAAACGAAACCTTTCGAACACCCATATTACTGAAGGGTAACGTCAAAATGTTATTTTTTCTTAGAATCGAATAGACGTAGACAAGTAGCATTTTTTTTCGTCTTATAATCGAATGAAATGATATTTTGAATACGAGTAGTTGAGTATTAGTAAAACAAATTATGAGGAGTGCTTTCGTCATCGGGCTAGTACCGGAATGTCGCTGGGGGGGTCTCAAATCGTGTCATGCATTTACCTCAATTTCTCGGTTACTAAAGCTCTGTTCGCGATTATATTGACGCCTTAGACATTCTAGAACATTGCTCTACCACTTTAACTTGAGTTTCTGGTAACCTTTAGTGTCCCTTTAAAGCAAACAGCCGCATTTTCAAAAGTAAGTCCTGGGACCATTACCCCTTTCCACATACCTCGGAGGACCTCGTACCTATTGTATCCCCATAGCGCTCTGTGCTTCATTATGGCTGCATTTCTCTTCCCCTTGACTGTTATGGTTTTTTCCTGTGTTTCCATATATCCATTGCCTTCGTTTATCCATATACCAAGGTATTTATATTCTGTTACCCGAGGTATTTCTTGGCCCTGTATCTCCACTGTCTGTTCACTGTTTTCATTGAATACCATAACACCTGATTTTCTAACACTAAATTTCAAACCTAAATTGTTGCCTTCCTGTCCACAGATACTAGCCAGACGTTGCAAATCGCTTTGCTTGTTAGCGAGCAACACAATGTCGTCCGCATAAAATAAACCTGGGTGTTGCTGCTCTATTAGTGTACCTGCCTGTTTGTATGAGAGATTAAACCCGATATTACTTCCTTCCAGCGCCCTCTTCATCCTCACCATGTACATCATAAACAGCAGCGGGGATAAAGGGCACCCTTGCCTCAGTCCCTTGTTGATATGAACTTTCTCCGCGCTCCTCATCCCTTCCCATTCAACGCAAACGGTATTTTCTAGGTAAATCTCTCTCAAAAGCTGTATACAATCGTTACCTAAGCCTTCCCCTTCCAGAATATCCCACAAAATGTTGCGGTCTACGTTGTCGTAGGCTCCTGTAATGTCTAAAAAGGCCACATACAACGGTCTGCTTTCTGCTTTTGATATTTCAATACACTGAGTAAGAACAAACAAGTTATCGTCCAAACGCCTACCTATTCTGAAGCCATTCTGAAGCTCTCCCAAAATGCCATTATTCTCTGTCCATGCTTGAAGCTTTAATTTGATTGCCTGCATTGCTAGCCTGTATATTACCGATGTAATGGTCAACGGTCTATACGAGTGAATTCTGTCTTTCTCCTTCTTCACTTTATAAATAAATTCATTCTACTTTGTCGCCAACTGTCTGGTATCCATCTTTTAAAGTTTTTTCCTCTGCTTTCACCAGAGCTTCCTTACTTTTTGGTCCTAGTTCATTTATCAGCTTAACGGGAACCTCGTCTAGCTCTGTGGCTGTGCGCTTAGGAATTTTCTCTTCCGCTTTCTTCCAGTTTAAATTTGTCAGAACCAGCTCCTTTTCCTGGGTCTCTTTCATGCTCTTTTTTTCCTCAAGTACAACCTCGTCATTGCCTTGGAAAGATTCGGCTGTTATTTTTCGGATGTAATTTATTGCCGCTTCTCCTTCCAGTCTGCTTTCATCTTCGTCTAGGATATGTTGTTGTATTGTCGTTGACTTCCTGCCTAATAATTTTATGTGGTTCCAAAATATTCTAGGTGCGGCCTTCTTTTTCTCACGTATTTCTGACAACCAACGTTCACTTTCACCTTTTAATTCTGCTTGCACCAGTATTTGAACCATAGACTTTTTCTCCCGGTATATTTCCCATTTACTAGTTACTTCATCCTGTGACAACTGCGCCTTCTTTGCCTGCCTGCGCTCTCGAGATGCTTTCTGTCGTTCGGCGATCGCTTCTCGTATCTCCTTGTTCCACCAGCTTTTTGGTTTCTTTTTTCCTTTCCAACGAACATGTTGTTTCTCTTTCCGTATTTCTGTCGTTATTACACTTAGAAGCTCACCATATTCCCACTCTTTACTTGGCCATTTGCCAAGTTCTTCCTCAACTCTAGTGATTGTATTTGCTATTTGTTCAGCGTTCAAATTTGGACTGGCCATTTTGCTCTCCTTGCTCTCTTTCCCAACTACATATCCCATTTTCAATATGATGCGTTTATGGTCACTCCCTATGCTGTTAAACCCTTCCTCATCGATGACCATTTCTCTCAACTTATCATGAATTCCTTCTGTCATCAGACAGTAATCGATGGTTGATTGCCGGTTTCCCACTGCCCACGTGACCTGTCCTTCACACTTAGGCCCTGTATTCACGATCACGAGGTTATGTTGCTCACAAAGGTCCAGCATTGACTTCCCGTTATTGTCGGTATAGCCATCTAAATCCTGTATGTGGGCATTCATGTCACCTAATAGGACAATTTCAGCACCACTCCCGAAACCCTTAATATCAGCGCTTATGGATTCCACTATCTCTTTATTCTTCTCTGTGCAATTTTTTCCGGTCCACAAATACGTAACACCCAGCCCAGTTTCTTTCCCACTCATTGTACCTGATAACCAAAGATGCTCTTGACATTGTGAATTTACTCTTTTCCATTTGGCTCCCTGATGGATGAGCGTTCCGACTCCCCCTCCCTTTCTTTCCGACTTAGTTCTGTTGCACCCTTCCCAAACATAATTCTCAATAACTGGCGGTTCTTCTGAGTCTCTAAGGTGCGTTTCTGTAACCGCATACACCCCTATTTGTTCTCTGTGTAACTGCTCCTCAATCTCTGCCCCCTTTTCCTTTCTTCTGCCGCCCTGCATGTTTATGTAGCCTATTGCATGGCGAACTCTTTTTCTTGTTTTCCTCCTTTTTCTATTATCGACGGCGATGCTCTTCTGATGTTCCCCTAGGGGACCTTCTTCATTACTATCTACTCTGACCTCCTGAGCGCCTGCGGGCCCCCTAAAAAAGCAACAGCGCGACCACCAAGTCGCCAGCCCACTTCTCGTGCTAACCTGTAATTGAAGTCGATCCCGTCTCGTTTAAAACCACAACTTCTCACTTCCCTGTTTACTTCGACAACCTCGAAGCCTTTCTCTCGGCTCATTTTCCAGATTGCCTCATTAGCAGCCACTACGGCTCTTTGTACGTGACTGTCACGCACAGGCACCTCCGGTACCGTGCACACCACGATCTGGACCTGAGGGGATAGCTCACGCAAGTCGTCCACCCCCTTCGCCAAGCGCTGGGCTAGTCCTGGCCCTTTCCTGTTTAGGACGTCATTTAGCCCACCTGCTACTATGACGAGGTTGCGCACGTGGGCATTTTCCGCGAGCTTTTCTTTTGCTCGCTCCATGATAGAACCAAGTGTGCGCCCTGGAAATGTCCCTACCGCCACTGTTCTGTCGCCTTTCACCATCTCCACAATTGCTTTTGAGCACCCAGTCAGGTTTGAATCGCCAGCGATAATGACCATTTCACTTTCTCCTACCTCTCCCTGCTTCCCTTTGTCATTTTCCGCGTGATTCGGACTTGACAAGGGGGATTGTCCCCTGGGCCCCTGCTTTTTCCGCGTAGCGGCCTCAAGGTAGGTGCTGCTCTTTCCAGCTAACCTTTCATCACCCTGCCTGCGTTCGACGTATTTCTCTGACCCTCCCTCGCGTGTCGCGTCGGGGGTCTCCGTTCCATTGTCACGCACATTGTCGTTCACAATGGCGGCCCTGTTCAGCTTTTCCTCGGCTGCTTCAAGCCTTTTTTCAACTACCTTCGGTGCCTCACGCTCACTGTTTAGCTCATTTTTGAGCTCTTGCACCTGTTTGAGAAGCTCTTCCTGGAAACCCTCCATTTTCTGCAGCCTAGTATCGACATCACATTGTGTGCCGGTTGTTTCGACGCCCTCTCCATTCTCACCCGTCTCCTCATCTGCCTTGAGGGACCCCCCCCCCCCCCCGTACTGCCTGCTTTACCGGCTTTCTCGCCATGTATTGCACGGCTTTTTGCAAATACTATAATACTATATCAATGCAGAGCACGTGCCTTTTAGAAAAAAAACGACACGCACAGGATCCAAATCCTCAAAATGCCGCAAAGCAACTGTCACCACTGTTTCAAAAATAAACAATGTCGCGGAGACCGAAGGTATGACACGCTCTCGCACGCGCTCAACCACGCGGCCACGCTCTCACTTTTCTACCAAACACGCACAATAAAACCGCTAATAGCTATTTGTCTTGCCACTTCCAAGCTACTAGTTAAAGACTACAAACACTCAACGTCCCACCCGGCTGCACGTGTTGGAACACGTGGCACGAAAGGACGCTCTAATCATCCTGCAAAACAAATTTACACGAAGCACACCCGAAATACGAGAGACAAAAAAAGGGAAAGAACAGGAAAACCCCCAATTACTATTTAAATGCAAAAAACCAGCAAATATAGAACAGAAGCAAGCTCAAAGCACGCACAAAAACTTATGATTTCGTCGTCGCCACGGAGCTCCGAAAAACACGTCCATCGGCCACAAAATCCAAACGCGTACATCATCTTTACATCAGGGCGCCACCCAGCGCCAAACACTGTAAGTGCCTCCTGTAAGCTGCCTCCTCAGAAATAGAGTCAGTCTTTGTCTGGTCCCCGACTGGAGCAGTCCGGCTCTTTCCTTGCGGCGCTGCGCTCCCCGGCCGTTTAGGCCCCATGCCGTAACCCTTCCGTCCGGCCGCCCCGTCGAAGCCACAACAAACTGGCGACGAGGTAAACCGCTCACTTCACTTTTACGGCCCCTTGCCTTTCTACTTCTGCTGCTCGCCTCCTTCCGGCATGCAAGACACTACGTCCACTTCGACGTCGTCCACCGCAACTTCCCCGCCTTTGTTCTCCGTGCTCAGCATGGCGTTCGCACCACCCATGCCGCCTTTCCTTGCATTACCTGGTACTCCTTCGGTACCATGGCTCACATGGAAACGTTCTTTTTGCACGTTTCTTCAGGCGACCGGATGCGAAGCATTACAAGACGAGAGGAAGAAGGCCATTTTACTGAGCAACTTAGGCTTCGAGGGGCAGCGTCTCTACTATGACCTCGCGTCGCAAACGGACCAGACGGCCGCTACGTTCGAAGACATTCTTCGCATCTTCGACCAACACTACGAAGAAAGCTCAAATCCCCTGGTGCACCGCATTATCTCCCGGGACAGGAAACAACTACCTGGGGAAACCTTCCAGGACTTCGTCACCACGCTACAAAGGCTAGCGCCTGCTTGTGCGTTCGGCGCTTGGCACGACGAGTCTCTTCGCGACCAAATTCTCCAAGGCGTCGCATCAAAAAGAGTTCGTGAACGGCTACTGTACGAAGGATCGTCTCTCACGCTCAAGAAAGCCGAGAAAATCGGACGAAGCGTGGAGCAAGTTGACAAGGAACTTGAAGTCTTCAGCAACTCATCTATTCAGCGCGTCTCGACGCAACGTCAAGATGGCGTCGCCAGCCATCTCCTTCCTCGCCCGGGCGCGCAAGATGGCGGTCACCGCCCCCCTGTCCTGTCTAGGATAAGTAATGCAGGCATGCAGCTTAACCACAAGTGCGTATTCAGTGTCCCAGAATTAACTTTCCTAGGACATAAAATTTCCGCAAACGGCATTTCGCCGATGGATAGTAAAATTCAGGCAATCGTGGAGGCACCACAGCCTAAGGACAAAAAGGCTCTACATTCATTTCTGGGCCTCACGGGATACTATGCTAAATTTATCCCGCAGTATGCCGACGTAGTGGAACCGCTAAGGAAACTTCTAAGGCAAGGACAAGCCTTTGTCTGGGATCGGGATACTGAATGCAGCTTTCAGGCTATTAAAGACGTACTTGCATCACGCCCGGTGGTACGCATGTTCCAACCGCATCTGCCTATTGTTGTGGCGGTTGGTGTTTCTGACGTTGGCATAGGAGCTGTCCTACAGCAAAAATGCGGAAATGAGCTCTTTACAGTAGCTTTTGCTTCTCGTACGTTATCTTCCGCAGAGCGACGGTACTCCGTAGGCGAACGGGGAGCATTGGCATGTCTGTTTGCATGTGAACATTGGCATGTTTACTTGTGGGGTCGACAGTTCACTCTACGAACTGATCACCAAGCTCTAGTCGCATTGCTATCTTCAAAGGGTCCTGGACAGCGACCGTTGAGAATTTCAAGGTGGAATGCAAGATTGCTGTATTACAATTTCTCCATTCAGTACTGTAAAGGTGACCAAAATGTCATTGCGGACGCATTGTCACGCCTACCTGTCCCTCCCCAATGTGAACCAGCACTAGATAAGGAAATAGTGTCTTTAGTCTCTTCTTGTATTACAAAAGAGGAATTCCAAGCAGCCACACAGGCAGACCCAGTGTGCCAAGCATTAAAAGACAAAATAGTAAAAGGATGGAGAACTGCGGCGGACCTTCCGCCAGAGTTACAGGCGTATGCTGCTGTACAGTCCGAATTGTCCTACATGGATAATCTGCTTCTCCGAAGTGAACGTATCGTTCCTCCTGCTTCCTTGCGTCAGACCCTCCTGTCTATTGCTCATGAAGGTCACTTAGGCATTACTAAAACCAAGCTCAGATTGAGAGGCATCTACTGGTGGCCTCGCATGGATAGGCAAGTTGAGGAACTGGTGGGAAACGGCCTTGTGTGCCAACAAGCAGATAAATCTGCCAAACCATCTTTTGCGCCATTACAACCTGTCGAATGGCCATTAAGACCATGGGAAAAGTTAGCCATAGACATAATAGGCCCTCTTGATCGTGCGCCACAGTATGCTCGCTTTGCTTTGGTCATGGTTGACTATCATTCAAAATGGCCCGAAGTTGCTTTTATGCCTAACGTCACATCGGAAGCCATCATGCACAGTCTCATGTCCATATTCAGTAGGGAAGGATTTCCTGGTGCTATAGTGTCTGATAATGGACCACAGTTTGTTTCTGCACAGTTCGAAAACTTCCTGAAGGAAAGAGGCATTAGGCATTTCTTATCCTCTCTTTACTACCCACAGGCCAATGGCCAGGTAGAAAGATTTAACCGTGTCCTTAAAGAATTCATACAGATTGCTATTTTGGAACAGCGAGACCTCAGACTTGCGGTCTTAGAATACTTTGCAATTTACAGGTTTACTCCCCATATGACTACCGGTTTGTCTCCAGCTCGTCTGCTCCATAGTCGACAACCACGAACTCGCCTGGACGTTGCAAACATGCCTCCAATTCATCCTGAATTTGCTTCTCCAATGTTGCGCGAGGAAGTGCAGAGTAGAGTACGTGAAAAACAGGAAAATACAAAAAAGTATGCGGATCGTTGTCGCGCAACTAAATGCCCTCAGTTTCAGCCAGGCGATCTGGTTAGGGTACGTACTTCACGGAAATCTGGTCCTAAATACTCCGGTCCGTTCAGAATTTACAGCAAAGTAGGTCGAAGTACTTTCCAGCTTGAAAATGGCAAGCGTTGGAACGCTTATAAACTGGTGAAGTACTCGGTACGTCAGGGGGAAACAAATGAAAGGGGTCATTTCAATGATGGAACATCCTTTGACGATGGTTTTCCACCTTTTCTTCCAGTTCCTACCGGTACTCATTTTTATGCTGCAACCCCTTCTTTGCAACCACCTGTCTCACCACCACCACCTCTGGGTTCACCCCGTGCAGAACAGTCTCCTGAACGTCCGTGCGACACTCCTCCCCAAGACACTGCCTCTGCAGGCACTCAGGTCTCTGACACACCTTCTAGCCCCAGTACGAGTAACACTTCTGCTGTTCCTCCTCTACAACTTGAACCAGTCCTCCGTAGGTCTACACGCCATAGACAACCTCCGGAACAATTTAAGGATTATGTTTCCAAGTAGCTTGTTGCCTTGGGTTACTGTCTACAGAGGTTTCAACCCTCCCATGCGAATTCGGTTCTTAACGCCAAAAGTATTTCCTTTCATGTTTGTTACTGTATACTTATGTACTTTGTGAAGTTTCTGTGTTATCTGTGTGTGCAAGGCTGCATCTCATCGTCCTCCCAAGACGAGTACTGGAACTGCAGATATGGAGTGCAATAACTCATTTCAGTGTTCATGTGCGTTTTTTTTTAATGGGGAAGCCAGAGATATCATTTTCTATTGTGGAAAGATGTATCACTAATCATGTGTGTTACAGTACTAACATGTGTTCTTGACTCGTGACTTACTTTTGTTGCGAGGAGAGCGAGTAGATCATTTTTTCTTTTAAGGGAGAGGTGATGTGGTATCCGTAACTTCTGGTTTCGGTTTTGGTTCTTTACATCAGGGCGCCTCCCAGCGCCAAACACTGTAAGTGCCTCCTGTAAGTTGCCTCCTCAGAAATAGTCAGTCTTTAGAGACTTTTAGCTCAGCGGGTTTACGTTTCGCTCCGCTCGTGGTCGCCACCGTTGCGCCAGCGGAGCGGCTCGCGAAAAAAAGAGTTTTAGCCCGGCGGATCACTCACCCGCTCGAGCGGGGTCAAGAGCGGGGCGCTCTGCTGCCCCACCTAGTGGTCCGAATAGGAGTTACTGAGAAATGAATTTGAATTACGCTTGCTTTTATTATGCAAGAAATGTTGAATAAAGATATATTATATGTTCTCAGTACATTATTTGTTAATAATGCACTGAGTACTAATGTACGGGTCAGCGCCGCAGTCGCCGTCGTCGATGCAGAGCTGCCGGCGTTAGGGTACAGAGGCTAGAAGGTTCTGTAGTTAGGGTGGCTACCGGCGTTCATGTTCGCGGCTGCCATCTTGCATTTCCCATACACGCCCGCGCGCGCTTACGCACGCTCGCGCGCTGCGTATACCCTCCGCTGGGGAGTGCTTTCCAGCGGGCGTAAACGCTGCTCCGTAAAACCGCTGGCCGCCTCAGCGTGGTGCGCATGCGCAGTCGCGCCTCCGCTCGCCCGCTCCGCTCCGCTGGCCGTAAACCCGCTGGGCTAAAACTCTCTTTTGTCTGGTCCCCGACTGGAGCAGTCCGGCTCTTTTCTTGCGGCGCTGCGCGCCCCGGCCGTTTAGGCCTCATGTCGTAACCCTTCCGTCCGGCCGCCCCGTCGAAGCCACAACAACAAGGCTTTAGTTTATCATGCCAGGAAGCATTTTGGCTTGACAAAGGATCCTTAACCCCTTCCATGCTCACACTTTTTTGAATAAACATGTCAAATGAAAGACAGTGACCTCTTATGTATTTTAAAGCCTGGCAGTGTTAAAGACAGAGTAAAGTTGTACAAATACAATTTGCTGTTAAATATTGCTGCTAAAACCTCATGCTTGTGTATAGTATGTGCATGCAGTGCTGGCTATGCCGTGGTAGAGCCCTGAAACAGCTTTCACCACGCTGCTTGCTATAGCATTGCTGTGTTCTGCAACCTGAGGGCAAAACTAAATATCTAGAAATTCAGCAGCGCAATTGATAGCTATTTCCACATGTTTGAAGCACTCCTGTCCAGGGACTTTTCATCCTATAGGCAAATTAGATGGCCGCCTCGGACGCTGTTTTGGAAAGAGCGCAGCGTACCTCGAAAGCTTCCTCACAATGCTTCATCAGCGGGTTTTGCCAGCGAGAGTGGAGGGGGGCAAAATAATTTGACTTTACATGGTGCGGCACAATACCTTAATATACTGCTGCTTCCGGCTTCCATTTACTATGACATGCTGGTGCACCTCAACATGGAGCAACCCCATTTTACTAAAATTCTGAATTCTTCTACCAACATTGTGTGGTGTGGCTATCTATGATTACTGTATAAAACCGGGGCAAATAGCATGTCTAAAGAGTACAAAAGCTGGTATAACTGTAATGAATGACCTTCAGTCATGCGAAATGTGTAAAATCACAAGAATTGGTCACGCTCAAACCCTGCAGAGTTTAAGCAGTCATGGCACAATTTTTTTCTTATGCGTGTGTAGCTGTCATTCAGTTAATTACACTACGAAACTTCAAATTCCTTCTGTGTGCAACAAATGTATCCTTAACGCAAACATTTAAACATGTTCAAAAGGCAGTGTGGCCCCATCATCTAGTGACAAGATTGCATGGCCGGTCACAAACAAATGATGCATGCTACAGTTATTCATGAGTAAGCCATGCCATTATTAGGTCATTGAAAACTGAGCATGTTAGGACCACTATGCAGCACAACATTGGCCTTTCCTTGCTGTCTTGGTGCACACTGTGGAGTGGGTGCATGTTAAAAACCTCGGGCGATTAAAGTTAAGCCAGAGTCCGCAACTATGGCATGCCTCGTAATCGTATCGTGGTTGTGACTTATAGAACTCTAGAATTAAACTAATTTTAATTTAGATGTTTGAGAAGAGTCACAAGAAAATTTATTTAGTGAAGCAAGTCTTAGCACACATTAAGAATCGCTCAAAGCACACGTAGCTTTCAGTGGCATGGTGTGGCCATAAAAACTGCCATGTGGAACCAGATTAATATAAAAATATTCAGTCCGAAAGCTTAATGTCGGTGCTCCTTTACATGTAAGCATGAGGGGCACATCTTTAAAGGCATCATCTAAATCCTGTGTATTTATTGGTGAATATCAAATGGCCCTACATCTAAGGAAGTTATAGGGTGTTATGATAACATGAAGCCACAAGATTTTTGTCGCGCACTCTTCCTATAGAGACAACATAGGGCAGCAACAAAATAGTTGGGCCTAGTGAAGAATTCATTCAAGACCCTTGCCAATTTGGCAGGTTCACTATTACTAGAGATAATGAACACCAAGCACCTTGAAATGCATGCCCAAACCTCATCAGCATTGCATCACTTATTTCAAATAACTTTCATTTTGTCAGATTAAAAGTTCTCGAAAACTTGCTTGGCTGGTTTCAAGAACTTTTCGAGAACGATTTGGTTCCATTTGAATGCAGCATTGTGAGTCTTTAGTGATATGCAATTAAGTAGATCAAAGTAGATGCTGTCAAAGTACATGTGACAGAGTGTTTGGAGTGGGCAATCCTGGGTGATGTTGCCAAGAAGGGACTTGTGAGCTTAATGCACACAGCAGCTATAGCGTATGAAAACCAGCACTTTACTAATTTTTTTTTAGATACCGCAGGGCTTGCACTAATGCTGGTCATAGTCTACCATAATTTCCACCATATTTGGCCCTTGTCATCCCAAGTTATTTTTACTGCCCTACAATATATTCCCTCTGCATACTGTTGCATCTGGGTCGCAAGCCCCAAGGGTAGCGTTGGCCTGGCGGCCTGGGGCACAACTGGAAGCATCCGAAGGTCCCGGCAAAGCATGAGTCGACTGGTAACAGAACAACTTGTTTATTCTAGCATCGCAAAAGAGCGGGCGGTCAGGTCGACCGAAGTGGAGAGACGGGAGAGCACGTTACTCGACAGAAGAAATCGGAGCCTCTCTCCTGGCGTCCGGGGGCAGCTGCTTTTATACTCTCGGAGTCGCGGGCAAGAAGGAACGTCTCTGGATGAGGCCACGTGACGGCGCCGCTAGGGCACGTCGAGACTAGAAGGTGACGCATCCGCCGGGCCGGCGCCGGTCAGACCTCCTCGCTTCACACTTGGGGAGCTCCTCTCCCCGGCTGCCGCGCTTTGACAAGCGTGGGCACCAACATGCACACACACACACGCACACACGAATACACGTGGCATTGAAACATGCCTGGACGCGCTTGGCGGGGAGGCGTTGCGGCAGCGCTGAACGGGCCAAAATGTCCGCCGCTTTGAATGAAGCCCCGGCGTCCGTTGCATCCGCGCCGGCTATACCGCGCGTCGTAGCCGAAACGTAACAGACCGCCCCACCGGGGGAAGGAGATCCCGATGGTCAGGGGACTGCATCCGCTGTCCGGAGGGATGTCGCTCGATGATGCTCATAACCGAAGTCGGTCGTCCCTCGGCGTTTCTTCAGCGCAGCGCACCGAGAAGGCCTCGTTTCTCACGTTCAGGTTCACACAGGACACTGCAAAGTGACTTCGGGAGAGTTGCCATTTTTGTTTCTCGTTCCCAGCAAGCGTTAGAACTACGCCGAAACTCAACCGCTCAGTCAGCAAGCACGACACAACCCTCACTAAGCCCTGCCAGGCTCTTTCCCCTTTTATACTACTGCCTAGTTCCTTACAATAGTCTAGCAGCACTCAGAACACGTCCACAAATTGGAAAATTGCACTAGAAAGCACGTCATCACTTTGAAACACTAAACAAAAGCGATATGTTAAAAATCCTGCCTCAGGAAGAAAAACATCAGTAACAAACAACTCTGAGGCTGATTCCTACATTAGGGGCTTCGACTTAAGCCATCGGCGTTACCGTTGAGACTCCCCTTTTTGTAACGCACCTCAAAGGAATATTGTTGCAAAGCGAGGCTCCAGCGCAGGAGGCGGCCATTTGTGGAAGAGATGGTCTGCAGCCATTGGAGAGGGCAGTGATCCGTCTCGAAGCATGCGAAGCGGAGATCGCAGCGAGCAACCGTACACTAGCTCAGCTGGCGAAAACCCCGTAGCCGCATGCGGCGCGGTCCTTAATGCAAGCATCACCCCAGGCAGACACAGCTCCCAGCCAGTTTGTTCAAACCACAATACTCTCAACACGCGCTTCATGACGGAGTGGAGCTTCTCAACGGAATTCGACTGTGGGTGGTACACTGAGCTGTGTAACAGCTTTACCCCACACCTTTCGAGAAAGGCTGTCGTCAAAGCGCTAGTAAACACTGTGCCCTGATCTGACTGGATTTCCGCAAGAAAACCCACTCGCGCAAATATGGACAGTAGTGCATTGACTATCTCAACTGAGCTGAGTTCTTTAAGCGGCACTGCTTCAGGGAACTTTGTCGCTGGGCAGATCACAGTCAAAATGTGTCTGTACCCCGTGGATGTTACCGGCCGAGGTCCCACTGTATCAATAACGAGCCGTCTAAAAGGCTCCGTAATGATAGGTACCAACTTCAACGGCGCCCTCGATTTGTCCCCTGGTTTGCCCACCCGCTGACAGGTGTCACATGTCCTCACAAAGTGGTCTGCGTCCCGAAAACACCCTGGCCAATAGTACTCTTGCAAGAGACGGTCCTTAGTTTTCTTAACTCCTAGGTGTCCGGACCACGAACCCCCATGCGACAAGCGCAACAGATCCTGGCGGTAGCACTGAGGCACGATCAGCTGATCGAACTCCACTCCCCTGCGGTCTAGATACTTCCGGTACAGGACCCCACCTCTTTCCACAAAACGAGCATTTTTCTTGGCGATACCTTCCTTGACATTGCAGCGTATGTTTTCTAGGCTGCCATCCTCTTTTTGCTCGGCTATCAAAGCCGACCGGCTGACTTTTAGCAACCTAATAAGTCCGTCTGACGTAGACGCGATGAGCAAATCTGCAGATAGATCTTCTAACTTTCCCGTGTCGGGCATGTCCTCTCCAGTATCTGGTGCCTTCAACGCTACAGGCTCAATTGTATTCAGTTCGGACGTGCTCAGGATATCAGCTTGCTGCGCCTCTGACCCTTTCTCATTGTTCGACGTCGGCCCCGCAACTACCGCCTTTGCAGCTAGCTCCCGAACCTTCGATCTGGTTAAGGCCTGAACGCTAGCCTCACCAAACAAAAGCCCCTTCTCGCGCAGGAGGTGATCGGACCTGTTCGAAAATAGGTACGGGTACTGGGGGGGGGGGGGGGGGGGCAGTATAGATGACACTGCGGCCTCCGTCTCAAGTGCTCCGAAAGGTCCTTCAATAAGCACTTTTGCTACGGGCAGACACACGCTATGAGCTTCCACGGCATGCTTGATCCATGCGCACTCGCCCGTGAACATATCGGGTTCTACGTAAGAGGGGTGAACTACATCCATCGTAGCTGCGGAATCGCGAAACACTCGGCACTCTTTCCCGTTCACGATGAGGTCTCGCATGTAAGGCTCGAGAAGCTTCATGTTCTCGTCAGTGCTGCATAATGACAAAAACACGACTTTTGTTTTTGTTTCCGGACACTGCGCCGAAAAGTGACCCGGCTTCTGGCACGTATAACGCACGCGCGCTTGCCTCGTCTCGAACCGCTTTCTGCGTTCGGCTTCGGCTGCCGCCGTCTCCTTAGGTTCGGTCGGACTGCTTTCACTCGCATCCGCACTACGTGTGTTCCCCTTTGCTCTCATGGGTGTGAACTTCGGCCTCTCAAAATTGGAGCCATATTCACCCTTTTGACCGTCCTTAGCTCCGCGAGCCCGACGCGTCACAAACTTCTCGGCTAGCTCAGCGGCTTTAGCCACCGGGCCTATCCAAGACCCAGTACCGCACGTTCTCAGGTAACCGACTATAAAACTGTTCCAGCCCGACACACTGCAGAACTTTCTCGCGGTCACCAAACGCTTTCTCTTCTTTGAGCCACTCCTGCATGTTTGACATTAGCCTGTAGGCAAACTCTATATATGACTCACTTCTGCCTTTCTCATTTTCCCGAAACTTCCGACGGAACGCCTCCGCTGACAGCCTGTACTTCTTTAGCAGACCCGATTTCACTTTGTCGAAATTCTCTGCCTCCTCTCTCTTCAAGCGAGCGACTACGTCGGCCGCCTCGCCGGGTAACAAAGTGAGCAAGCGCTGTGGCCACGTTTCCCGAGAGAACCCCTGCTTCTCGCACGTTCGCTCAAAGTTAACCAGGAACAAACCAATGTCCTCTCCAAGCTTAAACGGCCGCATCAGGTCAGTCATTTTGAACAATACTCGTTCTCCTGCACCGTGTGCCTGACTTCCATTACGAGCGCGTTCCATCTCTACCTCGAGACGCTTCATTTCCAAAGCGTGTTGACGGTCGCGCTCTTTTTCTTTCTCTTGTTGCTCTCGCTCTTTCTGTTCTTTACGTTCGCGCTCCTGGTTCTCTTTTTGCTCTTGAAGTTCGCGCTCCTGTTTCTCTTTTTGCTCTTTAAGTTCGCGCTCCTGTCTTTTTGCCGTCTCCCTCTCCTCAATGGTCTCAAGGCATTCCGACAGCTCGTCATCCTCAGCCTCTAACTCAAGAATAGCCCTTAGCAGTTCTGGTTTTCTGAGTTTGTCTGAGACATCCAGACCCAACTCTCTTGCAAGCTCCAGCAATTTCGGTTTGCGCAACGACTTCAAATCCATGGCTGCTCTGAATGCTGCTTTCTCTACTGCCTACTATTGTCTTGCCGCAAGCTAACCCGGCAGCAACGACAACCACAATTACCAGCTCTGTTTCTGACACTAACAAAAGCCTGGCAAAACTCAGAAGACGAAAGTCCCGCACTCACCAAACCTCGCAGCCAAGAATTCAGCGCAGTCGTTCCGCTGCAGGCAACCAGTCATCACACAGGGCTCGTTGCACTGCTCCCGGATGGTCGTTGTGCTGCTCAGCATACAGTCGACCGCATATCTTCGCTGCTGGCCTCCGTTGTCGCGATCTCACCGCTGGCAGACAGTTGTCGCAATCCCACCGCTGGCAGACAGTTGTCGCAATCCCACCGCTGGCACCCGTTGTTGCATCTGGGTCGCAAGCCCCAAGGGTAGCGTTGGCCTGGCGGCCTGGGGCACAACTGGAAGCATCCGAAGGTCCCGGCAAAGCATGAGTCGACTGGTAACAGAACAACTTGTTTCTTCTAGCATCGCAAAAGAGCGGGCGGTCAGGTCGACCGAAGTGGAGAGACGGGAGAGCACGTTACTCGACAGAAGAAATCGGAGCCACTCTCCTGGCGTCCGGGGGCAGCTGCTTTTATACTCTCGGAGTCGCGGGCAAGAAGGAACGTCTCTGGATGAGGCCACGTGACGGCGGAGCTCGGGCACGTCGAGACTAGAAGGTGACGCATCCGCCGGGCCGGCGCCGGTCAGACCTCCTCGCTTCACACTTGGGGAGCTCCTCTCCCCGGCTGCCGCGCTTTGACAAGCGTGGGCACCAACATGCACACACACACACACGCACACACGAATACACGTGGCATTGAAACATGCCTGGACGCGCTTGGCGGGGAGGCGTTGCGGCAGCGCTGAACGGGCCAAAATGTCCGCCGCTTTGAATGAAGCCCCGGCGTCCGTTGCATCCGCGCCGGCTATACCGCGCGTCGTAGGCGAAACGTAACAGTACAATCAACATCTCTGCCAAGGACAACAGAAACAGTACGATTGGAAACTGCAGAATTCTCCATCTGCGGAGGTGGCTGGCTAATTCCCGTATAATATGCTTTGTGAGCTGTCATTGATGTCTAAATCCCAACTCATCTGCAAGCAGACAAAACAGGCTTTGGGATACTTTTACCACTAGAGACTAGAATGACTGTTGCCTGTGACATAGGGCACATACCCATGACGAGGGATCGGCTAGGATTCCCCCATGAATACAACATCAAATAGCTTTATATTCCCGCTAACTTGATAGTACATAATGCTGATATGTAACAAAGATAAATAACAAAGTAACTGAAAAACGAACAGGTCTACTACGATTGAGCCACAAGGGGAAAGATGGAAACATCTGTGTTAATTGTATGAAAAAAATCTGCCTAAGATGTCATCTTTCGAGCAGCAACAATATGATAATGCACAAACTAGCATTACTCTTCACGAAAAACCAGGTATTCACCTCAGTACAGCGGCGGTTTGCCTGTCGGCAAGCCCCTAACTCGCATATGACGAAAGCAAATGTCACTGAGTCCAAGCCAATGATTGCTCAAGTCAAACTGCGCTCACACGAATATCGCGCATGTTATACGCTTTCGACACGCACAAAAGCGCGCCAAGCGCGCGCAGAACGTCTTGCAACCGACACGACGGCAATGGCTAATCTACGTTCGAGAGTAGCTCTTTCAAAAAAGTAAAAACAAGCAACAATGCGATGTCACATCCTGCGAAAAAGAGTTATTTTCCTTTCTCACCTTCTCTCAGCTCACGCATGCGCAGCGACCACGGAGCCCTCGGGGGCGATGTTCAGGTCTGATCGAGTTGTTTCCTGCACGATACGTCTCACGTAGTCCCTTTTTCCGGGTTGCAAAGAAGGCCCGCGAAATATGAAAAAAGCCACGTGACGGAGCGTTTGCGCAGTGGTATTGCGCTGCTCTCAAGCGTGCATTCGGTGAAAAAGGTCGGCTGCATTGCGAGTGGCAACGAGGAAGCGGCAGGCTGTTCTTTATCTCCTCGGCAGCACTCGGCCAGCAGCATGCATTTTCGCCGTCATCCAATGGGTGGGTGATCAACTTCCACCAGAGGCAGCATCACTCATCTTGGGCACTACAATCACTTTGATCGTGCTCTTCCCCACATGTGCAACAACGCTGACTTGACCTGCACCCTGCACTACTATGGCCATGGCCAGCAATTGCGACATTGTAGCAGACGCGATTCCAGAGGTTCAACTCTGAACCCAAGGGGCCACCTTTAGTTCTGATGTACAGGAAGTTCCCGCGAATGTTGTAATTACCACTTCTATTGGGACCCTCTTGTCTACCACTCGATTGCATCGATAAACAGCACTTGCTCCAGTCCCACACAATCTCTCGAAATGTTTCTGAAGGAGATAGATCAGCATCGACATCTCTGGCTATTCCCTTAGCGCATGCGAGGTGAGCAGATAAAGGCACTCACTGGCAGTGATGTGAATGATGAACACTTAAAAAGGGCCCCTGAAATGCTTTGGTCAAATTTTGTAGATGTGTAGGGTACAGCTAAAGTTAATCATTCGCACCACAATTTTTGTGAAATGTCTCATATTAAGAGAGCTATGGACGATTACAAGTGACCCTCCATCATGCATTCTCTCCTCAACTCGTTCGCCAAGTGATCGGGGCTAAGCTCTGCCTTCACTGGCTCTGCGTCATGATAGCACGTTGTGCCGTCGACTTCCGGTTCTCCAGGAGCGCGCACACGAAGCCTCTCCAAACTCACCGCCAGCTGCTTGGCAGTGGACCCCAAGCGAGAGCTGTCGAAGCAGCGTGCGTTGCGAGTATTCTGTCGCAGTGCTGAACTTGTCTGGTATTCCGGTAACCACAGGTGAGCTGGGCGTTTCGACGGATGGTTGGAGGCATAAACTCAAGCTTATGAAGGAATTTTAGCGCACTCTCTAGCGGACAAATGTGAGCGGCCTGATCGTTCTGCACGGTTCAGCCACCTGTTGGCGCAGAGCTTAAAGGAACCCTGAAATGATTTTGACGATTTGTGCAAACGTACTGAGTCATTAGAGTAGGTCCTTCTGATCATTAATTGACACATGTAAGTGCTCCACGTAAAGCGTGTAATTTATTATAAGGTTTTAAAAATGTGCATTGTTGCCGATCGCAGTAGACTGCTCAGTGGAATTTTCAGCCACCCCTACCCATATGACGTAAATCATCCAATTGACGTCAGTAGGGTGAGCTATCCGATTGGCTGCCCAGGGCACGTCATCGATAATTTTTTCACTTTTATGGTCAATAAATGATGTTCGTAATAGTTGAAATGTTAGTTAATTTGTTTCTATAAAGAGAATGTAACAGAAAGAGAATGCACAAGAAGAATTTCTCACTACACTTAAGCACTTCCGGCACACAGCAAGCGTCGTTTGCTTGTATTACGTGCTCCATTTTGACGAGAGTTCCACGGTCAGAGTTGGTCTGTCTTTTCGCGAGCACTGTGATTCGATTTTGTTGCATTGTGGACTGCAAACGTAGCGACTGGCAATATGTCAAGCTGCGACATCGTGTCCCTCAGCAACGCAGCAGATGAGTGGACTGACTGCAGCGCATCTGACTCGCTATCCGATCGGCGCCACAATTTGCACATTTGTGGCCGTCCTGTTACACCGGATTACTACCACAACAGCGTTTCGAGAGTCCGGTATTAGGGTAAGTGCAAGGCGACAGGGCCTGGCCGTTTGACCGTGTCGTTTCACGAGATGAGCAGAAGCGTCAATGTGAATGGTCTGCACGGTGCAGCCACCTGGTGGCACAGAGCTCAAGCACACACAGTAGCAGTAACAAAATGTATTCTTTGCTGCTGGTGTAATTTTATCGCAGGAGTGTAATTGTTAACATGTTTTTGTAAAAGTTTAAAATGTTTGCACTTGGTTAGAGCAATATTAGTCCCGGACCGGGACTAATATTTCTTCAATTGCAAAGCTTTTCTTTCGAGGAACCCGTACGGGTTTCCTTTGTAGCAAATGCTACAATTGGGTGGATGTCTCCTTTTCCCTTAATTACTTCTCTTCACCCTGCGGGTTTCCGCAGAACTATTATGTCAAAGGAATACGAGCTGTTGCTGAAGTTCGATGCAGCTCAATACACTGTATGCTCGTAAACGCAGATGCTTGCTCCCACATTCAGCTACATAAGCACGTCATAGAATCTTGCCCTTGAATGCTGGCATCGAATACTGATATTGTTGTGCTTGTTTCTTGACCTGCTAGAACAAGCGCGTGAACCGCACCATGCACTGTGCTAATGCGTCCGGACCCACAAGCACATACTCGAAGATCGATTCACATTTTTAGGCAAAGCTCGCACCTACACCACCAAGTTCACTATATTGCACCTTCACACAACACATTCAGTGAAACAATTAATGGTAGTTTGCTTTTCGAAGAGGAACCACACGTGATAAAACAAAGATAGATGCCTTTGCACAGCAACACCGGGTAGACCATGTCGTCTGCTGAAGAGCAACCACAAATGTGGCAACCTGCGCCGAGGCACCGCAGCGCCGCGTTGCGACTGAGCTTCAGTGTATACACCCTATTCCGACCATGCCACAATAAGGAAACTGAATCAATTGATCAATACGTTTTATCACGCGAAGATATTCAAACCAGAGGAATATATATAACTCAAAACTCCACTATGAAAATTGGATTAGGATTAAGTATACTGGTAATATCATTGAGCCTCGACCCTAGGCTATGGCCACAAAAACGTTTGTTGCACAGTGTTCGATTTTATTGCGATAGCAATTATATGGACACTCCAAGCAAATTTCTGCCGTCGCCGTCATATTCTGTATAAAGTTCAAACACGATGACATCTTTGCCACACGCTGTTCGGTTATCGAGAAATCCAGAGTACAATAAGCCTCTCTATATGGCTTTCATAGATTACGAAAAAGCATTTGATTTAGTAGAGATACCAGCAGTCGTAGAGGCATTACATAATCAAGTAGTACAGAACGCTTACGTAAATACGTTGGAAAATATCTACAGAGGTTCCACAGCTACCCTAATTCTACACAAGAAAAGCAGGAGGATACCTATAAAGAAAGGGGTAAGACAGGGAGACACAACCTTCCAATGTCATTCGCTGCCTGCTTGGAAGATGTATTCAATATATTAATCTGGGAAGGCTTAGGAGTAAGAATCGACGGTGAATATCTCAGCAACCGTCAATTTGCCAAGGACATTGTTCTATTCAGCAACAATGCAGACGAGTTACAACAAATGATTGAGAACCTAAACAGAGAGAAGAGAGTGCAAGAGTGGGGTTAATATTAATATGCAGAAGACAAAAATAATAATGAATAGCCGGGAAAGGGAACAAGAGTTCAGGATAGCCAGTCAGCCTCTAGAGCCTGTGAAGGAGTACATTTATCTAGGTCAACTAATCACAGGGAACCCTGATCATGAAAAGGAAATTTATAGAATAAAAACGGGTGGGATTGCATATGGCAGACATTGTCAGCACCTCACTGGAAGCTTACCATTATCACTAAAAAGAAAGGTGTACAATCAGTGCATTTTAGCAGTGCTGACATATGGGGCAGAGACTTGGAGACTGACAAAGAAGCTTGAGAAAAAGGTAAGGACCGCACAAAGAGTGATGGAACAAAGATTGCTAGGCATAACGTTAAAAGACAAAGTGAGCGGTTTGGATCAGAGAGCAAACAGGTATGGACGATATTTTGATTGACATGAAGAGAAAAAAACGGAGCTGGACAGGTCATGTAATGTGCTGGTTAGATAACCGTTGGACCATTGGTGTTACAGAATGGGTTCCAAGAGAAGGGAAACGCAGTCGAGGATGGCAGAAGACTAGGTGGAGAGATGAAATTAGGAAATCCGCGGGTGCTAGTTATAATCTGTTGGCGCAGGACAGGGGTAATTGGAGATCGCAGGGAGAGGCCTTTGGTCCTGCAGTGGACATAAAACAGGCTGCTGACGATGATGATGAGAAAAGCATTCCCAGATGTACCAAGGGTTACCTATCGCCGCAACAGGAACTTTAAAGAAATGTTAGCGTACACAAGTCAGCCATCATTCCCCCGTAATAAAAACATGTCTGCCCCAGGTGCAAAACCCGCAGCCACCTTCAAAATGGCGTTAAAATTAAAAGTATCGCAAATAGTTATACACACGAAGTCAAATCTAGCTTTATTTCTACAAGTTTGGACGTGATTTATATGCTTGAATGTTCCTTCTGTAAGAAACATATATCGGTAAAACAGGACAATCAATGAATCTTAGATTTAACGGACATCACGTGAACACAGCTAAAAAGCTTCCCAAAGCCATCTCCAAGCATTTCAACCAATCGGGTCATAACTTTGATGAACTGAAACTCTACATCTTCGGCAAATTTCTGTTCTGAATGAGAAAGAAAATGCAGAAAATCATACCTTATCCCCAAGTCCAAGACATTGCAACTAATAGGCATAATGTTTTGAAAGGGCGCTTTAGAATCTATTCGCTATGCTAAATTTCAAGCTATAGGCAACAACACTTAGTTTGGTTTCTTAGCATTTCTTTTTCTTTCCATTTCTTTTTTATATATTTATTCCATTTCAGTATTTTCTTTTATCCTTTTTTTCCGCGAGCACCGGTTTCTGCCGCTCCTTCTATTACCTCTTTCAGAGACACTATGGCCCATGACCACCAGCGAAATGGGTAATAGAGGGCTGCTGTGCATGGCGCTGACACACAGGCTTTGACACGAGATTGACAGATGGCCGTGTCCCTGGCCACAGCACTTCTTTATTCTCAATTCGACACCCTCGCCGCTAACACACTTTCACTCATTGTAGCACCTTATGCCCTCTCCCCTTTAGAAGAACCTCACCTATATATACTGTGGTGAAGAAAGCATATGTCGCCTTGAAGAAGACAAGTCCACTTGTCAAAACGTTGGCTCTTGCTTTCACCTTGTTTTCCATCTCCCGCCTTCCACATGTTTTCCTTTGTACTAGCATAGTGTGATTAGGCAACGATTTAGCAGTGTCTGTTTTTACTGATTGCTTGTGACTGTATTTGTTCTTGATTATATCAATCCTGCTTGGGCCAAGGTGTGGTCTGCAGTGTACTGAAACATGCGTGCACATGTCGCATCACTGTTATCGAGACCGTAACTCACCTGAAGTACCTACTCTATACCAAAACAAACATGTTCTCAGAAAATTATTGTGGCAACAGTCAGTTTCTGCAAGCACTGAAAACAAAGCACCTGTTTGCGACAAAGCAAGAGAGAACAGTCAGGTCACCCACAGCATTAGTATTGCAGCGATGAATAAAGTTAGTTCAAGAAGGGCTCCATAGCTTACCAGAAGCAGATGTTAATGACCGAGTATTCAGTAAGGGCAAGGAATATTCATTGCACTTTCTTGTGCTATAGAAGAGTACAGCAGCGGGTGACTGAAAGGGCCCCTCATCAGGTCTGGCCATATTGAGCTGACAAGCACAGTGCATACAATCATGTCTGCTAAGTATTACATCCCTACGTGCTGCAGGGAGAGCTGAAATTTCAAACACAAATGCCATTTGCCCTTTTTTTCGCGAGCACCACGCTCCCAGCCAGAAGGGACGTACATATATACGCAATGGCACCTGCGTACACTTGTTTGTGCTGCGACGTTGCTCATAGTGGACGTTGCTCAAGAATTATTTCAGGCAATATCTGCTATTTGTGTAATATGTTGCTTCAATAGATGAATTAATGTTTAGAGAAATAATAACACACACAAACCGAATCTCTGAGTCTCTTTGTTTTACTTTGCACCGTAGCAAGAGAGATGTACTTCCGTTTTGTCTGCTTGTTCCCGTCATTCAGTCATGCACGCAGATAATGAAGCTGTGCAATTTTCTAACGTGGTCTAGCATGTGATCATGCTCCGTGATCCGATTGTGTCTGCTTCAGTGTTCGTGTAGCACTGACTTATAACGCTTGTCATGTGTTCTCGTGCACATAAAAAAAAATCATCTACTGCGCGAAGTGAGACAAACACAACAGCTTAAGTGCGACACTGTCAGTGGAAGTGCACCATGCAGAAAAAAAGCAAGAGAAAAAGAAGGGGAAAAAGAAGAGACGGCAGGGCCCGTGACGGTTGTGTCACAAAATCCTCGAGCTCCGGTATAGGAGAATGCAGGGAAGGAACTTTGCTTGTGGAAGCTAGACGGGGCAAAGTGGAGAGCGTGCCTATGTTGGCGGCGACACTCGCCTCCTAAAACCATCGGTTCGCGGCACTCAAATATTTCCGTCTCCACTATTAATAAACCAATTTGAAAAATTTTGTGGTAAAACACTCCCTAGAAGGCACGTGACAACTTCTCCTGTATAACCGAAATTTTCTATGTGGCTTGGCGAGGGGCCCTTAAAGGGATACACACTCCTACTGCACAGCAGCCTCGCAAGAAGGGTTGGCGCTACAACTAGAGCCACAGAGGTTAAGCCCCAATGTAGCTGGTAAGGGTGGAGGCACAAAGCTCTGCTGGCTCGATTTATTTCCTAACACTAGCTTGGCTAGCGAAGAAGCTGCCTGGCATGGGTAGAATGCACCAATTACTTTTACATGCACTTGCTGATGTGTTCCTCCTGTACATTTTTGCTTAAAAAACCCTATGCTATGCCTCAAGTCCGAGATGTGCAGGACTCCACTACGTGCGGTTGCTACATATGACCAAGAACTGAGATTGCCAGAGCAACATATTTCATATCACAACAAAGGTCAGCTGGCAAGTATCGATGCCAGCTCTTGTCTGGCATCAGCAGTAGAGGCTGTACTGCATGCAAATGAATTTAAAAGGCAACTGTGCCGTAATGAAGCACAGAGCATTATGGGAACAAAACAAATATTAACTAGTGAAAGGACTGTGGAACGATGTAATGAACCGGTTTGGAAAATGCAGTGTTAAGATACAGACAAGGCTGGAAGTAAACCGAAGAACCCATGGGAAGACTAAGCAGCACAAAGAGACATGGGATGGGCAGGCAAATATGACACGGAGGACAGCAGCAAGGGCACAGACAAAATGTGCACCCTGTCAGGAGACGCATCACGACAAAGTGGGAGGGCGCCCCTTCTGTGGCCCACTCCAGTTTATTGACGGCACACAACAGGGTGGGCATCCACTGCCGATCGGTCCCGTCTTCGCCGACAGGGATGCAATTCTGGAAAAACAGGTCCTGAAGATGCCAGCCTTGTCACAGCTCCTGGACATTGCTGCACACAACACACAATATACTCAAGGCAAGGTACAACACAGCATCAGGAAAGTAGTTGGTTATTACAGGAAAAATTGTTGCAAGCACGATTTGGATCCGTAGCCAAATTCTAGTTGGGATAGCTTTCAGTGTAATGCTCAGAAGCAGCCTAGCAAAACAGAGTTAGCCTAGCATAAGATATTCAAAACAGAAAGCTAAACTCAGATTATATGTATATAAAAAGAAAATACAAAAGCAAATATGTAGAAATACAGAAAAACCATGCAGAATATGTTGAGCACACAGAAATGCACTGTTGAAGAAATTTGTTGAGACAATGTGCCTTCAATGCGGAGTGAAAGGTTTCACAATGTTCTACTTAAGTAGGATTCTAAAACAAGATGCCAGCGTGAGCCTCCCTGCACCGAAAGCACCCCTCAAGTGTCAGAGACTGAAGTTAGCTCTGTTTGCAACATTCACACCGGTGATGAATCACACTAAGCCTAGTGGGGACAGCAGTACAAACCAGGTTTCAGGGCATGTGGAGAGAAACACGAGTTGTCACACAGAGAAAACAGCTGCTACACCACTCGTAGTGAGAGCACCATTTAGAACATCTCAAGGACTTCTCAAGGTGGACAGTATGCCTTCTGAAGTGTACGATAACAAATCAGCATGCATAACCACTGCCAAGAGAGACTGCAGAAGATGCTGATACAATTGAATCTCATTATTTCGAACACTCTTAATTCGAACTTCCAGTTTATTTGAACTCGTGCTGTGGTCAAATTATGTGTATTCCAGTATGTCGAACGCCCGGTAATTTGAATGTGCAAGCATTTGTGACGGTTAATTCAAACATATTTCACTCCGACAATGTTCTCAGCAGCACGCCAATTCACGTGGCAGCGCCTTCAACCAGCATTGCTCTGACCCCACCATAGAGGAAAGGCTTGGAAAGACCCCTCAACACCGCGTGCGATAAAAGAGAAAAAAAGTACCGCGGCGGACATGTCGCCCTCTCTCAAATGGCAAGGCCACTGCTTCTGCATTGTGCCATAACGCCCCAGCCACACTAGTGGCAAAATGCGTGCCACAGGAGGGATCAGTCCCGGGCCAATTTTTCGTGGCTCACCGTGGCAGCAAGCGAGCCGCAAGTGGAGGAGATCAATGGGCGTCTTGCGCTGGAGTTTGAGGTGTAGTAGCGGCGCCTGGTGGCGGCGCGGGAAACGACATCTGGGTCGTACCAGCTTGGGTCGTATCGAGCCCTGGCTGTGGCGAGGCACGTTTCTAGGCCGAGTTTTGCGTCGATTCGCACTTTTTTCTGCCTTGTTGCAAGTGCGAAAAGGCTCGTCACTTCTCACAGACCATGCCGACCACGCTGCGAGCTCGCCACAGCCTATAGTTTAACGAAAACGCACTCTCCGTGTGCCGTGGGACGTAATGCTGAGAGTAGAAGGAATCGGTGACACCGATCCGGAGAGACCTAGCCCAGCCTCGAAAAGGCGTCACCGTCATTACTTCTGCGTCATGGGCTGCCATGAACAAGAAGGCCTGAATCCCAACATCAGATTCTATCGTTTTCCTTCAAGGCCTCACGAAGTGGAGCGACGGGCGCGCTGCATAGCTGAAAGCGAAACTTCGCGCCATGCTGACTGCTTCGCCTGCCTTGAAGCTTGCTTGATTATCTGCGTTCTAAATTTCGGTCTTTTGCACCTACAGTCCCGACAGCAGACCGACACAGCAGCAGGCATGGCTGGTAATTCACGATTCGAGACCCGGCCACAGCGACAATTAACAATTCGACCGATGCGAAGTGGTGAAGTGACCAGGTGTGTGCAAATGACCACAAATGGTCGCACTGATTCGGTGACAATTCACTACCCCACTACGAGCAGCACAGGTTACAGAGTTAAATGTGCTCACACTTGACCTCAAGCCAGCATGTTGAGGCAGCGCAGCAAGGTAGTATTGATTACAGCAGATCGATGTTTGAGCGCTATCATAAAAAGCTACATCAAGCGAGCAGCGCACGAGCTCGTGCTGCAGCGCGATTCGCACGTACGTGCGAGCTCATATGCATTGCATCAGTTATTACCAGTTACTAAAAGGGACAGATGGCCGCTACACTTGTTTAGTGGCATGCAGTCAACAAAGATTACAGGAAGCCCGCCGTTTCGCGGCATGTCGAAAGACCGCTGCCGTTGCGGCGAGTACGATCGTGCGCTCGAGCAGTTCGTACATCGCGGCGCGTACAGTCATGTGCTCGAGCAGTTACGTACACATGTCTGCTTATCGCTGCTGTGGATTCATTTATAGCAAGCATTTCCACGCGTTTGTGCGCCTGAATCTAGCAGCGTGCAAACCTAACCTGAAGTTCCACTTCGTACGCGACTTGCTTCACTTGCGATTGACACCGCGCTAAAACTTTGCCGCTTAATTCTTGAACGGCGTACACGTATTCGGCACTGCATAATTTCTTGCCTTTACGCAGCATGCCACCCCTGAAAAAATCTTCGGCGCCCGATAGTCGCTGCAGGCCGTGATACAACACAACCGAAAGTGGCGGGTCCATATTGTAAACGTGCTTTCCAAAGCAGACGACCGAGCTTGGTACCACCCACTTTAGGACAGAGGGCGCTTTTTAGCACCTTTTTTGCAGCACCCCCTGGGCAATGCAAGAGCCCCATGAAAGTGGCCCCTGTACTGACGTACACGCGAGAAACTGGTATCATGCGGACCCGTCTGACCGCACTATTCGTACTCACGTCTGGTTCAGCCGGACCGCTTCTTTCACACTATTGTCTGCTCGCATCAGCTCTTACTCATGCTTCTTTTGGTTGGTCTTGTTCGCACTTGTTTTTTTACAATGACGTGTCTAAACCAAGGTGTTTCGATGGAAAGGTTGTTGGAGACAGTGCGCCATATCTGATTCTGTACAAGACACACCCTGAACATAAAGACGGAAAGGCAACACCCAGTACCTCATTCTTCTTGTCTTTTGAATGCCTTGATGCCGCAATGGAAGGGATCACAACAACATGATTATGATCAGCGGCAATGACTTCATCATCTTGGTAAGACACGACTTGCGTTAAGAACGCAGGACAAAGAAGGTAAACACAATGCCGATCTGTCAGCAGATGAATTAAAAAACATGCGAGCATGCAGAGGGAAGCAGCAGCAGAGGCCCAGCCCTGGCCTCGGCAACTCCGCTGCTTCAGTGGTAGTAGGTGGTAGGTGGCAGAGGTAATGAGCGCCATCCAGCAAGCTGGTGGGAAAACAAATGCACTTCTCTCCTGCCCTTCCTCGCAACCACGCTCCCCTTGCCCTCCCCTCTCCCTTATCTTCGATGGTCTCCGTATGCGCACGCCTCCGCGCTGGGGCCTGTGCCACGAGCCCCACCAGCCCGGCGCAAGCTTAGCCCGCTAATTGAAGCTTCATTTTCTGCTGTTATCGGGAAGTGAGCGTTGGCCGGTGCGAGTAGTTTCGTGGTCCTCACTCGCTGTGTGCTTGCGTACCGCGATATTTCACAACTCGCACCACTCGTATGTTGTGCTATGGTGCACGAATACTTCAAAAACAAGTCCTTCTTATAATTCGAACTTCTTTTAATTCAAACAATTTTTCGGGCCCCTTTGAGTTAGAATTATCGAGATTCAACTGTACGATGTGTGCCAATCTACCTGACAGTCAACTCGTAGAACTGTCCAAATTTGTGACAAGCCCAACAAACACAGAAAAAGGTAGAGAAAGGCACAAGCCCTTGGTAATTCACTCGGTTATTTCTTAAGCGAGAGAAGCGACACTTCCTTGCATAATCGCAAGGAAGTGTCACAAGGAAGCGTAATCTTCCTTGAATATAGCCAAGGTTTTTTTGCCATTAGTTTTGTCCCCGTGTGATACATACGTTGTTATTCGAGTCCTAGGGTATAAAGTTGTAGCATCATCATTCAATTCGAAAACTACTACAAGGTCATTTGTGTACAAAGGCAAAATTGTAGCAGCCGTCATTGCCTTCCATCGTTCCCACATGCTTCACCCTTTCCTTCTTTCAAGCAATGCTGCTTCTGTCTTTTGTTTTTTGTGGCCTTAGACGCTTTATCACTTCGGCAATGCTCGGCCAGCAGCACGCATTTGCGCAGTCATGCGATAAGAGCCGCATGGCCAGATACCTACACCAGGCACGACGCCCTGTCGTGGGCCAGTCTCGCTGTAGCTGACCTTGTTCATCCATCGCACGTTCGAAAGCAGCACACAATTACAGTGTGGAAGCGCCCCATCACGTGGTATTTTTTCATATTTTGCGGGCTTTCTTTGGAATGCGGAAAAAATGGACGACGTGAGATATATAGTATTCGAAACAATTTACTGAGAGGTTTCTCAAGGTGCTCTACAACTCTGCGTATCACACTTGGGGTCTGCAGCCAATACTGAAAAGTTGGTTAATTAAACATAACTAATCTGTCAGTTAAGGGGAAAATGAAAAATAGCCTGAGTAAATCTAGGCCAGTGCCAACATCATGCATTCGGTTCAACTTGCGTCAGGAGTGCCTTTCATTTTTTAAAACTTTGGCTCAAGTTATGTGGGACAACCTGTATGTGTGTGCATGTGTAACAACCCTGTGTGTGTGTGTATGTATATATTGTTACAGAAGGATAAAAAAAGAGAGAGGAAGACGATTGCGAGACGCTGGCTGCAGCGTGTTGTTGCTGGTCAGCCATCTTAACTACTCTGACTCATCTTGTATATATATTGTAAATAGAGTGTCTATACTCCCAACATCCCCGTAACATATTGGATGGAGGTGCTAGGTACCACGTCTGGAAATGGAGCTCTGCAGTGGATGTCGCATCACCGTCCCCACCATGAATGACAGTGAGCACACAGGATCAAGTCGTTGCCACCTCAGACGTCATCATCGCCAACTATGTCGCTGTCACCTTCGGTTGCGGTTGTGCAACCTAATGATCCTGGAACTTTCTGCAGGATTGATGGTGCCGACGTTGAAGAGCGAGTGGCTATGTACGAATGTGATTGGAATTTACAGATGGGACCCTACGCTTAGGCTAGCTGACCTGCTGTTCTACCTAAGAGGCATGGCAAAAGTGTCGTAGGAAAACCACGAAGAGGAGCTAACCAGCTCGGACCAATGCAAAGAGATGTTGACAAAGTTGTTTGGCAAACCAGCCGGCTGTAAAATTGCCGCAAAGCAGGAACTGGCCTCCCGTGCCCAATCCCCCACGGAGTTCTATGTCTCGTACATCCAGGACGCGCTGGCGCAATGTCATAAAGCCTATCGCGACATGATAGAAGCTGAGAAGGTCGGGCATGTGCTGAAGGGAATTGCTTATGACTGCTTTAATCTGCTCATGTGCAAAAGCTGCTCTACAGTTGATGCTATCATCAAAGAGTGCCGACAATTCGAGGAGGCCAAAAGCCGACGCATCCTGCAACCATTCGCCAGGCTTCCCAATACTGCCGCAACGTTGACGCGTGAAGATCAGCCCGCACAGCAGGATTTGTCGCCATCAGAGGACATGGTACGAATCGTTCGACATGAAGTGGGTGGGATGGTGCCTGCAGCTTTTTGTTCGCGTAGCCCTGATGCTACCCCTTTTCAGTTCCCCTCATGCAAGCCATCGTTTGCCAGGAACTCGAAAACATTGGCCTACGTTCTGTCTGTGCTGTCGCCAACCCCAGAGCCAACGAATGCCCTTCTACTATTTTCACTTCACCCCGACGCTTCTCTCCGCATTATCGCAACCCGACTGAGTGCAGAACTGCAGCTCTGGTGCAGAACTGCAGGATGAGTGCAGATCTGGTGAACAACCAGATCCGGAAAAAGTTTGCGCCGTTCAATTTCCCTGTGCCACATTCTGCTTTGTAGGGCTTGTGTTCTTATTTTCGCCATTTCATCAAAAACTTCGCTGATGTTGCTCGGCCTTTGACAGATCTTCTAAAGAACAACGCCATTCTCATGGGGCCCAAAGCAGGCTCATGCGTTCGCCTCTCTCATCGGGTTTCTGACCACCACTCCCATACTTGCCCACTTTGATCCATCCGCACCGACCGAAGTCCACACAGACGTAAGCAGCCACGCCATTGGCACTGTTCTCGCCTAACAGCAGAATGGTATAGAGTGCAGGATAGCTTACGCCAGCCACCTGCTTTCACCTCTCGATATAAATTACTCCATCACTGAGCGGGAGTGCTTGGCTTTAGTTTGGGCTGTCGCCAAGTTCTGGCCATATTTGTACGGCCGCACATTTTCAGTCGTTACAGACCACCCCGCCCTCTGCTCGCTGTCTTCCCTCTCGGACCCGACAGCACGACTTGGTCACTGGGCTTTGCGGCTCCAGGAATTTTCATTTGTTGTCAACTACAAGTCTGGACAAGCACGCTGAATGCCTCTCTTGTCATCCCGTGGATCCTCCTGACTCCTGATCATGCTGCGCATGATCCGGTGACCTGCATGATGGCTTTTACTAACATGACCGACATGCGCGCTGAACACCAACGCAATGAATCCTTACAGTCCATCATTGCCGGAGTGCAATCTGGCAGCACTGATGGCACGTGCCACATGTTTGTGCTGCACGACGGCATCCTCTACCACCACAATATCAACCCTGACAGCCCCGAGTTGCTCCTTGTCCTTCCTTGTCATCTGTGACCCATCGTTCTCGAACAACCTCACGATGCACTGATGGCGGGACACCTTGGAGTTTTGCGTACATACGACTGTGTATGACGCCGGTTCTTCTGGCCGGGTCTCTACTGCTCTGTATGTCGTTATGTCACAACTTGCGAATTGTGTCAGTATGGGAGAAGAAACGTCCCCTGCCACCGTTAGATGACTCCATCCAATTGAAGTTCCCTCTGAATCTTTCTTTCACGTGTGCCTTTACCTGCTTGGTCCTTTTCCGACAACTACAGGCAATAAGTGGATCACCGTCGTTACTGATTACGCGACACGCTACACAATAACAAAGCCATTGGCGACTAGTTGCGCAATTGACGTCGCCGATTTTCTCCTCCACGACATCATTCTCCACCACGGTGCACCTCGATAGTTACTTACAGACAGTGGCTGTGCATTCTTTTCTCGTGTTGTGCACGACATCCTCCGCTCTTGTGCCACTGAGCACAAGCTATCCACCACCTACCACCTATAAACGAACGGGCTTGTGGAACGTCTCAAGCAAACACTCAGAGATGCTGTCGATGTATGTCACCAACGATAACCACGACTGGGACGCCACGCTGGCCTATGTGACATTAGTCTATAACTCATCCCGACATGACACCGCAGGATAGTTACCCTTTTATCTTTTGTGTGGTCGCGACCCCACATTGCTGTTTGACACCATCCTCCCTTCTATGCCAGGTGTTGCAACTGAGTACGGTGGTGAAGTCATCCATCATGCTTACATGGCATGTCAAGTCACCCGATCTCGTTTATTAGCCTCACAGCATATACAAGAAGAGTGTTACGACCAGTGCCATCGCGATGTTAATTTCGCCCCAGGTGGTTGGTGCTCCTTTGGTCACCATGTCGTAGGGTTGGTCTCTCCCAGAAGCTTCTCTCTCGCTACATAGGGCGTTATGAAGTTCTACGTCAAATAAACGACGTCAATTACGAGATTTCACCGTTACAGTTTGATCCATCCTCAAGTCCGGTGCCCATTGACATTGTGCACGTTTCGTGGCTGAAGCCATACTTTGCTTGCAATTATTCGCCTATCATGTGCCGAGAGGGCGCTTCAGCACCCGGGGGTCCTGTTACGGAAGGATAAAAGAAGAGAAAGGAAGAAGACCGCGAGACCCTGGCTGCGGCATGTTGTTGCTGGTCAGCCATCTTAACTACATTGACTCTGCTTGTATATATATTGTAAATACTGTCTGTTTATACTCCCAACATCCCCTTAATATATATATATATATATATATATACATATATATATATATATATGTAGAGAGAGAGAGAGAGAGAGAGGTGGAGGAGTGGTAGTTGTAAACGGACGCCCCTCCCCCCATGAAATAAATTTCTGGCTACGCGGCTGGCGCTCACTTTACTACATCTGCAGTCGAACCCCGATATATCGAACAGCCCAGTAACCGCAAAATATACTGTATTTACACGATTTTAAGTCGACCACTTTTTTAAAATTTGAAAGTCTGAAGTTGGGGGGTCGACTTACAATCGAAGCCAAAACGTGGCCCCGCCAAAAAAAGCGAGACCAACGGGAGCTACAATGTAGTTACAATTTTATGTTTGCTCTGTGGCCCTACACGTATCTTCGCTTTTCAGAAGGGTTTTTCAATATTTTTTAGAGTTTTACAGTGCACACAACACTCATCGGGAAGGTGTCGATAGTTGATGGAAGCACCACTGTTCCCATTTGCGGTGGCACCCTCAGAGCAGACACCGCTCGTGGGTTTCTCTGTTGAAAGGCATTGGCATTGGTTTGACGCGTTCCACTTGACTGCCGGCTACGTGCTACTTCTATGGTTCCCCTGGCACGCGATACTATAGACGTGATTTTCCTGTCACGCGATATGGGGGGGGTCGACTTACATTCGAGTCGACTAACAGTCGTGTAAATACGGTAGCCAGAATTTGATATATAAAATCACGTAAAAAACGCGACAAGAACTTCTGCAAATCAATCATTGAACCAAGGATCCAATTGGGGATCGTTGTTCAGAGCGCATGGTCGGTTGCACCACGCGCAATTGGTCTAGGCCGTGCTGAATTCAACAGCTGGGAGAGGGCGGTCGATTGCGCCACATGTAGTTAGCCTAGGCAATGCTGACTTTGTCAGCTGTGGGAAGTTGGCCAATCGTATACGGCGCAACCGAATGCGCGCTTCGGCAACTATCCCCGATCGCGCCCCTGTCGTGATGCAGTAAATACTCACTTTCATTTCATTTTATTTCCTTATAAAGACCCCGTAGTAGGGGTATTACATAAGGGGTGGGAATACAACATATACAAGCAAGTGTTATAATGCATTTAATTATGCAAATAAAAAATTGTTACATCTTGAACAAATTGTGAAAAGCAGCAGATGGCAGTGATTTGATGAGGAAGGTCATTCCAGTCTTTAAATGCTCGGTAGAAAAATGAGGCTGAATATGTATTTGCGCGTGAACATGGTTGTGCTACTCGCTGGGCATGGCCAATGCACCATGACCGGCGCGTTGGGGGAACAATGCATGGTGGTCGATTGAGTGTCGAATAGTAGTAGCTGTGGAAGAGGGAAAGGGTGGCAATATGCGGCAACGAAGGGATAGAAGCAATAAGGAAGATTCTTTTTTTAAAGATGATATGCTGACATTGTAAGAGAGAGACAACGACGTTGTAAGAGAGAGACCTGAAGCATCACAAAGTATTTATTAATTTGGCTGAAAGTACTGCAGGAGTGTAGGCTGCTTCTTATTGGCAGCCGCGTGCTTAAACACGGAGTCCTCAACATAGTCTAAACCATTCACAAGCGACGGGCCGGTTCCCTCTATTGCGCCGCAATAGTGGCGTAGAAGGCCAAAGCAGCTACAGCCACAGCTGAAGTCAGGAACGGGGCAACATCAGCGCTTGCGGTATCAATGTCAGCAGCATCTTCATTTCGCCGCTGCTTCTGCTGCGATCTCCACGTCCACCAATCGAAGTATTTTGAAACACTGTCAGTAACAAAGTATAAGTGGCATCTGCCAAGGCATCTATGAGTGAGTCCGGTGAGTGCGCACTGTTGCGCGTCTTTGTGGATGCAACCATGCAAACCGCGAGCCGTGGCAGGTGCAGAGCACAGCACCGAGGAGGAGTCAGCGCAGCAAATGCAATGCGTCTATGACGTTAAACTAGCCAATCCGCTACGTTCAAATGCCGGCGCGATCGATGTGTGCACCTATAGTGCGCAGCAGTCGGGAACGCCCATGGTGCTACCGCTATCTTCGAGGGTGTTGGGAGAAAGCTCACTGCCTGTTAACAGAGCGCACGTGGTCTGGGGTGGCAGAGTTCGATATATCCATTTTACATCCGACCCCATCCGAAATAAAAAATAAAAATTGCATGCGATATTTCAGGTGATATAGAAAGTGTTCGATATGCACATTTGATATATCCATGTTTCGAACATCGAGGTTTGAATGTAGTACACACTTGTAACTTGACAACAAATAAATATTTCTGAATAATTTTCTAAGACGTTATATTTGTTTCGTTGCTTCATTACTGACAACATTCGATGCAAATAGCACCGGCAGTTTTATGATGGGTCATAATGGGTTAAAGAGTGCCACTTCACCATAGTCCAGAGTTGCCAGGTCAAAAATAAGAAGTAGCCAGGAAATAACAAAAGGTATCCAAAAATGTAGCCAGTTCATTGCAGGTGCTTAAAAAGTAGCCAAAAGGTTGCCAAGCTGCTGCCATGGCCAATCACTTAAGAAGAAAACATTTCTGTAGCCAATTATGAACTGTTCTTTTAAGCTGTTCCACATAGTACCTTTCGATGCGTTTACAGTAGAATCTCGGTAAACAGAAATAGCTTAAACGGAATTGCCACTTAAACAGACAGACCGTCTCTACATTGGTTGGTTTTGCACTTAATAACGTAAAAACTTTTCGGTAATAGGAACCACAATTTTTGCAGCCCCATGTAAACAGAACTGACAGTGGAACATAAAATGTAAATAATTGCACTTGTTAACTTGTACGACCTATGCCATGGGCATCAGTTTTTCCAGTTCCAGCTATGCTTCGTACCCGTGTCTTCCTTTAGCCCCGTAAGTAGTGTCAGCGCAGTCCTTGTCGTAGTGAATCACTTTCCATTATCATCACTTCGGTGTGGACGGTGCAAGTTGGTGAACTTACAAGGCTTAGCGCCTGCATTCACAAGCCTCATTCGTGCTGTGGTGGTCGTATTCTGTACTTCAATGCCACGTCGGCGTCTTCTCAGTTCAGTGGCTGGTGAATGCTGGTGAAGTTACAAGGCCCAGTCACCACTGTTTTAATGGCGGCACAGAAGTGCACTCACCATGCGCTTACTCTAGAGAAGAATACGGATATCACTGTGGGCTTCGAAAGCGGCTGTGACACAAAGCTGGCGCTCGCGACAAAACAGAGGCTTCTGAAAAGCAGCTTGACAAGGATTCTGCATGACAAAGAGAAGCTTGGCGGATACCTTTGAAAGTTCATGATTCGGGCCTCGAAAGAAAAGGCTATGACATGGCAACCATGAAGGGCTGGAGAAATGCCCGGTGTTGTGGTTGAGCAGAGTCCGGAGCCAAAACATCCTGATCAATGGATCACTAATCTGTGCCAAAGCAGAGGAATTTGTTTTTCAGCTCGAAATAAAAGACGTCTGTGCAGCTAAGGCTGGTTGATGAGGTTCAAAGAAAGAAATGGCCCCGCTTTCCGCATTATTTCAGAGGAAACTGCAGTAGCTGATGACACTGCATGCAACGACTGGAAGGCACGACAGCTTCCGGAGATCCTGCGTCAGTTCAAGACTGATGATATCTACAATGTGGATGAAACGGCACTTTTTTTTTAGGCTCCTGCCATCAAAATCTCACCTTTAAGCGCAGCAAATGCAATGCATCGATGACGTTGTTAAACTAGCCAACCCGCTAAGTTCAAATGCACGGGTGGCAAACTTGGCAAAGAGGCTAATTGTTCTCGTGGGTGCAAACATGTCGGGCAGCGACAAGTAGAAGCTGCTAGCAATCGGAAAATTTAAAAATCCCCGCTTTTTTAAGGTAATAGCAACCTTGCCTGTTGCCTACGAGTCACACACAAAAGCATGGATGATGCAGGCTCTCTTTAGCAAGTGGCCTCACACTGAGGGTGTGCAATATTCACGGCAGAAATGGAAAGTTCCTTTCCTCGTTAACAACTGCCCTGGACATGGAACTGTAACGGGACTGAAGTCAATTCAATTAGAGTTCCTACTGGCTAATACCACAGGACTGTTACAGCCAATGGAACAAGGAGTTATCCAAGCCCTCAAAATCCACTTCCACAAGAGTCTTCTGCAGAGGATGCTGGTATGCATGAGCCAGGACAAAGAATACAAGGTGGACACTCTTGGTACTAGTTACCTCATTGCGATGCCTGGACGCAACTGATCGGAAGTACCATAGCAAATTGCTTCAGACATGCAGGATTTTCTTCGGATGACCAGACTTCTAACATGCAGGATTTGCCTGAATATGATAGTGGAGAAGATGCCACTGAGAAGCAGAACTTATTAGAGCAGTGTGCATTAAAGGGCCCCTCACCAGGTCTGGCTATTTTGAGCTGACAAGCGCAGAGCATACATTAAGTGATAACGATCGTGTCTGCAAAGTATTACATCGCTACGCGCCACGGGAAGATTTGAAATTTGAAACTGAAAGCAGTTTTTCCTTCTCTTTGCGGCCGCCGCGCTCCAAGCTGGAGGATGATGTACTCGTGTGCCTGTGCTTATGTGTGACATCACTCGTGGGGATACGCGACTTCGAGAATTATTCAAGACAACATCTGTTATCTGTACAATCTGTTGCTTGAATTGACGAATTGAAATTTAGGGAAATAATAAAACACAAATGGAATGTCTGCGTGTTTTATTTTACTTTGTCTGATTGTTCCTACGGTCGTGCGGTCACGTGCGCAGGCACCAAAGCTATGGCATTTTATACCGTGTTCCAGCGCGTGATCATGTTCTGCGATCAGCTTGTTCTGCCTCAGTATTCGTGTAGCACTGAATTATACCGCTAGTTATGTTTCCTGTGCACAGCGCACAAAATAGTGTATGGCACGAACGAGCCAACAGCTCGCGCGACACCGTCAGTGGAAGTGCATAGCGCTGAAAAAAAAAGAAAGTGAGGAGAAAAAAATGAAGGCGGGCCTGTGACGTATGTGTTATGCGATCCTTGAGGTCCGGTATGGGAGAACGCAGGGTAGGAATTTCACAACCGAGAAAATACTACGTCACAAATTTTCGTTGGCTGCCATGCCGCTTGCATGTGTTGTTCTTCTCAGATGTTGCTTGAAGTGGGATGCTCTCTCTGTCACTGCAACTGCAGAATAAAGCTGCAGTTTCTGTCGTGCCTGCAGATTTCTCCCACTATCAGCTTGACTGCGCTGCACTGACCACTGTACATGGCCGATCTGAGGGTCTTGAGAATGGTTCGTCCTCGCAGTCGCCAGCCACAATATCTGAGCTGCTGTTTTCTAGTGGGTCCAATCGAAAGAGATTGGCCCCGTCTAATACGGCGGCGACTCCCGCCTGCAGGCAATTGTCCCCGCTGGACAACGAAAACGGCGATGAAGACGATGGTGGCAAGGACATCGCTAAGCACATGCAAGCATAGCAGACCAACTAGGATCACGAAGCTCACATGTCAGCGTGTGAGCTGGCGCGTACGTCAGAGCATAAGTCAGGTTTTTGCAATCAGGTGCCCGGCTGTGTTTACATTTCTTCTCTGGCCCAGCTTGTTGCTCTCTGAAACTGAAACTTGAACTGGTCCCTACAAACAAGACTCCAAATAATTACCTGCCACGCTCTGAAGCCAATGATGTTTCATGCTGCGATTACTGGGTCATTAGCTACTTACTAAAGCAGAAAAAAAGATTGCAATTTTTTGTGTCAGTACTTTTTTAAGAGGGGAAATGGGTTCTGGAGATTATTTCCTGCATCTTATGGCCAAATATGATGAAAATAAACACGGTTACTTAGTTTTTGGCGCTGATTTCAAATATGCAATAATTTTTCTTGTACGTCCATTAGTTCAGGAAATTGACAGTGCTGCCACTCTATTGTTTCTGGAGACAATGGAAAAAAACTGCTTAACAGAAAGTGAATATTATTACATAGCTAGATACTATAATGTGCAGTAACTGCAATGCTGCAAAATGTTTTCAAATGAAATTTTAATTAGCCATTCTGCGGGTGATCAAAATTCTTTCTTTGTCCTAAGGCTACCACACCAAAAGAAAATAAAATGGAAATATACATGCACATAAATTTGAAATTCTGCTCTCAGCACATTGTGATATGCAGATTAGGCTTTCTGCTAAAGAAAGAATTAGTGCTCTAGCTGTTCTAGATCCTGAGATATCACTCTAGTGAAGTGACCCAAAAACATGTCTTGAGAAAAGTGAGAAAATGTGCAAAACCCTATTTTATTTAGAAATTTACAGCTGGAACAGCTCAGTGTCAAGAAGCATCTTTTGAAGTTTTCGATGAGCATCCGTCGCACTTTTTTTGCACCAAACCTGTGCCGCGTCCGAAATTTGCACTCCGTTTCAAACATCGCGTCCTACTTCCTCGCTGACACTGGGGCAAGATGGCGTGCCTCAATGCGTGGCTCCAACCGCAGAGCAGACGATGGCCATGCAGTTCCACCAATCGGGAGGCAAGCTTAAGTCACGTGCACCGAGTGACGAACAGGAGGGTGTTCTAGTACCTTTTCTTGCCGCACATTTTCTAAGTGGCCAACTGCTGAATGGGGCGGGCTGGCAGGAATTTGAAGGGAAGAGTTGCCTCTTTCAAATGAGACCAAGATGTCCGCGCTAGCACATGTGGAAGAGCAGGCGTGCGTTTTGGAAAATGTACCGTTTCAGCGCAAGTTCCGCCTGAAATTCAGCTAGTACATGTCATATAAGGCGTCACTGCGGCTAAAATACTGATGTTATCGGTATGAAATTAACAATCTAGATGCAATAATAGCTGTACATTCAAAAATGCCATAAAGAAAATCGAATTTTTTCACGATTTTTGGTCGCCACAACCCATGTCCCCTTAAGGGAAATTCCACTGGCCTTCAAAGAGTACATGCAGATTGACAGTGATGTTTCAACTTGCCCTGAGAACACAGTGGAAAACATTGTTGCAGAGGTATGCAATGAAGAAGAAGAGGATGAGCCAGAAATGGCATCTCAAGAGGTAGCTACTACAGAAGCAGCTATCACACTTCAAGAAGCAGAAATAGCTGTGCAAGCTCTCAAGAATCTTTTTCAGAACGAACCAGGATACAAGATGTTCATGCAAACAAAGCTTGAGCTCTATGGACAAAGCAATCCTAAAAATGCAGTGGCAAGGACTCAAGCAATCAAGAATTGATGCATTTTCAATGCATAATGACTAGTACCTGCATAACAAATTTTGTTAATGCTGTGCCAAAGCCCTTTGTAATTTTCTCTGCTTTGTGAAAAGCCATCAGCTACGTTCACCTTCTAATGCTTAGAGTTCCCTAAAATCGTATTTAAGAGGGCACAAAGCGCTGCAGTTTTGCACATCTTTCTCAGTAGACGGAACTCCTGTTAAGTGGAACTACTGTACTTACTCGAATGTAATGTGCACTTTTTTTTTCTGATACGTGTCCAAAAATTGTGCGTGTGTTAGAATCGAGTGCAAACCTAAATTTGCATTACCATGTCGCCATCGGCATGTAAAAAATTTGGAGGACGCTTAAGCTTCGCCTTTAAGAGTGGAACACGATAGCATTCAAATATCCTGACTGCTTCTCACACTTCCTGGCAACTGGAGCATATGTAACCGTAATTTTTACCGGGGAACACTATCCGCGAACGCTATGCATGAAAGCGGGCTTTGTGGTAGAAACGCGGCCTCTTGCGTGGGCTGCGATGTGATGGAGGCGAGTGCCAGCTGGAGGTATTACAAGGAACCGGGGTCCCCAAGACACCCATCGCGCCGGTGCACACGAATGGTGGACACTGGCCGGTCTGTTTGTGCGAAGGGGTACCTGAGTTTTCGTGTAACAGAATTAGGTTTTCTCGTATAGTCAAATTACAATCCAAGAGCTGTCATGTCTGTAGGTTGTGTGCAAGTCCTAGTTTACAATTTTTCCGCATTTTTAGCTTGAGAAATTCAATTAGTTCAGTACATTTATTGCACCACATGGAGGACCTGAGTATGGTTGGTTCGAAAATCTTTTTGCTGAAACAACATCCAATGCCGGATGCAAGACACTGGATTTTCTGCGACACGAGCTCCTTAAAGAGACTGACAAATGGCCAGAATGTGTTGAGACATTGATGGAAGTGAAATGACCCATGACTTATAGTGATAGAATCCAGCACACTGCTAGAGATTTAAGTAGGAAACATAATTTTAAATTGGCAAAGAAAATCAGAAAAAACCAATAAGTGGCAAGGCCTGGTGAAGAAATCTTGATACTTCGAAATGTGGTAGAGAGATTACTGTACGAAAGCCGACTGTCATTATGTGCAGTATAATTATTGCTTGAAATTGCAGTTAGTATAATTTTAGACACTTGTGCTTTATTCTATGCGTATTACGAAGTCAAGGAAGTCGACGTTGATGAGCGGCGCTCGGCGTGCGGAAGTATAGCGCGAGTTTGCGAGTAACTAGAGTTTTACGATCTCCCTGTGATACAAGATGCCATCGATGAGTTGTGCTGTAAATGGGTGCGTATTTTACCTTCATGTCGGTGCTTCTATCACACTGTATCGATGCTGAGTTCTCCACTGATTGTCGGCGTCGGTACAATGTGACACAGGTGCCAACACAAAGGAAAAAACGATGTTGCCTACAGTCGGCAGACAGAAGGTGTCGGGTCGACCTGGTGTGAGTGAGTGTTTACCATTCTCAAGGCGGTGTTCCATCCTGCAGGTCAGATTCATCGCTTCCGCTCACGTCCATTGAAGCATGACGTTCGAGTGCTACTTCATAAGGATATAAATTTTGAGCATGCATGTGAGCTAAAATCCTTTGTTCCAGCTCGCTCAGGTCTTCGAGAGACGACATCAGAAGCGCATGTTTGGCTACAGCAACACAAACTATGTATCACGTGTAAAAGCGTCATTTCGTTTTCAATGCACTTGGTTTTGTTTTGACTAATCACATACAAAAGTAGTTAGACAGGAAACCACAATAACACGTAGCTATTATCACAGAACTACTTTAACACTTTGGGAAACATGAATCGCAGGAACATCGACTTCATAAGCAAAATAATACTTTCTCACACCTATGGCCACACTTATCTGCCTCCCACTAGTGCAGGCCTATAATCGCTATCACGCTCACCCATCACAGTTTTCAGCATGCTTCCAGTAAACGACTTCATCCTCATTGCTAATAGAAAAATTCTGATAAATATTCCACGGTGTTTCCTGCGTTACTACTTCATGATTAGATGCTCTAGCTGGTAAGCTTTCCATTGCACTAAAAAAGCGAGTACCATGAAAATTGGTTATCAGTCCCTTTAATGCTATTGCTTTAAAATGGCCGCCTCGTACGTGCTTCGAGCCTAGCTGCCGTAGCTTCCTCCATTTGCTGTAATATGTGTGCTTAGGTTAGTGCACCGCCTGTCTTACCGGTCTTCCCGTACCCTGTGTTTGCTCTATCAGCACGGAAGTGTTAACTGCGAAGACATGCCGAGTTCATCATGGTGCCTCAATTAACAGCAAAGTGATCATGTGTGTGGAGAGGACAGAAATCGGGCTGCATCACGCGCGCTCGGAGTTCCCGGAACTTGCGTGTGGAACTGGCACCAACACGAGAGGCGTTCTACTCGAGAAACTGCTACATACCGACATGGCCGCGCGGCCCCTACCTTGAAAGCGATCTGCGAAGGAGATAGAGTCTACGCATCTAGGTGCACCGTGCTGTGTTCTCATAGCTTAGTTTGAATTGAAGTGAGAGGCTGCACAAAAGACAATTCGCTCGCTCCTGCTACCCCACTTCTTCACTCCAGCATTCTGATAAAGAGTTTCCGCGGTCATTGCGCGAGGCCTATTCATGTTTGCTTGTGCGTGTGTGACACCATGCTTGTTAATTTAGTTAGTAAGTGAATGTTTAAAAGTTTATATGGCCGACAAAACTACTAGCTTTACTTTTTGCAAAACTGTCTACTAATTTGTTATCACAATCGATGCTTCACCTTTCGGGCGAAACTGCGACATTCTATTTATTGCAACTTTAGTGAATTGAGAGGAAATCTGGTTTTCCAAATGAGAGAAAGCTTTATTTCTGTATGAAAGAATGAGGTGCACGGCACTGTAAGGACTTTTTTTAGGTCACGGCAAATGGGTGCGCCTTACAATTGAGGGCGTTTTATTTTTTTTATTGGTCACGGAAAACGAGTGTGTTACAATTGAGGGCGCATTAGAATTGAGTAAATACGGCAATCTCTTTGGTCTCTTGAAGTTTCGTTTAGTGAGAGTCCATTGTAAGACGTGTCTTTAGGGATCAAGTTAGAACTGTTGGCTCTATATTCGTACTTAGGAAAAGTTATCCCTGTATGAATGATTATGTGAACGCAAGTAGTTGTCACTGAATATGTTATGTGCACAACTCTCGAGCTTAAGTCATTTGTCAATGTACCCCTGTGCCATAGCTCTCATTTGAAAGGGGATATCATGTACCATATTTACTCGAACCTAACACGCACATTTTTCCCGACAGAATGGGTCCAAAAATTGCATGCACGTTAGAATCGAGTATGACCCTAAATCCACGTTACCATATCACCATTGGCATTCGAAAAATGGCCACCTTCCGCGCGCTTCTAGCCTAGCTGCTATAGCTTCCTCCATGTGCATACCTCTATGTTGTACGTGTAACCAGGCGCTGGTGTAACCTAGTCTACCGCCTGTCATCCCGTTTTCTGTGTTTATTCAATCAGCATGGAAGCGCCCGACTGCGAAGACATGCCGAGTCCACCATGATGCCGCTTTTAAACGGAAAGTTATGTGCGCAGAGACGGACGGAAATCGGGCTGCATCACGGGCATTCGGAGTTCCCGAAACTTGCATGCGGGACTGGCGCAAACAGAAGGAGAATATTTTCACCAGCAAAGCAACAAGGAAGGGTTTCGGTGGACCGAAGCAGAGCCACTTTGCCAACATAGAAGAGCTGCTCGTGGGATACGTGCAAGAGCACCGAGCGGCACAGCAGCCTGTGACGACCGATCTGCTCAAAGTATGGGTGATGCAGTTAGCCTTACAGAAAGGACCAATGCATCCAAGTGAGCAGGTGCTGGCTAACAAATTCAAAAGAAAAGGCTCTTCTCTTCGAAGGCAGAGAGGGATATGCCAAAAATTGCCCGAAGAATATGAAAAGAAATTGCACAGTTTTCAGCAGTGCGTTATGAAGTTACCATAGGCTACCACTTTGGACAGATTGGAAATGCCGATCAGACGCTGCTCTACTTTGACATGCCTGCCACCACAACCGTTGAAAAGAAACGGGTGAAGCAAGTGCTTGTTTTGTCTTCCGGCCACGAAAAAACGAGTGACCACAATGCTTTGTTGCACTGTGGATGGGCACAAGCTGTCCCTGTATCTGATCTTCAGACGGAAGACGCTCCCGAAAGGAATTGTGTTTCCGAGTGGCGTGATTTTGTGCACAAATGAAAAAGGTTCGATGACCACGGACTTGGTCGCTGAATGGATTGATAACGTTTGGCGGAAGAGACCCAGCAGCAGTTTGGGCGCAGCGAAAATGTTGGCGGCAAGGTATGCCGCTTCTATTTGTCTTTTTATTCATCGCAACTTTAGTGTACAGTGGAACCCTGTTCATACGTTTTTCACCGGACCGAGGAAAAAAAACGTAACAGCCTGGAAAACGCAACAGTGAGGAAAGCTCCGAAAATGAATGAAAAAAGTGCAGCTTCAACTATAGACAATTTATTTCCACAGAGTGCGCTTAGAACTTAAAAAAGTCTAGAATGGTGGCTTGCCATTTCTTTCACTCGCTAGAAATCACCACACATTTCTCAATAGCCTGGAAGGCCGCATTGCTGTCAGCGTCGCTGTGAGGTGCGACGTACCTGCGGAGGAGGTCCATAGCCGCGACGGCTTCTCCAAAGCTAAGATTTGGCAACTCCCCGGCATCATGCGGCTCGTGCTCCTTGTCGTCACCGCGCCACGGCAATGGCAACGGACGAAGAAATATCCGCGGGAAATTTTGCCCTCTTTGGCGTAATCATGCTAATGTGCTAACGATTGTTTAGTATTGCTGCGGAGCGTGCGCGTCCGAGCAGCCCGGTTGCACGCAGCGCGGCGTGGTTTCGCGAGAAATGTAAACAAGAGAGGAGAGCTGGCCCGATAGGCGGAGCAACGCCATGAGCAACGCCAACTTCCGGCTTCCCTTTAGCTATAGCTTCACAAAGAGTGACGTCAGGGCCTCTCCTGAGTTTCCTTCCTCCGTGAGTCAACCCGTTCAACAAACCATGCGGGGACCGTAATGACAGTGATGATAGTGAGAGCATTTTCACGAATGGCCACCTAGTGGCGGCCTTTCGAACTGGCGTGCGGCTTCTTGCAGCCAGTTCCATAGCCAAGCCCGGCCAAGCCCAGTCAAAACTCGTCAAAAGTCAAAATGGCGGTTGAAGTGCGTTGCCTACTTTAGCCCAGGCGGGTTCGGGTTGCGACGCATCATGCGGGAACGTTTTCACAGCTACTACGTAACAGCGGGGTTCCTTATACATTGGATCCCATGGAAGCTATGCCGGGACCGGATGAAAACGACGTAGCAGCCGGGAAAACGCAGCAGTGAGGAACGTAACAGCGGGGTTCTATTGTATTGAGAATAAATATGTTTTTTCCAAATGAGAGAAAATAGAATTTCTCTATGAAAGCACAAGGTGAGTGGTATTGTACACTTTTTTTTGGTCATGAAAAACGGGTGCACGTTACAATCAAGGTTCTCATTTTTAAAAATTTTTTGGCCACAGAAAACGGGTGCGTGTTACTATAGAGGGCGCGTTAGAATCAAGTAAATACAATACTAAACAGGATTTCTAATCCTTTAAGAAAAGTGTTTTTATCCCCTTCAGTCACCAATTACGATCGACTGTCAACAAATGTGTGAAATTTGCATTTCTTTTCTTTTGCCAGGGTGCTGGGGTCTCCCAAGTCAAGGTGGGATGAGAATAACTCTGCGCATGTTATAGAAACCCATCATAATGACATGGTGCTTAAATATTCATTTATTGTACCGTCAGTCATGCTATGTTTTTTAATTAAAAATATTGTATCACCAGCTCACATTACATGCACAGGTTACTATACTTACTAGATTCTAAAGCGCCCTCGATTGCAACGTGCACCCGTTTGCCGTGACCTAAAAAAAGAAAAGTCCTTTACAGTACCACGCACCTCACTGTTTCATACAGAAATACAACTTTCTTTCATTGGAAAAAACAAAAGATTTACTCCCAATGCACTAAAGTTGCAATAAATAAAGAAAGTCGCTGTTTCGCCCGAAAGGCGAAGCATCGATTACGATAGCAAATTAGTAGACAGCTACACGAAAAATAAGAATAGTAGTTTTATCGACCGTATAAACTTTTAAACATTGGTTTACAAACTAAATTAACAAGTATGGTGTCACGTGCACACAAGCAAACATGAACACGTCTCATTCAGTGACGGCAGAAACTCTAAAACGCTAGAATGAGGCACTACAGTAGCAGGAGCGAGAGAATCGACCTTTGTGCGGCCTCTCGCTTCGACGTGAACTAAGCAATGAAAACAAAGCATGGTGCGCCTAGATGCGTAGACTTTTGTCTCCGTCGCAAATCGCTTTCAAGATAGGGGCCGCGCAGCTGCGCCGTACGTAGCAGCCGCTGGTGTAGAGTCTCTCCTGTTTGCGCCACTCTCGCACGCAAGTTTTGGGAACTCTCAACGACCGTGATGTGGCTCGATTTCCATCCGCCTTCGCACACGTGATCGTTTTCCTTATAATTGAGGCATTGCAATGAACTCAGCGTGTCATTGCAGAAGGCCCTTCCATGCTGATAGAGCAAACGCAGAAAACTGGAAGACAGACGGTGCACTAACCTAAGCCAAAGGAAGCTTTGCCTAAGCACACTTACTACAGCACATGGAGAAAGCTACGGCAGCTAGGCTCGAAGCGTGTACGAGGTGGCCATCTTGAAATGCCGATGGTGATATGGTAACGCAGATTTAGGGCCATACTCGATTCTAATGCGCAAGCAATTTTTGGACCTGTCTTATCAGAAAAAAAGTGTGCATTAGACTAGAGTAAATATGGTAATTAATGGGTGGAAGCAAAACAAGGGAAGAAAATCTTTAGCAATTACTACCGAAATGCCCCACTTCAAACGTCCCATTGAACATGGTAGTGCCTTCAGCAAAGCAGTTGTCTGAAGCAATACATTTCACTCCGAAGTGAAATGTGTGTACTTTAGGAAAGCGGAATGTTCAATTTACCCAAAGCTTAACGTAGGTTGTCTATTCCTTGCCACCATTGCAGAGTAATGGTAAAGTTAAGTCATGTATACGAACGTGTACATTGTGACTGAAGGGGTTATACAGTCTATCCCGGATATATTGAACTCAAAGGGGATCGCGAAATAGTTCGATATATCGATAATTCGAAATATAAGATATGCATGTCAAAAGCTTCTCTAACAACTCCACACATCTCGAGGCAATTTCCCGATGTCGTGACTAATGGGAACTTACCGATCTGTGCCTCCAAGGCGAGTAAAAAAACAAAAAGACAGAGCGATGACCAGAGAACTTTATTTCAGAAAAAAAAATCTGTGACCTTTGCTTGCTTTTTCTTCTGCACCATCAAGTTCATTAAGCTGTCCTCAAGCTTGTTGACAGTGTCCAAATGAGAAAGGCCAGCTCCTTCCATTGTGCCACAACAGCGGCGAATGACGCTGAAAGCTGATGCAAATTCAGCTGCAGTGCATGATGGTTGGTCCTCTTCGTCGGAACCTTCGCCGCTGCTCGAGTCTGCGTCCTCGTCACCGATGATCTCAGCCACAATCTCAGCATCAGTGCGATCCGCTACAGCTTGCATGCCGTCATCAGCGCTGACGAAATCGCGTGCTGTAACGCCACCTGGGATGGTGCCTGGGAATGCCGAGAGCTCGCGAAATTCGCTGTCCAGGCATCCAGCGTCATCGTCTTCACTGTCAAGACATCCGTCGTCTGCAGCTACCACAAAGCCAGCTTTGCGGAAGCAGTTCACAATTGTGCATTTCTTCACGTCGTTCCAAGCACCAGCCAGCATTTGATTGGCTCCAAGGAGGTCCACCTTGAGTTCGATTTCTAATCGAAGGTTGATTAGGAGCCTCTGCACCAGTTGTCTGTACCAAACCTTAAACGCTTTCACAATGCCTTGGTCGAGACGCTGAAGTTTTGCCGTTGTGTTTGGCGGCAGAAACTTGAGGGTGATCTGCATTAATGGGCAGATGACATGATGGGTCGAACAATTGTCAAGAAGACAAACTTTGCGGCCAGACTTCTCCACTTCGGCATCCCACGCCTGTAGCCACTCAACGAAAAAATCGCGTGTCATCCAAGTTTTCTTATTGGACGCGCATCGAACCAGGAGGCTTTTCGCATTCTTAAAGCAGTGTGGCGACCTGCTCTTTCTGATAACAAACGGCCGTAGTTTGCATTACCCATCCATATTTGCAGCAAGCAAAATCAATACGTGCACTTTGCTGTTCTTTCCACCATGGCATGCAGTGCCCTTCTGATGCAGAGTCTTGTTTGGCAGCATTTGCGAAAACAGTGCCGTCTCATCTGCGTTGAATATTTGCGATGGCAAAAAGCTGTCGGAAATATTTGGCCACTCTTCGGACAACCACTTCTCTATGTGACTTGTGCTAGTCGCCTTGCTTTTGCCCGAAAGGGTCTTTCCGACAATGCTGTAGCGACTCTTAAATCGCTGCTGCCAACCAGTGCCACCAGTGAAGCTTTCTTCTCCGAAGGCCACAGCAAAACCATTTGGACTTCTCCATGAGCATTGCGCCGTCAACAGGTATGTTCTTGGCATGTGTGTCCAAAAACCAGGCGTACAATGCCTTCTCGACCTTGTCAAAGGTTGGGACGCGCACACGACACGCTCCAGGACGACTGGAATGCACTGCCTTCAACTTGGCATCGGCTTTGTTCCTGAGCATCGTACTCAGGGTGTTGCGAGGAATTCTGAACGCCGCAGCAACCAACAACTTTTTCTCGCCAGCCTCCACCCGTCGAATGATGTCCGCCTTTGTTAAAAAATCCAAATTCTTGCGTTTTTTTGTGGCCATGGCTCTGGAACACGTGCCAAAAGCGGAAAGAAAAACGCACTGCACCACACGAGTCTCAAGCCTTCGCGTTGGCCTTGTGAATAAAAGGAACAAAGCCAATCGAAAGATGCACTGCGTCTCCGCACTACCACAAGCCCACGCTGCACTGACCTCATTTGTCTCGCTGCACCAGCGGTGTCAGCCAACCAAACAGTCAGCGTGGTTTCTCCCTCCCACTTCCCTTTCACTCCCAATCGCACTCCAAGTGCTCCTCGTCATGTGCCTTTTACCCACACGCCTCTTTCTCAGAGTGCGGGGCGGCGCGTGAGATTGCGGGAACATCGCGAGAGCTTCGTGAGAAGCGCACTTGCGGGGGTGGGATGCGATGGAAGCGCACTTGCAGGGCGCAGCTCAGCACGGAGTTCGATACATCGATATGCCGGTGCACGGCAGTTCTATATGCGCGAACAATAGCGCTATACTTTTGCATGGGATTCCCAAGAGGATTTTTCAACTGTTTGATATAGGCAATAATTTGATATATCCGGGATCGACTGTAGTAGTCTTCATAGTGATATATTGTTGTGTTCTCACTTGCCTTTACTCAAATTCATCACAGAACCGTGATAAAGCCTCTGTTCCCACCACATATTTTTCTGAGCAATCAACCATATGAGGACACATTCTATGAAATGAACTATTAGAAGGCATTCCTGTTGAATCAATTTCGTCGGTTGCAAGGTGAAGGTTTCATCCTCCCTTCCAAGTATGCATGTCGATGATGGTCGTTGCACATTTCGTGCCATAAGTGGCATAGTACAGAGAATTATACAATTTATTTCGAATATTTTGTCTGGTTTGTCTGTACTTCAAGTAAAACGTTGCTTTTAAAAGTTGCCAGAAAGTAGCCAAGTAGCCAACCCGGAAATTTTCCCATCATGAGCCTCTAAAACTTGGCAACACTGCCATAGTCCTGCCCATGGAAAGTCAGCGGACTGCCCCACTGGCCCAATTTTGGAAGGATTTGGGCCCTTGCTAGCAAGACGGGGTCAAGATGAAGTCGGGACATTGAAGTGTGCGTATGTGTTAGCTTATTAGGCACTGGCTGCTCTTTGTCTACCGCCAGCCAGCGGTTACTTCGGCTTGTTGTGTTTACCGGCATTGGCGGGCTTCAGTCATCTCGATGTCCTGAGCCAGTGCCTTGTCATTGTCCGTTCCTCTGAGCTGTCTCTCTCTTTCCTCTGCTATGGGATGCACAATGGCAGGTGCTGGCTCTGCACGGGTCTTTAATGTGCACGTTTTAGCCATCGGGGCTAACACAACACTAGCCCAACAAGTGAAGGGTAACCCTTTAAGGAAGAGACATCAGGGTGTCTACCAAGTTGACATTTCTAAATTCCCTGAGTTTTCCAGGTTTTCCCTGAGTGCCTTTGCGAAATTCCCTGAGTGATGCAGAACTATGTGTTATGTCAAGACGGGCTGAAACCATATCGCCCGATGCTGTCAATCTCTAGTAAGCATATGAAAAAAATTTTGAAATCGACTTAATCCAATTTGAATATTAAAGAGGAGTGGTCATGTTATTCAAAAAGAAAATAAAAAGGAGGGGTTAGTAAGATGCACAGCAAATAAGATATCTTCAAAAAAAAATTGCAAATCGAGTCGGTCATTCTCAAATACGAATAAAAAGGAGATGCATACAGAAGCAAAGATTTTCGAATATGAGCTATTTCTATCAGCTGATAGCAAGCTCGTTGGTATGAGGTCCGAACTTTGTCAGAAGTGAGATCCTCTCTCAATCGCTGCTGTGTCGACCTCAACTGTCCTGACATACTCTCAGCCTGCACACAACACCTCAGTGCTGCGTTTCATTGCTTTAAAGAGTTTATTTGGTCTGGATCAGGAACACCTGGGTCTCGGCGTCAGACAACACTGTTTTTTGAGCTCAAGCTCCTTGAAATAAGCGGCGGCACATTCCCTTTCCCGTTAATTCATCAATGCATAGATCCTTTCTGTTCTTGTCCTCCTTCCGCCACTCGTTCGCCCCACGGACCATTTGAAGCATCTTCTTGGTCAGTTGCATAGTCTACGTCTGATTTTTCGAACTCCCTAGGGGCCGCGATAACGTCCTAAAAAATCAGCCAGTTGGAAAAAATAAATGCATGTCATTTACTGCCCTTAAGGGCTTAAACCGCCACAGGCACATTCGAAAATGCTCTGAAGGCCTGTCGGTACACGTATTAGGCATATCGGTGCTCGTATTGTGACAGGAAATACCGGGTGCACGCGTGTGTAATTAAGGAATACATGCTGTGTCCCGTGGCAATAGCCCCTCCCCACGCTTGTTAGGCTTCACTGCAATACTCGTGCGTATGTTTCACCAAGTAACGTTTCTGTACGGAGGCGAAGCTGACTTTCGGAAACCAGCATTATGCAACGCACCGTGCTTTCCAAGCTTCTAAGCCAATCGCGAGGACCAAAAAGGCAGAGTCCGTGCCATTGCTGAAAGCAACGAATACTTTCAATAAAAAACACGGCACCCAACAGCAAGAAGCTTCATAGTGAACGTCGAAGCAGCTAGGCCTAGCGTTGCCGCAGTGGTGGCTACGGCTGCAGCGGATCTGCGTGCGAGAGCGCCGGTTCGAGGCTGCGAGGTAATCAAAATGGCAGCGGTGGTGGTTTTGATTAATGCCGTTTCGGACCTGCGGTCACGGCAAAACGTCCGAAAAATGGGACGGCGAAGAGTTCTTGTGTCCGAAATTTCAGACGTTCTGTTACATTGACTCTATGGGGTACGTGGCGGTGCCGTGAAGCCGTCCAAATTATCGGGAAACCTGAAAGTCGGTCGTCGACTGTACACTGGCAACTCTTCCAGAAGACGACAGGCCGTCAAAAACGATTGATTACGATTAATGTCTGTTACTCGATCTAGCATTACCGCGACTTGCGACCCTTTCAATAAAATCACAGCTAATTTTCCCTGATAGAGGCACAATTTCCCTGAGTTTTCCCTGACTTTTTCCAGACTACTCAAAATCCCTGAGAATTCCCGGTTTTCCCGGTTGGTAGACACTGGACATATCAATACCTGAAAATAATGTTTAATAATGTTTTAGCATACTTTGGGTACTTCGTTATTCTTCTTTGGATACCCCACTCTCTGGGGGCTGCATGTGCCGGTCTTCAACAAACTACGCCAACATGGGTCATTGAGTGTGTGCCACTGAGTGTCCAGCAAGCGAGGGAACCATTCTCAGCATTTGCAGGCACTGGCATGCCACGCTTCTCGTCTCGGAGGCCAAGCCCAGACTTTTCGACAGCGCCAATAGATGGTGCAGCGTCTCCACAAAGAAGCATGAGACGGGCCGGTTGCCGCACGGCGTGTTCCTCAACTTCCACAAGCACCAGGTCCGCAGTGGCAGTGCTGGGTGGCGCTGAGCATACTTGAGGAAGTGCAAAAGCGGAATCCCGTTGCTGTGCATGCCTCCTACATCACTCGTTTCGACGGTGGCAATACATTGTGTTGCTATACTGATTTGATGCCAATGCGTTACCGTGAACGGTCATTGTGAGATGGGCTCTCCCGCAATTTTTTTCTGATCTGAATGTGCAAAGTGCATTGCCATTCTGGAATAGGCAGAAACAACAAAAAGAAAGGTATCTTGCGCAAACACCCTCAAGTAATAGAGGGGCAACACTAGACAGAAAGCTGGAAGTGGGCTTCACCATAAGCCACCTATGGCTTCTTTTGGAACTTTTATAGACTAAGATGCTAAGCATAGGTGCATATTGAATTTGCTTTACATTACATGCACTACAACTGCCGCCATAGATCCTGTATCAGTATGTCTCCTCTGACTGTGCTTTCAGAAGAAAGCGAGTCGTATCCTAAACCCCTTCTTCCTCTTTCTGCGCTAAACCAACAAACAAAACTTGCTGCAGGTCATTCATTGTTGGCCGAAGACATTTAGTCAGAAACTCCGTACTCAATATGAAACACACCAAGAATTTTTTTTCCCTGTAGGTAACACCCATCCACAAAGGGTTAAGTGTCAGAAAGGACAACCAGGTTTTAAAGAAAGGCTGAATAAGATGTCCTTAGACAAAACCAAAGTCCAATGATGTTGAACGAAACTGAAGGAAAGTCTTGAATAAAGCCTTTTGACCAACGCTGCTGGTGAAACATGAAGATGACAGACCGGAGTAACTGGGGCACACTGCACATGTACCCTCGACACATAAATGCCACGTGAGCACTGCTAGAGAACTGAACGGCCCTCAAGACGAGCTCACCAGCAGGAGGCAAGAGAGGTCCTCACTTGAGCGGGCCACTTGCCATGTCCCGTGCTCGGTATTGCGTCTTGCCATGAGTCCACGGCAGGTACCGGTACTTCAGCATGTGCTGCATTGAGAAGGCAAGAAGATGGGACTGAGGGACCCGATTTTTGTTAAGGCCGACTCTCATATGAAGCCAGCAAATAATGAAGCCGAGGGAAGCACAGAGGAAATTATTTGTACGGGTTTTGGGTTCGGCCCCCTCCCTGGCAAGTCGTTTCCTTGGTTTCATTATCTGTTGGCTCCATACTGAAGAGAGACGCGTAACAACACTGACACAAATGGGCCAAGCACTCAAAACAGGTCGCTGACCAATGTCACACAATGACATCTCTACAGATTTACTGTTTAAGTACTTGAACACACAGCAGGCCCAAACAATGCTAAGCACATAGTAATCGCAACACACTTGTGTACAGATAAACAGGATAACAATATAGATTAATACAAGAATTTTCACAAAAATAATTTCCAATAATACGCTGATTCTTTCAATTGCATCGGTAGAAGTCAAGCATGGTGTGCTGCAAGCCAGTGGTCTGACAACACTGGTGGTGTAGGGGCACTTAAAGGGGGGAAGTTGCCAATAAACAGCAGCTCATTTTGTCGTCACCACACCATCCTTGCACACAATAGAATGAACGAAGGCGCCACCTGTAGAATAGCACAGCGTATATAGGAACTCACAAAAGCACGCAGCTATTATTGCAGAAATTCAGAAGTTCAGGAAGCATGAACCACATGAAGATTGGCTTGATAAAAACAAAGGATCAATTTCTTGCAGCAACAGCCACACTTGCATAAACATGACTGCCACTTCACAATAAAAATTATGATAAAAATGTTCCACGATGTTCTCTGCATTACCACTGCAGTATTGGACACTATTATTGGCAAGATTTCTGTTGCACTGAAAAAAAATGGGCAGTAACTATCAATGATGGATGTCAATGTAAGCGAGCAACCTGAACGAACGAATACATGAGTGAAAGCACAAACGAAATGGATGAAAGAGAGCAAACGAACGTTTTCTCTTTGCAGTTTGGCTACCATCCACTGAAGTACCCACCTCGAAAAGGACTGAAAAAGCCAAATAATCACAGCTTCAAAAATAAAGGGTACCAAAATATTGACCTTATGACATATCAGACCAGGACGAATTTCGATTCAACTGTGAAGCTTTCTTTCTGAGAAACAAGTATGGGCTTCCTTTATAGCTTCACGTTATAATGTCGCAATTTTTCCTTTCATGAAGTCTGTCTATTAGGTTTATTTGATAGGAGCTCCACATCGGATCAGCATACTCAAAGAATGATCCAATGAGCATTTTGTATGCGCCAAGTTTAAAGAGCTAGTCAATGACCAATTGTAGGTTACATAGTGGCACCACTACGTAACCCATAAAGCCAATGTATAAGGATGCCTAAAATATTCGACACTAAACCTTCGCCGTTTGATTTATCAGACTTTTCGTCATGGCCACAGTTTCGAAATGGCATTAATCGAAGTCAGCACCGCCGCCATATTGATTATCTGATAGCCTTCAGCCAGTGCTCACATAGGCCAATCTGCTGGCAGCTGTAGTAGTCGTTTTGTGCTGTCCTTAAGCTAAGCTGCTTAGATGTTCGCTATGAAGCTTCCTGAAGTTGAGAGGAAGCTTTAGCTTGGGTGCTCCTATATAAATGCATGTAAAAGGAGAATAGTTTTTCTCGGCAACCACTCCACCAAACTTTAAGAGGTTTGTAGCATTTAAAATAAAAGATTGAGATCTAGAGGCTGTTCATTTCGAATTTTTTATTTAGGTCGTCAATATTTCATTAAAAATTGGCAAAAACTGAAAATTTTCAGAACAAAACTATTAAGTTTAAAAATCTAACTCAGCAATAGAAAGGATATCAGAATTATTTGAATCACATGTAATAGTACATCTAAAGCGGACAAAATTGGTAAGTCACATGTGAATCTGAAAAAATTTAATAATATAGAAATACAAAATTTGCAAAACCATTGTACACAACATAACAAGTTCAAATAGGATACGAATTTATGTATTGCATTTGTCCACTTTGAACGATCTAATGAATGCCGTTTACAGAACTGTGATATCTATTCTTGATGCAGAACTATTAAAATATTAATTTGTAAACTTCGTGCTTCAATTTTGTTTAACTTCTGAATTTTTGAAAATTCTTGTAACAAAATTCAGGCCCTAAATCAAAATTTCGCTTTGAACAGTCACTAGAATTTAATTTTCCCTCCCAAATGCAACAAATTTCATTAACAACGGTCCAGCAGTCACCTCAGAAAAGTGTATTTGCATTTTACATGTACATGAATAGGCCACATCAGAGTTGGGCCCGAGCTAAAGCTTCCTCTTAAGCGCCAGCGTTTGGCATCAAGTTTTTCATTTAAAAGATTTAGTGCTGTTAGCAATGGTGCCAACTCCCCCTTAGTCATCCTTGCCAATGGCAACGGTCTAAAGCATTGCATAATGCCAATTCCCAAAAGTTAGCTTCACTGCAATACTGCTGTTACATGGTGCAGCATGCAAAATGTATTGCGGTGAAGCATACCAAGAGTAGAGAGGGACCACAGTCACGGGACACAGTGCGTGTTCCTTAATGGTACATACATGCACCCCCCGTCTACAGTCACAGTATGAGCACCGAGACATCCAATAGGTTCACTGGCCTGCCTTTAGAGCTATTTCGGATGTGGCTATGGCAATTTGAGCACTTTTCATTTCATTTTTATTTCCTTAACCCTCTCAGGGTCGATTTTGTTTCTTCATATACGACTGCCCATGGTCAATTTCACTTATAGCAGATCGCAATTCTTCTGAGGGACCTATTTCAAAAAAAATTTACCGTAATTTTTTTAGGGTGACCGTAAAGTGCGAAAAAAATATATTGCGTTGGTATGTATTTACTCTTTATTCACGAATAATAACAATAAAAAAAGGAAATAAGCTTATGAGAATTAAAAATTTGATGCATTGTTATAGTTCAAGGCTTAGAATATGCGCACATGAGAATATTTTGCAAGCCTCAAATGTTCCTGCTCTTCACTAATATTTACGTCCACAGCCTAATCGAACTGCGTAGGTGAGCGCACCGAAGAAAACTATGTGGTTGTGTGCCTGTCAAAAAAGCAAAACGTGTAACAATCTTCTGCTAATCTTCATCTTATCGCCAACCAGAGGCAACTAGATATCGCGAGTCCCCCCCCCCCCCCCCCCAAAAGAAAAAAGGAAACGCATGTACGGCGGCATCCTTCCTATGCTCACCCCTGTGAGCACTAAATGAACGAGAAACAGGCGGCTGCCCTTTGAGCGATTAGTAACAAGATAGCCATCTGTTCTGCGAGTCCAAGAAGCCGAAACCGATTGCAGAACAAAACCCGAACCGCCATCCGCCCGCATGCGTGCCAATGCGCGAGCGCTAGTATACAGACGCGCCGGAGCAAACTAGCTGTAAAACAAACCATGCAATGAAAACCGAGAGGGAGGCGCGAGAAAAAAATTCCCTGTATTCCCACATTGTGGCAGCACATGCCAGGAAAGAAAAAATTTGGAAATTTGCGCGCTTTTAAACGTACAGATGGCGCTGTAAATATACGGCATCGACCATTTCGCACTTGTTCGAAAGCCCCGTATAAGTACGTCATTGACCCTGAAAGGATTAAGGACCCCACTGGGGGGGTATTACATAAGGGGTTGTTTGTACATAAAAAAATACATTTGGACGCATTCACTTTAACAACAGAGGCGATTTTTTTAATTATTTTTAAAGCGAAGACATTTTATGTTCAATTACGGGAAAATCAGTCGGTGTCAGCGTGACCAAAAGATGGTATGGAAAATGGCCGAGAGCGCAAAGAGTAAAAACATGTAAAGAAATGCTCAGATTGGCGTCAAATTTCTCAGGGAGGTTCCTGTAAACAAAGTAAATTATTGGCACTAAAAAGAAAATTTGTTACATTTTGGTCTGGGTGGGAATCGAACCGAGGGCTCCGGGGTGTGAGATGAGCATGCCGCATGAGACAGATTGTCCGCGCCAGCCATGCTACTCACACCGTTCTCTTCCCAATATAAACCGTGTACCTATATAATCATGATATAAAATATTGACAAGCAAAATGAAAACACATATAGAGCTTCGCTCCAATTTCACATTAGGGAGTATCGTAATCGGTGCATTTTTTTTCCCAGGAGTCCTTGTGGCACTTAGGGAGTCTGAAAAATCAGATGACTGTGTTTTGCACAACTTTCTTTCGCTCCTTTGATTAATTGATGAGCTAGGAGATGCCAAGTTTTCAAATTTGAACAAAAAATGGTAGTTGAGTAATAACCTTATTCTCAAAGTCAACAAAACGGCTTTATGGGTCACAGTAAACATAGTGCAAAAAATATGAACTTCTTTTCCTAGTGAATGAAATTAAACCAGAAATCTTTTACTAGTGAATGAAATTAAACCAGAAAAGTGATGAATGAACAAACTGTGTTATGCTAATGGCTTTCGAGTGTAATAAAGTAGAAAAAATACTTCATTACCACGGCCTCCGAGATTTACAATGCCATGCTCTAGGATGCGATGGTACAATCGATTCTGGATATATCTAACTCAAGTATGATTGTGAAACAGCTTAATACAGCAATAGCAAAAAATATAAAATATGCCTATCTGAATCTTACCTGAAAACTTTGCACATCTCTGGCAGTTTCCCAAGACCATAAGATGTGAGAGTTGACCGATGCAGTTCCTCAAATTGTGTCGAATGCAAAAAGCTTTGCTTACTGTTTGCACACGAACGTCGCACCTCACGTGTGCTGTGGAATGGTCACCGATATCTACAAATGCAATGCTAACCATAAAATCCTGCATAATCTGGCTGCAAGACTGGGGCGAACATCAAAGTGCTTGTTGCACATTATTAAGCCGCTGCCAGGTAATGCTTATGCCATTGAGGCCTCGTTTGCCATTGAGGCCGTGCTTATGCCTCGTTTCCCTCTGCCCACATTAGTGAGAAAGTGATGCCAGTTCCTTGGCTTCATAAACTTTTATTGCCACTTCATCCTGAAATGCGCTCAACTAATTGTTCCTCTCCCCGCCATGCTGCCCAGAAAGAACAAAGAACTGACCTTGCAATTGAGTGAAGAAGCTACCGAGGAATTCACTCAAGTAAAAATCACGCTCGCCAGGAACTCGCTGCTTGTACACCCCAAGCCTGATGCACCAACCTCCATTATATGACGCGTCCAGCACAGCTGCGGGTGCTGTTCCACAGCTATGCACTGATGGAGCATGGCAGCCTCTCACCTTTTATTCTCAAGGAAGCCAGCACAAACACGGTACAATGGCTGTGGGCTGGAGATCCTGGCTACCTACCTTGTTGCAAAGCATTTTTGCCCCTTCGTCGAGGGTCAACACATTGTGATCCTCACTGACCACAAGCCCTATAGATCTATGTAGTCAACCTGTCGCCCCCCCTCCCCCCCATAGACCTACACTCAGAAGAATATGTCAGTTTTTTCATCTCGAGAATTTACAACCAATGTCTGGCCTGTCAAAAGCACAGAAAACATTCCTGTTGAAGTACTGAGTCGCATGGACACTGTTGGCAATGTCCCCTCTACGCCACCTCAACTTCTAGATTGCCAGCAACGTGTCAACACAGAAATAAACTTTTTTTTTTTGTTAGTCGTCCACATAACTGCAACTTGAGGACGTTGTTCTTCCTGACGGTTTCACCATCATCTGCAACACCTCTACTGGCTCACCCTGGCCATTCGTGTCTCTTCACCTGTGTCATCACGTTTTACAAGCTGTTCACAACCTCTCTCATCCCAGCGATCGAGCAATGCAGAGACTCCTTTCTGGCTGCTCCTTTCTGGCTTTCTGTCTCACCTCAACTTGAGACAAGAGTCCGGTACTGGGTGCAATCTTGTCTACAATGCCAAAGATCGAAAGTCTGATTCCTGTCATCCCGTCCCTCCGTTAAAGACCTTTTCACCTGACACGTGGTTCGACAAGGTTAATCTGGACATCGTCGGTCCACTTCCTCCCAGCCAAGGTCACTGCTATCTCCTTACCTGCATCGACAGGTACACACGATGGCTGGAAGCTACACCAATTCCGGACATCTCGGTGCTTACCATCACGGTAGCTTTCTTATCCACTTGGGTTTCAGGCTTTGGTAGCCCATCTTCCATGATCACAGATCAAGGTTGACAGTTTGAGGCCAGCCTCTTCAGTAAACTGCGTAGTCTTCTTGGCACCACGACACTACATAAGATAGCCTACCAGCCACAATCAAATAGCCTCGTTGAGCATTTTCACCGTCCCCTGAGGACTGCACTCATTGCTCAAGGCTCACCTACAGAGTGGCTGCAGCACCTTCTAACTCTTCTTGACATATGCACAGTGCCGAAAGCTGACTAAGGCTTCTCAAATGGAGAGCTTGTTTTTGGCACCAACCTTCAATTTCCTTACGGCTTCTTCGAAGCTACAGCTGCACTGCCCTCAACCACAGATTACATTACGCATTTGCGTACCATGTTCCAATCTCTCCACCCAGTTCTCACAAGAGCCCCTGCACCTTGAGTGCCTTCAGTACTTTTCGGCGGCAACACAAGTCTTTGTGATAGAGTCGGCCCATCGCAAGCCCCTTCAACTGTACTATCCTGGCTCTTACCCCGTGCTCTAACGCCGCAGCAACATCTTTGTCATTTTCATTGACGGACAACCGGACATCATTGCCCTTGAGCACCAAGCCAGCCCATAATGACGACCCGTCAGTACAGGCACCTTGCCCCAGCTACAACCCCATCAACTCGATCGACTACCCTGTACAAACGGCACACGCAACAGCACACCCACTTGTTGCACCACGACAAGTCTTGCGGATTCCATCGCTCGTCGTACTACCTCCTCTCTGGGGGAGGTAGTACATCATCGCAGCAGCAGAGATGCACAGGCTCGTGTTTAGGTTTGCTGGCGCTCTGGTCACCTGCTGACACAGACATTAAAAATCTAGTTTTTGTTTGGGCCTGTCATCCCCTCTCTACACTCTGCTCCATCCAAGGCCCCACACTATAAATGGAAGCAACACAGAAGCAAACTATCTCGTACGAATATGCACCGTGCTGGCATCAGCGATCTTATACTGATAATTATGTATGAATGTGCCCGGCAATGTGTCCTTACAATGCACCATTTAAATAGCTGATCAACATATGTTGACAACGAGTTGACCAGGCAGACACTGTTAGATTCAAAAGTGGTTTCGAGTTTGGAGAAAATTCCAATTCTATTGCCACTTACGTGAAATATAACGTGCTCAGTGCGGACTGTGCATTTGTGAATAGCATAGCAATGAGTCTTGCGTGTCGCTGCCACGATGGTTCTTCCACGAAAACTACTGAAGTGCGCATGTAGCATGCAATGACCATGTTAAAACAAAACTGTAATGTAAAGATCCAGATTTGTTTTGGCGACTCGAGGTACCCTAAAACGCCATTCATAGAAATGCCTCATTTACAATGACAAAGCCAGCAGCACAGACATCTCCTGTTCAGCATTTCTGGCCCGGAACCACTTAGGGAAAGAACAAGCGTCATACATGCTTTCTTGTGGAACGCACGTATTGGACCGGGAGGTCTTTTACAATCTTCAACCAGCATGACTGCTCTTGTTGATAATAACCCGCTGCAGTTTGCATGAGCCTCCCATATTTGTGGTGAGCAAAACTGAGACATGTACCTTGCTCACTTTTCATCAATGGCACGTAAGGCACTTCAGATTCAATGCTTGTTTGACAGCATATGCCGGAACAGTGCCGTTTCGTCAGAACTGAATGTTTATGCCAAAAGCGTGATTAGTGATCACAGCCCCATTAGGAGAATTCGGGTGCAGCATAGCTCTTTTTTTTTTTTAATTTAGTGAGTGTGGTGGTCAACAACAGTCCAATCCATGTATAGCACAGCACTATACTTTTGCATGAGATTTCCAACGGGGTGTTACGAATGTTTCATAAACACAATAACTTATTATGTGTCTGTATGATATATCCGGGGTAACATAAGTATCCATAGATGCATCGAAAACCAATACAGCAACACATTTCTCATCACACGGTGAGGCTGAAGACCACTCGCTTCCCAGGATTAAGACAAACTAGCGGTTACAGTGAAGTATTTCTGGATAGCCCTTCAATTTCATTATAGTGGGGTTTTACTGTATGGTTATCTCAAGTGGGTCAGCACCTCTCAGTCTTGGAACCACCTGGCATGGCCACCAATCAATGCCACAGGAGTTGCCCGAGTTTAGAGAAGACAGCGCCACTGATGGCTGCATTATTATTGGGAGTGACGCCAGCAAGGCCCGGTATTTTGCAGCAAGTTTTCGGGGGGCATTTCATGCATGTTTCACGCACTTATGTTGCACTCAGTGGTGAAGCCATCTTATGCATGCATGTTTTATGCACTTCCCTGCATAGCAAATACCAATTCGATAAAATTTCTTCTATAATTAAGTTTTTATTTCAAGAGAACACAATGCATCAAAATTTCAGCCACAACAACACCTGTGATGAAGGCTTTCTTGATTCCACTAAATTTTTTTCAATGGAATAAGCATGGACACCACCACCTCCAAAATAGAAGAGATAAGATTATGGGGTTTTATGTGCCAAAACCACTTTCTGATTATGAGGTGCGCTGTAGTGTAGGGTTCTCTAATGTGCACCTAAGTCTAAGTACACGGACATTTTTGGCATTTTGCTCCTATCGAAATGCGGTCGCCATGCCCATGATTTGATCCTGCGACCTCGTGCTTAGCAACCCAATGCCATAACCACGAAGCAACCATGGCGGAATCCCAAAATAGAAGGAAATCACTCTCAGACGAGTCCAGCTTGTGAGTCCAGCTGCTATGAAAAGGTTACCAACCTAGTAAAAGACAAGCACCCACTCTCTTTCAATGCCCCCAGAAGTATCACTTGCATGCATACCATCATTGCCATTTTTGTCACAAGAAAGCTCATTCAAGAGGTGCACAATTTTATGTGTCACGCTAGCAGCAACACAGCTGTGTTGCACATTTTGAGGATTTCTCTGGTTGAGCCAAATTGAGAAGAATTCCCTGCCGGCCCATGACTGCTGTACTGCACCTCTGTACTGGTGTGAAGCCCAACCCCCACATTGCTGTTGGTGAAGAAACAAGTGAACACAAATCGTCAGAAGTGTGCCTGGCGATTTTGTTTTGCGAGAAAGTTGCTACAGAATATGTGCCAATTCCAGCTGCATTTTGTTTCATAAACGCCTTTGACACTACCTCAAGTTCTGTTAAAAGTGGAGACTTTGCAATGGTTGACACGGCAGAATGTGAAAACCATGTTGTAACAGATCTTGAAGTGCACCTGAACACAGACAAAAAAGCAGACAGCACTTCCTGTCTCTGCTGTCCTGTGTGCTTTTCTGTAAATATTTTGTGTTCTGTGGTGCTTTAAGATCTGTTCGAGATTAACCAACTAGTATGACTCGCCACCTGGGTAAAAACCAAGCCACATTGCTGCTTGCCAGTAAGTGCAAGCAAGCCAAGAGCGCTGACTTTTGGAATGAAAACATTCTTTCTGAGCCACTAAACCCAGTGTTTCAATGGTTATTCGCAAAATTCACAACAAAATTTTGTTTAACAAGCCCTATCAATTTTATGGACAACTGGACTTGCAGACAGGAGGAACAATGAATGCAGAGCTACTACCTTGATCTGCCGCTTCATGGTGAGGCAGAAGAGTGTGATGAAGTAGAGCAGCAGGATGGGCCAGAAGACAGGCACGTTGAATGCATCAAAAAATGTGCACGCTATTGCCACCAGCGTTGCTTTGGTGGCCGAATACCTGCACAACAAAACCCCATGGCACACATACGCAACAGTTCTTCACAAGGGAAGTGGTCGTCTGCTCTGTTCTGGTGGTACTACCACATTTCAATCTAGCACATTATTGCAAGGACTGGAAGAACCCTCTTACAGTAATAAAAAATGAAATATAGTATTTCAATATAGCACATTATCACAAGAACTGGAAGAACCCTCTTACATTAATAAAAAACAAAATATACTACTTTATCATAAATGTGTGGTTGACGTGCAAAGGTGAGTGCCAGAATTATGCATACAAAACCACCCACGGCTTAACATACCATATTTACTCGATTCTAACGCGCCCTAGATTCTAACATGCACCCGTTTATCGTGGCCCCCCCAAAAAAAAAACAAAAAAAAAAAGCCCTCGATTGTAATGCGCACCCGTTTTCCATTACCTAAAGAAAGAGACTTTTACAGTACCGCACACCTCATTCTTTCATAAAGAAATACAACTTTCTATCATGCGAAAAAACAAAGGTTAATGCACTAAAGTCGTGATGAATAAAAAAAGTTGCAGTTTCGCCCGCAAGGCGAATCTTCGCAGAAATAGTAGACAGCTATATGAAGTAAGGATAGTAGTTTTATCAGCCACATAATCTTTTAAACATTTGCTTACTAACTAAATGAAAAAGCACGGTGACACGCACGCACAAGCAAACATGAACACGCCTCACGCAATGAGCACGGAAGCTCATCAAAACGCTGGAGTGGGGAAGTGCAGTAGCAGGAGCGCGCGAATTTACTTTTGTGTGGCCTCTCGCCTCAACGTGAACTAAGCGACGAGAACACAATGCGGTGTGCACAGATGCGGAGAATCCGTTTCCATCGCAGATCATTTTCAAGATAGGGGCTGCGCCACATGTAGCACCAGCCAAAGTAGAAATGAATGAATATGTGGTGTTTATTGGCACAAGAGCCAGACATGGCCAAAGAACGTCGTTGCCGTGGTAAGGAGTTCACTGTGTAATGAGTTCTATGAAGTGGACACTTTTTAAAGGGGCCTTAAAAATAGGCGCTTTAAAGTGTGTAAAATCTATCTGTAATATGATTATGGTGATGACATATGATGTGTACTATGAGCATTAAGATGCATTGCAAAAGAATGATACAATGTATAAATTATGTCATATTCTAAAATTGGCTAGAGCACTACTGCCTCGTTAGAGCCCTTGAAACACAAGGGCCTGGAGCCGTGTGCTATACAATACAGATATAGATGCATCCTCTAGAACGAGGATGCTCTAAGAATTTGATGTACTTATAACATGTAAGATAACATCATTCAAGGAACCGAGGAGTGCTTTAGTGTTAAAGAGCAGTTCTTGGCCAAGAAACATAGCCCAGTGAAGTAGGACACAATAGCGGTATGCCAGAGGACAATGTTTCTTTCTCTCAGCTTCGCCCTCCCGACACTCCACGAGGACGTGAAGGATGGTCAGCCTCTCATCAACATCTACCACAGGTTGGAGGTTCATTTCAAGTAAGCAAAAAATTATGAGTGCCAAATGTGTGTCCTATTCTGAGATGACAGAATAGGACATCTGTTCGCCGTGATTTTGTCGGGGCGGGCCAAAAACCTACCTGTGGCTTTATCACGCGCAGCTTGTCATTTGTTTTTCCATCCCACATGCATTGCCACTGATCTTGGAGTTTCTTTCGTAAGAAAGGTTTCAGATCTGTGACAGGGACGGCAGTGGCAAGATTAGAAGCAAGTGGCCATATCGTCTGCCAGACCGTTACCCTCAATGCCCCTATGGTCAGGCACCCAGCATATACGATATGCTGATTAGATAGATATGCTTTACACAGGTATAAATATATTTCATTAGGTACTGGATTTTTGAGCTTGCAGAGTGGCATCACGGCCTTCACAATATATACAGCTTAGGGAGTCTGTATATATAACTGCCTTTTGGAATTTTAATTTCCTTATATGCTTCACAGCCGACAATACTGTGTAGGCCTCGGCCGTAAAGATGCTTGTTTCCGGATGCAGAACATCGGATTCTGTGCAGGATGGACCGACGGCTGCACAGGACACCCCAGCATGTGAACTGGAGTTCTAGGAAATGCATTAGGATTTCGACCTCCGGAGCATGCTTTGTAACTTCTAGAAAGGATATGTCACATTCTACAATCTGCCACTACCAAGGAGGTAAGAGCTTGGTTGGATGCATTAAGCGATGCTAGAGGAGTGGGACGCGCATTTCATCACTAAGCTCCCTCACGCACAGCGAGAAAGGTTGTCTTACAGAAGGACGATTGCGGAAAAGTGTAGCACATGTCATATCGGTAACAGTATTAAAACATAGATGTTCATGATTAGAGTGTGTTTTGAGAAAATATGTGAGGTTGATGTATGTTCTCTGCAAGTGGAGTGACCACTCATCTGATCTGCTTACAAGCTTTCAATCAGGCTTGTCCTGAAAGTGCCAGAGTAGAAAGCTTCTCCTGTTGGCGCCTGTCCCACATGCAACTTTTAGGAACTCTGAACGCCCGTGATGCGGCTCCATTTCCGTCTGTCTCCGCACACGTGATCACTTTGCTTTTAATTGCGGCATTGTGATGAACTTGCTGTTAAAGAGTGGTCCTTGGCCAAGAAACATAGCCGGGTTAAGTAGGACACAACAGCGGTATGCCAGAGAGCGGTATGCTAAACTGTCGCCGCAGGTTGTTTTTTCTGACGCGTATTAAAATCCTCCACACCAACAGTACGTCTACTGGCATACAAAACACTCGTCTGCCCCATTTCAGAATATGCTGTAGTTACATGGGACCCGTTCACTAAAAGCAATATTGGAAAGCTATAAAGCTTACAGAAAAAAGCAGTTCAATTCATCTACAATACATAAGGGTGTAGTTCTTTTACTAACCTTTTATCTCAGAGCAGCTTGCCTTCTATAAGTGATAGACATTGTGTATGTCGTTTAAAATTCTTTTCCCAACTAATAAATGGTCACTACAACATTGACACGTCTCACATTATCACCTATACAACAGGTTACGCTAACAGACAGCAACACTCACTAGCTGTAACTCCATTTACAACACGTGTCAACTGCTTCAAGTATTCCTTTCTTCCTAGAACTATAGTAGATAGGAATAAGCTGGCCGATAAAACTGTAACACAGGACTCATTATCACTTTTCGAGACATATCTTTAATAAAAATCATTTTTTTACACTTGCTGAGACTGTTAGTGATAGCACTGTTTGACTGAATAATTGAAAAATCGCTGAAGTAACGTTGCAACGCCTGTCTTCGCGCCCGTTTTTTTTTCCCGCTTTTGCGAAGCGTTTGTGAATAACTTTTTTAGCGCAGTTCCCCATTTTCGTATTTATTTTGTTTTGTAATCTTACTCATGTAACACTGCTAAGATCTTGTTTAATATCACAGTGTCTATATAAAAAAAAAACTTTGCATGTTTTTGCAATCGGCACTTCCATGCTCATAGCATAGAATAAAGAACCAACTTCAAAGAACAAACGCAGAATACGAGAAGATGGATGGTGGACTAACCTAAGCACACATACTACAGCACGCGGAGGAAGCTACAGCAGCTAGGCTCAAAGCACATGCGAGGTGGTCATCTTGAAATGCCGATAGGAATATGGTAGTGCAGATTTAGGGTCGTACTTGATTCTAATATGCATGCCATTTTTAGACCCGTTGTATAGGAAAGAAAGTGTGCGCTAGGTTCGAGTAAATACGGTAGGTCCTGGAATCTGTCTGCATGTTGCACATGTGTGTAAACAAAGTGCTGCACTCATAAACACATTGAGTAGAGTAATGCAACTCAGTGGGTCAGTTGGTTAGCTAGTCAACTTGTCACTAAGGTTGTTAATACGTGGCGCAACAAACAGAAGAGGACTACACAGTGCAAGCCCCGACTCACAGCAATTTATTCTAAGATCAACTGAAATGGATATTTTTGTTGCAAGAAAAAAAAAAAAGACTAAGAATGCCTGCACAGAGGTTGCGAAAAGGTCAGGCAAACATGTCACCCTTCCGAACATACATTACTGTTTGCAAGTTCGCACATCGTTACATCAGTAAGAGGCAGTGAAGGCAGGCAATGCTACTGCACCTTGCAATATGAAAGGTTTCCACAATTTGTTCGGAACGATGGTAACTATGCTTATAAAATACATGAAATTCACCAGTCAATTAGCCTGCTTTCACTACCTCTGATAATGAATATGCATTTACTTGCAAATGGCAAAATGCCACATGTAATTTTGCGTCACTTTCAGAGCCCCATAAAAAATACAATGCCTTGTTTATGTAACAAAAGCCTGCTCCTTTCCATCAATGCAACACACAATCTCCTCATTCCTATGACAGTCCAAAGACATGGCCTGAGCTTGATAGTAGTCCCTCTAACTGCAATTTTTCATCTTTGTTTTGCTCAAGTATTACTTTCACGTCGTCAAGAAAAGTGATGCCAGATTCAATAAGCTCACTTCGAATAAAGAAAGAAATTGTCACCACTAGCAGAGGTGTTCCAAGAGGTGAGTATCAAGCAGAGCCTGTAGGGACATTTGAGAGCGCTGTATTAGTGCACTGCAATTGTGCCACAGCTACTATTGCCACGAGCTTGACGAGCCCAAACAGATGTGAAACCCTGCCTGAACGAAGGAGCTGACTTGTGTCTAAAGCTGTCTTATGCAAATTTCTAAAATCTTCACAGCAGACTAGTCAAAACCTCCACACTAGGGTATCTCACATAGGGACCATTCATTTAACATTAGGCTGCAGGACAAATTTCCTCAAGTTTTTTTTTTTTTTTTTAGCGTACCATTGTTGAGTGGAACCAGCCATGTGATGTACCACAAGAACGTGCAAGTGCTTGACTGCAATATTGCATCAGTGATGCTGCGGGTCATGTGTGAATAGAGTAAGATGTGGGAGATATGGGGTTCTCCTCCGTACTCTTGGGACAAAGGAACGACAACACAATAGTGCAAACAATCACAAGGGCATTTATTGCACCTTTCATAGATCAATGCCTGCTAGCCGAGTGGCTATCCACAAAACATGCCGATGGGCGCGCGACAAATCTAGAAGTCCGACTCACCGCGACCGGAAAACGAGCGAATATGTTCGCCCCATGCTGGATCCCAACGCCTGGTCGTTCGCGTGTTCGGTCACGCCAACGGTGGCGCGTTCGAAGGCGGCCACGCGAGACGGTCTCGCAGAAGCATGGGTCAGCGCGCACGCGGGACGTCCACGCTGTCCCCCGACCTGCCGGAATAGAGGAAGCGCCTTGTTTCCCGGCACCCAAGTAACCTCGCCTGTCGGCGGCGTTAGTAGCTGCGCAACACTAGCGCCATCTCTCGCACTGCGCTTCAACCACTCCGACCGCCGCGGGTGCCAGGCCACGCGGCGGGCGAAGCCGCCCTGCAGGAGACGCGCTATGCGGGAAAAACATCAGGGGACGCGCGAGAGTCGCGCATCCCCACAAAGAACATGTGCCGACACTACCCGGCACTTTTTCCCACAGCAGCTGAAGGGCTCCTAAACCGCCCTGAACTCGAACATTGGTTACATAGTGGCCGATGTGTACTAGTATACTCGGAACAAATGGCCTCAAGAATTTCTTTTCAGTGGTGCAGAAAGTTAGAGGCGTTTCACGAATGAGCATGTGTCCGGCGCTGTTTCTTGCTCTCCTCCGCTACCCCTTTCACTCCTTCCCTTGCTGCATGCACTCACTAACTCTAGACAGAGCAGTGACAGCCACCCCAGAAGGAAGGCTGGTCCGTCATCGTCCACCCCTAATCGCCTCACAAGAGGTTCAGTGGTGCACAATGAGTCGGCGCCCCTCCTTTCTCGGAACACACAGTCGGCTCTTCTCATCTTGATGCTGTCGTCCCTCGACAACTGACCAATCAACAGCTTTTACCCCAGGTGACATCACCTGCAGCAGCTTGTTGACAAGGAGGTACTGGAAAGGCCAGGGAAGGAGCATGGGATAGTTTTTTGAAATGGTGATGTTCCTGTGGTGCGTAGCACTGACATTTGATAGAGGTATTGGTCATGGCACTCTCTACATGATGCACGTGTTTGCTTATAATGAGCAAAAAAATGTCCGGGGTATGTAGGGGCCCTTGATGTGGTCATGCACTATAAAAGAATAAAAACTCACCCTGGTAGCTTTCCAGAACTTTTTGTACGAAAATCGCCAAGGTACGAGAAAATTCTTTAAAATTTTTTAGATCAAACTGACATGATGGCACCGTGAAAAATATCTGGCACCGTGACGTGATGGTTTTGGTGAAAAGTACAGGGAGGTTTGGCTTTATACTTTCCATGTTTTTACTGGCAAATGAAAACCTGCTGGACCAAGAGACCAAGACCAAGGCTGAAAAGGAAAGTTACCACTTGGGCTACTAATGCACCATTAAGCGGGAGACACACTGTCCGATTCGGTGACCAATCCGGCATCTGACGCGCCGGAATCAAGGTGTTTTGCCGTGCCGAAGCGCCGGATCGGACGTCCGGCATCGACAAACCGGGCAGATTGTCATCGTCCATCACGTCCGACAACCGCGCCTTCGTCTGGCCGCAGCCAATGACAGCGCGGCTGGCATGTGACATTCTCAGATGTTCCCTCCAAGGAGGCGGCGCTGGCTGGCCAGTTTCTTGCAGTGTTTTTTTTTTTCCTTGCCTGCTGCAGTTTGTTTCCGACACGAAATAGTTACCAGTTCAGTAAAAATATCTGGAACGTGTGCCTGTTATGCAAAGCAGCGCCTAGTACGCTAGCACTAAGCTACTGGCGAAATCGGGAGCAGCGACGCAGGACATTTCGCGGGCAGACATCACACACCGACCGTCTGAGCGAGGCTGCTCGCTTCGCTTGCACGTTTGCCCTTCGTAACAACTGCGTCGAGTAAACCAATTGTATTTAATTACGGGCGACCTAAGTGTACAATGTTAATTGTTTTGGCAAACATAAGCGCTTTACGACGAGCTCGGGTTGGATCGTAAGTGCCGTCGGCCGCGGCGTCTGCCTAGCTAGGCCTACCGGCCCTATCGCTGGCTGTTAGCGGAGTCGTCAAAGGACAACGCGCCGTCATGAAGTGTTCCGTCACTCGCAGGGGCATAATTTTATTGACAGTGTTTGCGTAAAGCGAAGCAGTGTTGTGCAGAGTTTATACAGTAAAAGCTCGTTAATTCGCACCTCGCTAATTCGAATTTTCGAATAATTCGAACTAATTGGCACGGTCCGGCCATGCTCCATAGAGCCCCATGTATTGAAAAGCTCGTTAATTCGAATGCTAATCCGGTCCGCCACGGATAATTCGAACTGCGCGCCGCCGTAGCCAGCTTGCAGTCTCTGCTGTTAAGCGACAGATGGCGCGACATACACTATCATCATCGTGTGTTTTTAGGGGGCAGCACTTGCGCTTATTCACAAATGCTCTGCCGCATCGTCATGGACAGCAGGATACGCAGTGCGTTCGGTGGCAACCGCGAGACCGGCCATTCTCTCCGTCGCCTATGCGATCAGAACGTCGAAGCCTAAAAGTGCGCCGTTGCTCACTTTTGTTCTGTACGCGTCCGTCGCAGACTGGCACTGCTCGCGTGCCGCGATGTCGTCACGTGGAAAGTATCGTGCCAAAACGTTGAAGGATAAATTAGAAATTCTGCGGGAAGCTGATGCAGGGAAACTGAGCAAGAACGAAATTGCAAAGAAGCACGATATACCGAAAAGCACGCTGTCGACATACATCCGGAATAAGAGGACGATTGAGGACTCCTACGAGGCTGAAACTTTCGGCAAGGATCGGAAAAGGCTTCGGACAGCTAAGCAACCGGACCTGGAGGCAGCGTTGCTCACATGGATCAAGGAAAAACGGAGCCAGGATATCCCATTGAGTGGCCCCATCATCGTAGCGAAGGCGGCTGATTTCGCGCAACGTTTGAACGTCTCCGACTTCGCCGCTTCAGACGGATGGTTTCACCGCTTCAGAGACAGGCATGACCTCATTTTCCGCAGTGTGTGCGGCGAAGCCAAAGCCGTAGACGCAGAAACCTGCACTGTGTGGCGTTATGGTGCGCTACTAGACCACCTGAACAGGTACGCACCATCTGATATTTTCAATGCCGACGAGAACGCCTTGTTTTTTAAACTCTTACCGGACAAAACGATCACGTACAAGGGGGACGTGTGCGCAGGCAGCAAGCGCAGCAAAGAGCGCGTGACGGTGTTGCTCGGAGCGAACATGACTGGAACAGAGAAGCTCCCCCTGTTTGTGATAGGGAAGTCACAGAAACCTTGATGTTTTAAGAACATCCGCACGCTGCCGGCCGACTACGCAGCAAATAAGAAGGCCTGGATGACGGGCGAGCTTTTCAAGCAGTGGCTGAGGAAACTCGACCGAAAATTTTAGCTTGCCAAGAGGCAGATTCTCCTCCTCGTCGACAACTGCTCGGCGCACAAGGTGGAAATAGAATTGAGAGCCATTGAGCTGGTTTTTCTTCCGGCTAACACCACTGCGGTTCTTCAGCCTATGGATCAGGGCGTTATAAAGAATTTGAAAAGTTTTTATAGACGTCACATTCTTGAGAAGTTGCTCCTGTGCTCCGATAATGAGAAAAGCTATACCGTGACTCTGCTCACAGCCCTGCACATGCTTGTGCGTGCCTGGAATCAGGTAACCACAGAAACCATTGCAAATTGTTTCCGCCACTGTGGTTTCGGAGCCCTTAACGCAGATGCTAATGAAGTTGAAGAGGACGTCCGCGCTCCGCTTCATGTACGGGAGGTGCTCTGCGATACGGACTTCAGCGACTACGTGAATGTCGACAGCTGCGCCGCGGTCTGCGGTGCCGTGACCGATGATGAAATCATCGCCCAAGTCATCGGCGAAGACGAAGAACCGGCCGTGGACGATGACGACGCGAATGATGAAGATGATGATGTTGGTGAAACACCGGTACGACCTTCGTTGGCACAGGTAATGGACGGACTGAATCACGCCCGGCTTTTCTTCAGTTTCGAAGAAGGCGAAGACTATGCTTTTCGGCTCATTCGAGCTCTGGAAGATAAAGCGACAGCGATCACTTTCAGAGGAAAAAAGCAAAAAACCATTACGGACTTTTTTTCCAAATAAAAGTACCCAGAGTTGCTGTACTTTTTTTGTCATCAGATGTGGCCTTTTCTTAATCACTTTCGTTAGTTCGAATTTTGGTTAATTCGAACTCGTTAAGTGTCCCCGTGAAATTCGAATTAACGAGCTTTTACTGTATTGCGTTTCTTGACGTGGCTATGAAGTCAAGCTGGGGGGCTGGATCTGAGCAGAGCTTACGCGCCGCTCAATCTTTCGAATGCACGCACCGTGTGCCCTGAATAGTCGTATGCCGCATGCCTGAGCATGAGGCGGCGCACGTCGGATCGAACGCCGAATCGTACCGTGTGTCTCCTGCTTTATAGGTGGCGCACAACAAGGACGACAATGTTAGTGACTCTGGACCATGCAAAATGAAGCTGAACACTTGACCACAGAAGTTTAAAATTTCCTGACCAAGGAGATTCAAATGGGTATAGCTCAGTGTGTGCTTTCTATAAATATGTGTACAGTCAATGTTTGATTTTTCAGGCTTCCTAAGAACTAAAAGCATCCAAGAAACCGGGCAGCCTGAAAAAACACAGAATGCATATAGAAGACATCATTTTGCAGGTATTTCTTGGAAGGAGAAGGTCAAGGAAGGAGTAGCAGCCCTCTGTAAATCTGCCAGAGAAGTGACTCTGAAAAGAGCCATTGATGAACAAGGTGAAAGAAATGCAAACAGTGGGTGCTGTCAAAGCAGCCCGTGCAATCTTCAACTACAGTAAAAACAGCATTTTACTGCCCTAGTGGTTGTAAAAATGACTCGATTTGCTTTTCTTTGGTTCTCTGCTTGCATGTGATTACATCTGCTTGAATTTCAGCTAGGGATACACCCATAGGTCGACTCATTCAGACTAAGACTGACCCATGGGTCTGAATCTCAGCAAGTCCGGCTGAGTAGAATTTTGGTGAGCCTGAGTGAGCTCGGCTGAGTGAAGTCAAATTATTTTGCTGACCTATGGTCAATTTCAGAAAAAGCCTTTGCTAAAATCATGGTGATGGTGGCAACATTATGAAAAGTTAATTCAAGCAGCATGCACTACACTTTGAATGAGTGTATCAGAAAAAAAAAAAGATGAACCAGCACATAACGGCGCAGCCACCGTGCTATTGGCAGCACAATTTCAGCACCCATGCTGCATTTCCCCATTCCCTGACATACATTCACACACGTACATATGAGCTTTACATCACAGCGCCGGTGACGCTCAGTCTAGACGTATAGCTTCAAGCCCCACCCAATGCTCCTCGTACTACTCCGAGAAGTGAGCCTACCCTTCGCACCTGCGCGGCACGATGAAGGCAATTTGGAAGAGAAATGTGGGAAGCCTCATGGGGGAGCACGACGCATGGGCCGCCATGCGGGTGTAACATTTACTGTAACATCACGAGAAATGAGCGAGATTGTTGGCGAGTGCCTAAATTGGTCAGTTTAGTCAGTGTTCTTTCCCAGTGCGTGCTTCATGCTTTTTCTGTGCAATGGGTTCGCAATCTGCTTAAACTGAGTGTCGCCGCTGTTGCCCTGTGTGAGTGCAGCCTTTGCATTCAGCATGACTGTAAGCAAATGTCAATGTCACAGCTGTGCACTGACCATGCTACATGCTCATGCACGCTTATGTGCAATTCGTGTTGTGGTTAGTACTCCTATTGTATCTATAAAGCAACTGCTGATCTCCCAAATTTTCAGTGTCAAATGCTATCTTCCAGAATGATGAGGTGAGTCGGACATTCATTCAGCAGTGCTCTTGTGTATCGTAGTTAGGTTAGGCATTATGCTAGTTTAGACCTTTATATACTGAATTTATAGCACATACTACTTTTCTTATGATGCTATCATGGCAAGTATGCCTCATAAGAAACTTTGTTAACCCTTTGAGGGTCAAAGACGTAAATACAGGGTGCCACGAACAAGTCCCAAATGGTCGATGCTGTACATTTATGATACGTCTATATCTTTGAAAAAATGTGCCAATTTTTCAAATCTGTTGTCCAGCAAGTGTTGCCACCCTGTGTGGATACAAATTTTTTAGTTTTTTCGCTCAGTTGTGTCTTGGTTTCATTCCATGACTTGTTTATGCCGGCACATTGGTGACCACTTATGCTTCGATGCGTGTGCATGGCAGTTAGCGTTAGTTTCATTTCACGTGCTGTTTCAGTTTGTAAAACTCGCAAGAACTGATCTTTCATCATCATCATCCGCAGCAGCAGCAGCAGCCTGTTTCATGTCCACTGCAAGATGAAGGCCTCTCCATGCGATCTCCAATTACCCCTGTCCTGCACCAACCGATTCCAACTAGCACCCGCGAATTTCCGAATTTCCATCTAGACTTCTGTCGTTCTCGATTGCATTTCCCTTCACTTAGTACCCATTCCGTAACCCTAATGGTACAACGGTTATCTAATCGGCACATTACATGACCTGCCCAGCTCCATTTTTTTCTCTTGATGTCAATTAGAATCGTCTATACCCATTTGTTCTCTGATCCCAACTGCTCTCTTTCTGTCTCTCAGAAAGCCTAGCAATCTTCATTCCATTGCTCTTTGTGAGGTCCTTAACTTGTTCTCAAGCTTCTTTGTCAGCCTCCAAGTCTCTGCCCCATATGTCAGCACTGGTAAAATGCACTGATTGTACACCTTCCTTTTCAATGATAATGGTAAGCTTCCAGTCAGGAGCTGGCAATGTCTGCCGTATGCGATCCAACCCATTTTTATTCTTCTGTGGATTTCCTTCTCATGATCATGGTTCCCTGTGATTAATTGACCTAGGTAAACGTACTCCTTCACAAACTCTAGAGGCCGACTGGCTATCCTGAACTCTCGTTCTTTTGAGCGGCTGTTTATCATTATCTTTGTCCTCTGCATATTAATCTTCACCCCCACTCTTACACCCTCTCTGTTAAGGTCCTCAATCATTTGTTGTAACTCGTCTGCATTATTGCTGAATAGAACAATGTCATCAGCAAACCGAAGCTTGCTGAGATATTCGCCGTCTATCGCTTGAATACTTCTTCCAAGCATGCAGTGAATAGCATTGGAGAGACTGTTCTCCCTGTCTGATCCATTTCTTTATAGGTATCTTCCTGCTTTTCTTGTGTAGAATTAAGGTAGCTGCAGAACCTCTGTAGATATTTTCCAAGGTATTTACGTAAGTGTTTTGAACTCCTTGATTACATAATGCCATTATGACTGTTGGTATCTCTACTGAATCAAATGCCTTTTCGTAATCTATGAAAGCCATATAGAGAGGCTTATTAGTATACTCTGCGGATTTCTCGATAACCTGATTAATGACATGGATGTGATCCATTGTAGAGTATCCCTTCCTGAAGCATGCCTGTTCCCTTAGTTGACTAAAGTCCAGCGTTGCCCTTATTCTATTGGAGGTTATTTTGGTAAATATTTTATATAATACTGGGAGTAAGCTAATGGGCCTATAATTTTTCAATTCTTTAACGTCTCCCTTTTTGTAGATTAGTATGATGTTTGTACTCTTCCAGTTTTCTGGGATGGATCCTTGCAGTCAATAGACATGTTGTATAAGGAGCCACCAGTTTTCCAAGCATTATGTCTCCTCCATCTTTGATTAAATCGACTGTTATTCTATCTTCTCCTGCTGCTCTTCCTCGTTTTATGTCTTGCAAGGCCCTTATGACCTCATCGTTACTTATAGTAGGAGTTTCTGTATCCTGTTCATTACTGTTTCTAATTGAGGTATCCTGACTCCTCTGGGTACTGTACAGGCAAGTATAGAATTCTTCCACTGCTTTTACTATATCTTAGAGATTGCTGATGATATTACCCTGCTTATCTTTTACCTCTTGCTTTGTCCTATGCCAAGTTTCTTTCTCACTGATTTCAGGCTGCGTCCATCTTTTACGGCTTCTTCAGTCTTTTTTCTTTATTTCACTCATCTCCCTTATTTTCGCCTTGTTGATCAGTTTTGACAGTTCCGCAAATTTTATCCTGTCTCTTGAGTTGGACACTTTCATTTTTCGTCGTTGCTTTATTAGGTCCTTTGTTACTTGGGAGAGCTTGCCTACTGGTTGCCTTGGTGCCTTGCCTCTCACTTCAATTGCTGCCTCTGAAGCCAACCTAGTTACGGCTTCATTCATTAGCTCTATGTCATTGTCATCTCTGTTCTAAGGCTGCATATTTATAAGTAGCTGCCTGAATTTGTCTACTTTTACCCTTACTGCCTCTAGGTTGACCTGTTTCTTTCAAGATAGAGCCCACACGGCCATGCCTTAGACAGCAGCCACCAAAGTAGAACACCTCTCCTTCTGTTTGTGCCAGTCTTGCACGCAAGTTTCGGGAACTATGATCACATTCCTTTTAAATACGGCGTCATGATGAACATGGTGTGTCTTTGCAGCCACAACTTCTAAAGCCCCTCTATCTACGAGCCAGCGCCTGAAAACATGTATGCAGTGGCTTTAGGCACTTCCATGCTGACAGGGCTAAAGCATAAAATGGGAAGACAGACAGTATACTCGTAGACTAACTTAAGCACGCGTACTACGGCCCATAGAGGAAGCTAGGGCAGCTAGGCTTGAAGCGCATATGCGGCAGCCATTATGAAATGCTAATGCCGATATGGTAATACACATGTAGGGTTGTATTCGATTCAAACATGCACGCAATTTTTGGACCCATTTTACTGAAAAAAAAAAAGTGCGCGTTAGATTTGAGTTACTACGGTAAATAAACTTCCAAATTTTGATCACAACAGTGATTTATTTTGTGTGCCTCCCCCAATGCAAAGCTAGTTCAGCTTCTACACGAACCAGTTGGCTTGATGTTAGCCGTTATGTTTGTGCCAAGATCCTGCAATTATATTTGCTAGGTTAAGACAAATATGAAACTGAAGGATTTTTGAGTAGTTGATGAAGGGGTTTCAAGGAGTGCTATGTATGACAACATCGAGCGCTTGCAGTAGTATGGCATATGAGCTTCAGGCACAACTCACCAGAACTTGAACTCTGGTAATCGACGAATGAACGGTCGAAATTCTTCATTGACCTTTGTGGGAAGCTCTGGACCGTCCTCTGTAAACCAGAAGATTGTGCTACAAACAAATGACCGACTACAATGTCTCAACTCAGCTTGAACACTGGTAGCGGTGCAATTTTAGGTCAGTTCGGCATAGCCAGCCAGGGTTAGCAAGAAATTTCAACAGCAATGAAAATAAACTTTATTTTTATGCAAACGAATCTTTCAATACAACTAGCAGTGTCCTTTGATAACATTTTTTCTTGTCACGCAATGCACATGGGAGAGCTAGGTGTGTGCCACAGCCACAATGCATTCAGAGGGCTTGTGAATACCTGTGCACAGTAGAATCTGGTTCACACATTTTGAAAAAAAAAAAGAAACAAGAAAAAAAACATACGAACTGAAGTCAGTAAAAAATTTGGCAGACTCAACTGTAGTAGTAGACATCCATGTTTTGTTAAGCGCAAGTGAATTGCTCCAGCATGAGACGCCGACGCATGCCGAGCTGGTGCGGCCCGAGACTTGTGTTGTTCTTGTGGCTTCGGCAAGCAAGCAACTGTGGTGATGTTTTGAGGTCAATGGATCTCAATTAAATTTGCTAGGTGCGTTCCTCTGCACACTTCTACCAAATCTTCCAAACAGCAGGCTTGAGAGTTTCACAGACTTTTTACAAATGAACTTGGTTAATTTATTCGAACCACCTGCCTTGCCTCTTCCTCACCTACTGGACACACTATGTTATGACATAAACAGCAGCATACGCACAGCAAGCTCGGAATGAATGGCAGACGACTGTCGAGGATCATGAGCTAGTGTTCGGCGTGAGCAGTCATGTTCTGTGTGGACGAGCAAGTGATGGGTGGCAGAGGCATTGTGTTGTTGCCGGCACAAACTTCAGCCTTCGCCACACAGTTTTAGTCAATTTTCTTTGTGTTAAGCTAAGGTTAGACCTTTCATTCACGGAATTCGTGCAACTACGGACATCAGCGACTGACCTGAAGTAATCGAGCCATTAGAATGAAGAAAACTACTTTTGTAGTTAAGTATTGAGCATATGAATTTAAATTAAATAGGGATGGGCGAATAGTGAGTCTGAGGTTCCAAGCGAATTCGAAGCGAATTGTGATTTGGCTGGATAATTCTGAATCGAAGCTTTCGAATAATATATATCACATATTACAGCAAAACCTTGTTAATTCGGATTTCACGGTACCGAAAAAAATCTGAGTGCAAATGAACCGAATGTTGTATTTTCGAGCGTATCCAGAAAATAATGAGCAAATGCTTACTACTATGTCAACAGGCATTTATTAGTAAATGGATGAGCAAATCCTTTTGCCATTTTGCACAAAAGTGGAAGCTGCAATTCTCGTCACCTCGTGATTGATTGGCTCTTGCAGCTGTGATTGAGGCCTCGCGACTTCCTTCGCAGCACGGCCGTGGCACGCACCTTCATTTGCGACAAACTTTGCACTACCATACATTTATCCCGATTAATTTTTTGCCATAGAGCTGATTGCCAACAGGTTGCACGTGCGTCACTATGTAGCCGGTGCTCTTCATCCCCGGCAGCTTTACACAGTCAAAAGGAAAATACTGTTTTCCGCAATAACTACAGAGGAAACCATGGCGGCCGCGGTTATGACCGGCAACTCTGCAGTGCTTAAGGCATGCGGCTAATGCACTCACCAAGTCAGAACAAAACTACAATTCACTGCAACAACTGCAGACAAAACCCCAGTCGCTTTCTATGCGATCATAAATGCCGACTATGCAGATTTCTTTTAGGCATGCGGCCGATGCGCGTATTGAGTCAAAATGAAACTACTTTTTGCCACAACTCCTGTGGAAGAAACCACGGCTGCTATAGATGTGAACAAGGATGGCGACTACACAATTATGAAAGCCCGCGGCCAGCGCGATGTTATGCGCGGAGGTGAACGCAAGAATAAAGGCTTTAAAAGGCACAAATAGGCAGGAAGCGTTGCAGCGTTATTGTCATTCAGGTAAGATTTCTTCTGATGGTTATGGCAATGCGGACTCCAGCACTTCGTGGGATGCTAACGCTGTTTTTGTTTTGAGCCGCAAATTTCCGGATCTTTAACAAAAATGTTTAACAAAAAGATTTCTAGATTTACTGTCATTGTATGGCAGCCATGACACATAAGCATAGCCTCGCAGATAAGCATTTGTACCGGCCGTTCGTGGTTCCAGGCTGCCTATTCGGGAGTGCCGAATAATCCAAAAATGTCAGACACCTGATTTCAAATCAAAGCAAATCAGGAATACAGTAACATCTCATTACTACGAACACCACAGTAACGAAATTTTCAGATTTACGAATTTTTTTAAATCCCCGCCAAAATGCCTATATTTTCAATGTGAAAAACTTTCAGTACTACGAATTTCAGATTACCGAATATTTCAGAATAACGTACATAATTTAATCCTGTAATCACCAAGATGCTTCATTGTTACGAAGTTCCGTTGAAGTTCTGGTACCGAATCCCTGAGGCTTACACCTATCATTGTAGAGGATCCGATTCCGCCGCCGTGAGCCTCTGCACAACGAGCGGATGTTTATCTTTGCGGCACCAGCCTCCTCGGCATGGAAGGCACGTACAATAAAGGCTCAATTTCACCGCAGCTCGGATGCTCGCCGATTGCTCTCAAAGTTAGTTCTCTTCTCTCTGCGCATGTCTGTCTATAGCGGACGCATTTCGCGCCCCTATAGCCTGGTGACCCGGACGCAGCAAGCCCACCTAATGGAAGACGAAATGAACACTACAGTGTCCAGCAACGACGCCCCGATTCCTCAGCCCCAGTCAACAGTGACAGGCGACATCCCTGCCCCCAGCGCTGCCATGGACGCCATTTCCGATGCCCAGCTGCGGCTGCCGCCGTTTCGGCCGAAGAATCCCACCATGTGGTTCACGCAAGTAGAAGCCCTCTTTGATTTGTGGCGCATCATATCGCAATGTGTGATGTACCTGCATGTCGTCTCAGCACTTTCCTCCGAGGTAGCTGAGTTCGACGACGTCATGAGAGCCCCACATCTGGCTGCACCCTACGACCATTTCAAGGCCATAGTGCTCACACGCAAAACCGTGTCCGAGAGAAGCCGCTTGCAGCAACTTCTCAACGCGGAAGAACTTGGCGATCGCCGACCATCGCAGCTATTACATCGGATGCAACAGCTACTTGGCAACCGTACCCAAGACTCCGAGAGTCCACTATTGCGTGAGCTATTTCTGCAACGCTTGCCTCAGACACTTGACGTAGTTTTGGCAGCTGCGGATGATATGCCTCTTGACAAACTGGCAGAGCTCGCAGACCACGTGAATGACTACTCCGGCGCAAGCTCCGCGGTGTCCTCGACCACTGTCACATCAGATCTCGAGGCCCGGCAATCTCGTCTCAAGGAGAAAATTGACAGGCTGATGGACACCATGGCAGCAATGCAGATGGACATGCCTTGTCGCTCTCCACTGGCTAGGGGTGGCTCACGTTCGCATTCCCGCCCAAGACACACTTCCGACGGCTTCTGCTGGTACCACACCAGGTTCGGCGCCAGCGCTGCAAAATGTCGACAGCCTTGTCGCTGGCAGGGAAACATGGAAGCGGGTCACTAATGGCGGTGTGTGACTCAACCACTACGGGAAGCCGCCTATTCTACATCACAGACAGGATCGCAGGCCATCGCTTTCTTGTGGACACTGGTGCAGAGGTAAGCGTCATTCCTGCCTCTCGCCAGGACCGACACCGTTGTTCGAGGACTGCGCCTTTGCAAGCTGTAAATACATCCACAATCGCAACATATGGCCAATGCTCCCTCACCATTGACCTGGGCCTGCGTCACATATTTCGGTGGATTTTCATCCTCGCCGACGTGCGCTTCACCATACTAGGTGCGGACTTTCTTACCCATTTCAGGTTGAACGTGAATCTCCGCTCCCGTCATATTGTGGACTGTACGACCAGCCTCTCCGTGCAAGGTATCCTCGCGCCGCTGTCCGCCTCTACGCAACCAGCTCCGCATTCGCCATCATCAAAATTTGCCTCTATCCTCAGTGAATTTCCTGAACTTACCAAACCTAGCAACCTGGAACTTCCGGTGCGACACATTGTGATGCACCACATCGTCACCACGGGTCCTCCAGCGTCCTGCAAGCCATGACGTCTTGCTGGAGACCGCCTCGCCACAGCTCGCAGAGAATTTGATCAAATGCTGCAGCTAGGCATAATCCGCCTATCGTCAAGCAGCTGGTCATCTGCCCTGCACATGGTGCCCAACCGTGACCCCGGAGATTGGCGCCCTTGTGGAGACTATCGTGCATTGAATACCCGCACCGATCGGTACCCGCTCCCGCACATTCATGACTTTGCTACCACTCTTGCTGGAACAACCATATTTAGCAAGATTGACCTAGTCAAGGCATATCATCAAATTCCTGTGGAACAGCGGACATACTGAAGACTGCCATCACAACACCTTTTGGCCTATTCGAGTACGTGCGCATGCCTTTCGCGTTACGTAATGCAGGCCAAACTTTCCAACACTTCATCAATGAAGTCATATGTGGTCTGCACTTCGTCATCGCCTATCTTGATGATCTGCTGGTGGCAAGTTCTTCACCAGAGCCACACACTGACCACCTGCGGTTGCTGTTTTCGCGACTGCAGGAACATGGCTTAACTATCAACACAGCCAAATGTGTCTTTGGTGTTGACAACGTCGAATTTGTTGGACACCTTGTCACACCTGAAGGAATCAAGCCATTGGACAGGAAGGTTCAAGCTCTGCGGGATTTTCCATGCCCAACGTCGCTTCGCAAGCTCCGCGAATTTCTTGGGCTTCTGAACTTCCACCGTCGGTTCCTGCCTAATATAGCGCACATCATTCTACCTCTGACCGACATGCTGAAGGCTCCAAAGGCACCATCTGCGATCTTGGAGTGGACATCCGAAGCAGATGCCGCCTTCCAAGAAGCCAAGAATGCCCTGGCACAAGCCACCCTCCTAGCGCATCCCCTAACTGACGCGCCCATGCGGCTCATCACCGACGCCTCCTCCAGTGCCGTTGGTGCAGTTCTGCAACAATTCCAGCAGAATTTGTGGTGTCCACTCGGTTTCTTTTTGCAGAAGATGAAGCCGGCAGAAACTCAATACAGCACTTTCGACTGCGAACTCCTGGCTGTATACTTTCGCATTCGCCACTTTTGCCACCTGCTCGAAGGTACTGTGTTCCACACTGACGGATCATAAGCCACTGACATTCACTTTCCGTGGAAACCACAGCACACACACGTCCCGGCAAATTCGGCACCTGCATTTTATCTCCGAATTCATGGTCGACCTACGGTACATCGAAGGACCCGTTAATGCGGCTGCCGATGCCCTGTCACGTGTCGACGCGTTTTCCACTGCTGCTGTGGATCTTGACGTCATCGCAGAGGCAACATTCTGACAACGAGCTGCATGACCTGCATGCAGGGTCCACATCTCTCTCGTTTGCTGAGGTGCCACTGCCGTTCTCCTCCGGTACGATCGTCTGCGACATGTCAACAGGCTGTGCCCGTCCATTCGTGCCTTCCTCGCACCGTCGTCAAGTTTTTGGCAAGCTACACGACTCAAGCCATCCTGGCATTCGCGCCCCTCAGCGTCTCATCACCTCACGTTATGTGTGGCCCGGCATCAACGCAGATGTCCGCCGCTGGGCTTGAGAATGTCAACGCCGCCAACGTGCAAAAACAACCCGCCACACCAAGTCACCACTTCAAACCTTCCGTCCGCCTGACTCTCGCTTTGAACACGTTCACATCAACATTGTCGGTCCACTGCCTTCATCGCGTGGTAAACGATACATCCTCACCTGCGTTGACCGCTACACGTGCTGGCCTGAAGCGTTTCCCATACACAATATTACAGCGCCAACCGTGGCGTCAGTTTCGTAGCCAGTTGGATATCTCGTTTCGGCTGTCCCAGCGTAGCAACAACCGACCACGGACGACAGTTTGAAAGTGAGCTTTTCGGAGCGTTAACAAGCATCCTCGGTATCCGCCACATCCACACAACTGCAACCATCCGTCAGCAAATGGAATGGTGGAAAGGCTTCACCGCCAGTTGAAAGCCGTCCTCATCGCCTGCGACGCTCGAACTTCATGGGTCAACGACCTGCTGCTAGTTCTACTAGGTATATGGTAGGCGATAAAGGAGGACCTCGGGTGTACTGCTGCCGAAATGGTCTACGGGACGACACTACGTCTACCCGGTGAATTCTTTGCACCACCTGCAGTCCCCAACCTCTCGCCTCCTGCCTACATTGAGCAACTTCGGTCGCTCTTTGAGTGCTTGCGACCAACATCACCTCGACAGCCCTCCACTTACGACGTTTTCGTTAGCAAAGGCCTAGCTGCCTCAACTCACGTTTTCGTGCGCCGCGAAGGCATCCGGCCCGCCCTCACTGCACCGTACGACAGCC